>NC_138771.1:651845724-651876885 GCF_965119305.1 Pelophylax lessonae
GTGCGGCACAATGCGCATCATTAGTACACATACACTTTCATAAGCCTAAAAGTTTTACTATGCATTAAACTTCAGTCTAAGTTACAGTCAGAGCATGTAATGTACACTACACATACACTTCCATAATGGTAATGTGACATCACCATCATGTTTTGGAAGTGTATGTGTAGTGTACACTACATGGTCTGACTGTAACTTATCAAACCCAGTGATCACACTATCAGCCCATACACAGGCAGGCACTTTAATTCAGCTGTCAGTGTGGGAGGGAGATTTGTCCCCTGGTAAAGTCTGCCTCCCTCCCAGGCTCTGCTAATCAGTGTCACAAACTTTATCTGTGGCTGACAGGGTGACTGTTGTAGTGGGGGAGGATTCACACTCTGACATGCTTGAATTTCTCAGGCAGTGGGGGAAGATAAAGCACTGACAGCAGGCAACAACTCACACACACACAGAGGACACCTGAACTTTGCGATCACACATGACAGATACACAGCTCAGAGGATGTCATCAGTTCCTGTCACTGATCACTCTGGCACAACCACCAGCAACACTGATAGATCAGCAATGCCAGCACGCACTAAAACTTCAGCAGGCTGTGGGATCGTGATTTAATCACTGACATTGCACATGTGATGGCCGGGTCACACAGTGCTGTATTTTGGCCTAGGCCAACAAGGCCCAGGCCTAGGGCAGCACTATGCAGGGGGGCAGCAAAAAAGCCACCCCCCCTCCACCTGAGACTCTATTGGCCACTGGTTGCTAGAGCCGCCTCTCTCACCTCCCTCTCTCTCACCCCCCTCTCTCTCTCACTTACCCCCTCTCTCTCTCTCTCTCTCTCTCTCTCTCTCAAATCCCTCCTCTCTCTCTCCCTCACCTCTCTCTTTCTCTCTTATCCCCCTCTCTCTCATCCCTCTCTCTCTCTCTCTCTCATCCCCGCTCTCTCTCTCTCATCCCCCTCTCTTACCCCCCTCTCTTATCCCCCTCTCTCTCTCTCTTATCCCCCTCTATTTCTCTCATCCCCCTTTCTCATCCCCTCTCTCTCTACCCCCCTCTCTCTCTTTCTCTCTCATCCCCCTCTCTCTCATCCCTCTCTCACCCCCCTCTCTCACCCCCTCTATTATCCCCCCTCTCTCTCTTATCCCCCCTCTCTCTCTCTCTCTCTCTCATTCCCCTTTCTCATCCCCCCTCCCTCTCTCTTTCTCTCTCATCCCCCTCTCTCATCCTCCCTCTCTCTCTCTCTCATCCCCTTCTCTCTCTCTATTCCCCCCTCTCTCTCTCTTTCTTTCTCTCTCTCTCTCTCTCTCTCTCTCTCTCACCCCCCTCTCTCTCTCTCATCCCCCCTCTCTCTCATCCCTCCTCTTTCTCACCCCCTCTTTCTCACCCCCACTCTCTCCCCCCTCTCTCTCTTTCATCCCCCATCTCTCTCTCATCCCTCTCACTCTCTGTCTCTCTCATCCTCTCTCTCACATCCCCTCTCTCTCTCTCACATCCTCTCTCTCTCTCTCTCTCTCTCTCATCCCCCCTCTCTCTCTCAGCCCCTCTCTCTTTCATTCTCACTCTCCCTCCCTCCCTCCCTCACCCCCCCCTCTCTCTCTCCCTCACCCCCCCCCTCTCTCTCTCCCTCACCCACCCCCTCTCCTCTCCCCCACCCCCTCTCACCCCCCCTCTTGTGAGATCTCAGGGGTTCATGCTGGGACTTGTAGTCCTTCAATTTTGGAGGGAATCACATCTGTTAAAAAAGGAGTGGGGCAAATTTACATAGTAGGGGGCGCCCAATTTTAGTCTTGCCTAGGGCAGCACAAAACCAAAATACACCACTGGGGTCACACTCACAAACATGCCATGAGACTGTTTCTTCCCCCACAGCTCCGCATGGGAAAAGGGCTGGACTGGAACTCTCTGGTGTCTCTGAGCAGCCCCCAGCCTGCTTGCAGTAACAGACAGAGAGGAAGATTGTAAGGACAGGCAGCTGCTACACTAGGGGTGATCGAGCGGTTCGGGTCGACCATCGGTTCGACCCAAATATTGACTGTTCGAAATTGTGCAACCAGAACCGACCAAAATGCAATGGGACAGGAACTGGGCTTTAAAAGCCCGTGATTGGACCAGAACCATCAGGAAAGGCCAATTGAGGGGGCGGGAGAATGCTAGGAATGTGATTGGAGTGACTTTAGTGAATACGCCCCCCAGTATATAAGATAGCCCTGCCAAATCTCTAGCATTGTAATACAGGGGCTGTGGAAGAGAGTGGAAGCAGTTCTGTTACTTCTGCTTCAAAGTGTCATTTAGCAATTATTAGTGTGAGGAAAGGGATATCTAGTGTAGTTAGGGTACTATTTTCCACTATAGTTAGATTTAATAATCTAGTTTCTGTAGGGAAAGTGTTAAGTGTAAGGGGACCGTAGTGTAGGGTTAACTGACTCTGACTGCTATGGCAGGGTGACAAAACCCTTCCATGTCAGGGGGACCGCTATAGAGAAAAGATTGTTTCTCTTAGGTCACTTATAGAACAACGATATGGCTTCTCACCTGTCACCCTGCTTTTTGTTGCAGGCGTTTATAGGGCTTTTTTGAGGACATGTTTGGAGTCAGGCATGACATCTGAACTTCTGTGTAGGGGTATATATATATACACACACACATGTATGTATATATACACATACACATATATAGGTGTGAAAGTAGCAGAAACCTATGCTTGCGCTAATGAAATAATTAAGAGGCATATGGCTTCTCTGCCTTAACACCTATATATGTGTATATGTATAAATACATATAAGTGTGTGTGTGTATATACTTCTATACAGAATTTCAGATGTTTTGCCTGCCTCCAAAGACCCCCAAAAAATGCCCCAAAAAAACGCCTGCTGCAAAAACACACCTGGGCGTTTTTGTAGCTGACGTTTTTTTGGGCATTTTTTGGGGGTCTTTGGAGGCAGGCATAACATCTGAACTTCTGTATAGGGGTATATATACACACACACTTATATGTATTTATACATATACACACATATAGGTGTTATAGCAGAGAAGCCATACACCTGTTAATTATTTCATTAGCGCAAGCATAGGTTTCTGCTACTTTCACACCTATATATGTGTATGTGTATATATACATACATGTGTGTGTGTATATATACTCCTACACAGAAGTTCTGATGTCATGCCTGACTCCAAACATGTCCTCAAAAAAGCCCAATAAAAGGCCTGCAACAAAAAGCCGTGTGTAAAAGTAGCGAAGCTACTAACCTGTTCTATATTAATTCTAATACAAATAAACTTTTTTTTCTGGTTCTGGACATGCTACAGAGCTGAAACTTCACAGGTACACTTTTTAGACCCCCCCAGACACTAAATCCAAAGAAATCTCATTTTTTTTTTCAATAATTTTTTCAATAATTGGCTCTCTATCAAAAATGACAATTTTTAAGAACTTTTTTTGTGTGATTAATAGTCCCTGGGGCATGACCCAGAACCCTAGGCACTTTTTAGGGGCATTTATTGGGTTTTAGGGCTTCAAAATGGTGTTTTTTGATTACCGAAGTTCGGGTCCCATTGATTTCAATGGGGTTCTGAAATCCGGGCCGAATGGGAAGTTCGGGTGTTCTGGTCGAACCGAACTTTTCAAAAGTTCGATCATCCCTATGCTACACTACACTCAGCGATACGATCAGGGTTTAGACCTCCCACCTCACCTGATGATCTGTCATTGTCATGTGTCCTGCCTTTTTAACCCCCCCCCCCAGACACCTGGCATCTCCCTCTGTCTCTTCTTCCTCCCCCACTGCCGCCCCTCCCCTCAGCTCAGCTCACCTCACAAGGATCATTTATGACGTTCCTCACTTCTCCTCTGTGAGCCTGTTGACTACAAAGGATATAGTGGCTCCGAGGCTGCAGTGAGAGACTTGCGGGAGAGGATAGTGCGCCCCCCATCATGCGGCGCCTAGGCGCACTGCACCCCAAGCACCCGCCCAGGATCGGCCCTGCCAAGCTCATCTCTAGCGATAGCCTAGCCCTATACCAATCCTTCGCGTGCCCTCCTATGATGTCATTATGATGGCGAAATCCCACCAGAAACAATTAAATAAACCTTTATCAAACCAAAGCCTCTCAACTCATGTATAACAACAAGTAAAAAGATATTGTATTTGATAGTTGTGATCCATGCACAGGGGTGGGTGGTATCATTGGTGTACAGTAGAGTTGAGCAAACCTGAACTGTATAGTTCGGGTCCGTACCGAATTTTGGGGTGTTGGGGACACGGACCCGAACCCGGACATTTTCAAAAACGTTCGGGTCCGGGTCCATTTTTTAAGAAGCCATCACAGCCATGCCTACTAATGGCATGGCTGTGATTGGCTGAGTGCAGCATGTGACCCAGCCTCTTTATAAGCTGGAGTCACGTACTACCGCACGTCACTCTGCTGCTGTAAGCTTAGGGAAAGGATGCTGGTGCTGCGATCAGGGACAGAATAGGGCACATATCAGAACAACCTGTGCTACTTTAATCCACAAGATACAGCAAATAGAGAGGGAGGGAGGGAGGTAGGGAGGGAGGGAGGGAGGGAGCTTCAGCAATCCAACATTTTTGTACCCAGCCAATGCAAGGGAAATATTTTTTTGTAATCCATCTGTTACTGAGGTGGTGCTCGGCGGCCATATTAGCCACTGCAGTGTACTGCATGTGTGCCAGCCAGGGACATCAGCCTAATCGTATTTTGTAGCTCAGTGAAGGAAAAAAATCTTTTTTTTTATGGTTGCTCAAGTCCCCTATATTGCCTTTTGTATGTTTAAGGCACAGGTGTCAAACACAAGGCCCATGGGCCGAATGCGGCCCCCCAGGCCATTCCATGTGGCCCTCGCACCTCTCCTACAGTTGCGACACCCCCCTTGTCTCTGCCCCCACCTTGACTCAGTAGTCAGCAGCAGAGAGGACAGAACTCCTTTGCCAGATCCTGCACTCCTCTGTGCAGCTGCAGAAAGGCTTGCCTTTGCCCCCCCCTCCCCTTCGCAGCAGTCTGCAGCAGAGAGGATGGCAGAACTCCTCCTACAGATCCTGCACCTCTCTGTGCAGCCGCAACACCACCTCGCCTCTGCCTCCCCTGGTTTCAGCATTCAGCAGACTCTGGAAGCTGACTCCAGCCCTCCACTGGTTCTCCTCTAGACCCTGCACTTCTTCCCAGATCCACCTGCATCTTCTTCGTAGCAGCAGCACAAGGTAAGGGGACGCATTGTGATGTAAGGAAGGGAGGGTGACTCTTGACTTCTGATGGTGCAGGGGGGCTCTTGACATCTCATGTAAGGGTGTAAGGGGGCGTGGGGTGCCCTGGACATCTAATCTGACAGATATAACTGGCCCTTTGAGGGCAACCATAATGCTGATGCAGCCCACAATGAAATTTAGTTTAACACCCCTGGTTTAAGGGGTGACATAGTCCATTTGTCTAGCCTGGGATCTGTGGTGCCACAGAGCACTTGTGTATACAATGCACTAAACCATATATTCCATTTCAGCTATCAAATAGTACATATAGTTATGCTATGTATAGTACTATAGTTAATGTACAGCAGTTAAAAGCTGCATTTTGGGGTGTTATTTAACCACTTACCGCCCACCCGCCGTCATATGACGGCGGGACGGTGCGGCTATTATCCTGGGCGGACGTCATATGACGTGACCCAGTAAATGCACGGCAGGCGCGCGATCGCGGGCGCGCCGCCGTGCACTGCCGGTGTCGGCGTGTCCCCGGGACACAGCCGGTCACCGGCAGGGGGGAAACAGCCAATAGGCATGGCTGTTTCCCACGTGATCGGCTGTGTTCCAATGACACAGCCGATCACAATGGAGGCGGCCGGGAGATGACCGCGCATGCGCGATCGGGAGCGCGCAGCGCGGTCATGTCGGTGGCACTGTGTTCCGTAGGAACACAGCTGTCACCGGCGGTAGTAAACAGTCACTGACAGTGACTGTTTACTAAGTGATCGGCTGTGAATCCATTCACAGCCGATCACAAAATGTAAACACAGAGCAGTAACTGACTGTTACTAGCTCTTCTCCCCTCATACAGCTTCCAGTATAAGGGGAGAAGAGCTAGAAATAGTGAGTTACTGCTCTGTACACATGTAAAAAGTAAAATCACAGTAATAAAGGTCCCCACACAGTCCCCAGCCCCCCCCAATGTCACCTGTCACCCAACAGTCACCTCATCAGTGCCCAGAAATTGACACCCATAACGTTCACATGTGAGCGCAGCAATCGCGGGCAAAATCACCGCGATTCTGCCCGCGATCCGGAAATCATTGCAAATTGCGGGACGCCTGTGCGTTGCCCGTGATTTGCAATAGCACCCCAAACGCTGTGCGATGTTGCCGCCATTTCCGCCTGCCAAATCGCAGTAACATCGCGCAAACATCGCATGACGCCCAAAAAAGTACAAGAGTTTCTTTGGGGCGTCATGCGTTGTTTGCGTGATGTTACCGCGATTCGGCAGGCGGAAATCGCAGCAACATCGCACAGCGGGCAACGCACAGGCGTCCCGCCATTTGCAATGATTTCTGGATCGCGGGCAGAATCGCTGTGATTCTGCCCGTGATCGCTACGCTCACATGTGAATGTAGCCTAAAGTTCACCGGTCACCAGAGACTGCCATCAGTACCGCCGTGCACCATCGCCCGTCACCTGTCACCCATCAGTGACCATCGCCCCGTCACCTGTCACCCCATCAATCACCGTCACCTGTCACCCCATCAGTCATCGTCATCTGTCACCCCATCAGTCATCGTAACCTGTCACCCCATCAGTCACCGTCACCTGTCACCCCATCAGTCATCGTCACCTGTCACCCCATCAGTCACCGTCATCTGTCACCCTATCAATCATCGTCACTTGACACCCCATCAGTGATCGTCACTTGTCACCCCATCAATCATCGTCACATGTCACCCGGTCAGTGATTGTCATCTGTCACCTCATCAATCATCGTCACCTGTCACCTCATCAATCATCATCACCTGTCACCCCATCAGTCATCATCACCTGTCACCCCATCCGTCATCGTCACCTGTCACCCCATCAGTCATTGTCACCTGTCACCCCATCAGTCATCGTCACCTGTTTGCCATATACATGCAATCACTTACTGACCGCCTAACGACTATATGCGTCGGCCATTAAAAGCTAAATACTGGGGTTATGGCAGAAGATAGCCCCCATAACCCCGGTATTTTTTGAAACGGCGGGCGGTCGGCTTTCAGATAAGGGTGGTCCCAGTGGCGGATTCGCCGCGGAATTACCCTTACGGTGCAGGGGAAGAGGTGCCCCCCCCCCTCCTGCCGCGTCCCAGACGTTTTCCCAGCTTACCGGACCCGCCGGCAGCGGGGAAAACTATCCGGTCCCGGATCCTCAGAGACAGGAAGTCGAGTGAGGGCAAGATGGCCCTCACTCAACTCTATGGTCTTGGAGGACCGGAGCTACGTCAAAAGATGTTGCCTAGCAACCGGTTTAAAGGGCCGCTTTTTTTTTTTGCTTTTTTTTTTTTCCTCTTTCAACAATTTTTTTTTTTTTTTTTCTTTTTTAGTGTAGTTGTGAGGTGTGAGGTCTTTTTGACCCCAGATCTCACAATAAAGAGGACCTGTCATGCCTATTTCTATTACAAGGGATGTTTACATTCCTTGTAATAGGAATAAAAATTATCAAAACATTTTTTTTTTTTAAACTGTGTAAAAATAAAAAAATAATAAATAAAATAAATAGGAAAAAAAAAAAAAAAAAAAAATTAAAGCGCCCTGTCCCCGTTAGCTCGCGCGCAGAAGCAAACGCATACGCAAGTCCCGCCCACATATGTAAACGGTGTTCAAACCATACATGTGAGGTATCGCCGCGATCGTTAGAGCGAGAGCAATAATTTAAGCCCTAGACCTCTTCTGTAACTCTAAGCTAGTAACCTGCAGAAATTTTTAAAATGTTGCCTATGGGGATTTTTAAGTACCAATGTTTGGCGCCATTCTGTGAGCATGCGCAATTTTGAAGCATGACATGTTGGGTATCTAATTACTCGGCGTAACATTATCGTTCACATTATGGAAAAAAAATTTGCTAAATTTACTGTTTTCTTATTTTTTAGATCAAAAAAGTGATTTTTTTTCAAAAAAATCGCATTTGGAAGACTGCTGCGCAAATATGGTGTGATAAAAAATATTGCAACGATCTCCATTTTATTCTCTAGGGTCTCTGCTAAAAAAAAATATATAATGTTTGGGGGTTCCAAGTAGTTTTCTAGCAAAAAAATGATTTTAGCTTGTAAACACCAAGTGTCAAAAATAGGCCCAGTCTTAAAGTGGATAAATGGACAACTTTGTGTAAAGCGCTACTTGGATGTTAAGCCTATGTATGTGGCCAGGCTGTGAAAAAGTGTTACACATGTGGTATCGCCATACTCAGGAGAAATAGCAGAATGTATTTTGGGGTGCAATTTTTGCTATGTACATGCTATGTGTTAGAAATATTGCATAAATGGACAGCTTTGTGTAAAAAAAAATGTGTTTTCATTTTCTTTCCACATTTTCCAAAAACTTGTGGAAAAAAATGACATATTCAAAAGACTCATTATGCCTCAAAAATTATACGTTGGGGTGTTTGCTTTCCAAAATGGGGTCATTTTATAGGGGTTTCCATTGTCCTGGTGCTCCAGGGCCTTCAAAAGTACGATAGGTTGTCAGGAAATTATATGTGAAATTTGTGCTCCTAGAATGCCGGACGGTGCTGGTTGGATGTTAGGCCTCTGTATGTGGCCAGGCTGTGAAAAAGTCTCACACATGTGGTATCGCCATACTCAGAAGGAGTAGTAGAATGTGTTTTGGGGTGTAGTTGCAAGTATACATGTGCTGTGTGAGAGAAATAACCTGTTAATACGGCAATTTGTAAAAAAAAAATAAAATAAAAAAAAAAATCTTCATTTTGCAAAGCATTGTGGGAAAAAATTACAACTTCAAAAAACTCATCATGCCCCTTATTAAATACCTTGGAATGTCTACTTTCCAAAAAGGGGTCATTTGGGGGGTATTTGTACTTTCCTGACTTTTTAGTGTCTCAAGAAATGAGATAGGCCTTCAGTACATCAGGTGTGATCAAGTGTGATCAATTTTCAATGATTCACACCATAGCTTGTGGACTCTATAACTTTCACAAAGACCAAATAATATACACTTACTTGGGTTATTTTTACCAAAGATAAGTAGCAGTATAAATTTTGGCCAAAATTTGTGAAGAAAAATTACTAATTTGCAAAATTTTATGACAGAAACAAAGAAAAATGCGTTTTTTCACAATATTTTCAGTCTTTTTTTATTTATAGCACAAAAAATAAAAAACCCAGTAGTGATTAAATACCATCAAAAGAAAGCTCTATTTGTGTGAAAAAAAGGACACAATTTTTGAATGGGTACAGTGTTGCATGACTGAGTAATTCTCAGTCAAAGTGTGAGAGCGCTGAAAGCTGAAAATCGGTCTGGGCAGGAAGGGGGTGAAAGTGCACTGTAGGTAAGTGGTTAAAAAAGCCACGTTATAGGCCGACAAAACAGTTGTGCATCCGGCGTTTCAATAATTATTTCCAATATATAGCAGTTCACTACTGCATTTGTGAATTTTGGTGACTAAATCTATGCTCTGGGTCCCCAGGTCTGGTGTCCATACATAGTATAAATATATACTGGTAATATACGGCAGTTAAAAGCTGCATTTTGGGGTGTTATTGAAAAAAGACGCGTTTTAGGCAGAAAAAACAGTTGTGCATCCGGCGTTTCAATAATTATTTCCAACATATAGCAGTTCACTACTGCATTTGTGAATTTTGGTGACCAAATCTGTGCTCTGGGTCCCCAAATCTGGTGTCCATACATAGTATAAATATATACTGTTAATGTACAGCAGTTAAAAGCTGCATTTTGGGGTGTTATTTAAAAAAAGCCACGTTTTAGGCCAATAAAACAGTTGTGCATCCGGCGCATAAATAATTAATTTCAATTTACAGCAGTGAAATACAAATTTTCTGTATTTTATTACAAAAATACTTGTTCTTGTTCCACAAACCACTTGTGCATACAGCGTACCAAATTTTTTTTTTACATTTCCGCATAGAAATTGAGAATCAGTGTATTTTGGGCACTAAAAACATTATTCTGGGTCCACAGAGCATTTTTCTGACACGGGCACTGCCTTAGCTAACGTAATTGTCGACTACTGTGAATGATAAGTGTATATATCAGGTGAGCTAACCAATAATAATAGGTGCTTTAAAATGTGAACACAAATTCTATGAATGGTGATCAACTTATTTTGCATTTGGCACCTGTGTTTCGTCATCATCAGAGACGTTTTGTTGCGATATTCCCATGTCCTCATTCTGCAACAAAAGTGGATGAGCATCAGTGCATTCAAGGTCTTCCTCTTCTGGGGCAGGGGTAGGTGGATGGGCAGGGAAAACCCTGGCAACAGAGTCATCAAAAAGCACTTTCCTGCATGATTTGGGGCTCTGACTGCTTGGCTGATTTGCAAGGGGGTGAGGTGGAAGACTGATGGGCATGGGTTGCAGGTGCCAACTCTGAGCTTTCTGCAGAGGACTGGGTGTTAGATACTGTGAAGGAACTGGAGGCACTGCCAGCCACCCAATCTACTATCCCGTGTACATGTTCTGGCTTCACCATCCGTAGAGCGGCATTTGGGCCTATCAAATAACGCTGCAGATTCTGTCGCCTACTTGCACCAGAGGAAGGTGTTTGACTTGGAGTGGTAGTTGGCGCTGAACGGCCACGTCCTCTATCAGCAACAGGAGCTCCACCAACACGACCATGCCCACGTCCCTTATTTGATGTTCTCCTCATTATTTGCCTTCACCCACCAAGCTGAAAGATTGGTCTCTCTCCGGTGTCAATTTACCTGGCAGTAGTCGACAATTACTAGATGTGGTGTAAAAGGTGCGCTGATTGGATAATTAGGAAGCTGCAACCTTAGAGCCAATTATGGTGAACTGTGAATGATAAGTGTATAGGTGCGCTAACCAATAATAATAGGTGCTTTAAAATGTGAACACAAATTCTATGAATGGTGACCAACTTATATGCAAAGTACACAACATAAGAGGGTCCTGATAATATAAACGCAAAAATCAAGGTGAATAACCCAATAATCTGCTAGGTGTAAACATAAAAGTGTCACACAATCATTATGCCTGTTGATTTAAATATCCAACAAAATAATCCTGACAATGCAGTAAAAATTGGAAGTGAAGTTCCCACCCTGGTGCTGGGTGCAACCGCAAATGTGTAACAAAATAAGCAAAACTTTGTTACAAAACATGTAACGAATAGGGATGATCGAACTTTTCAAAAGTTCGATTCGACCAGAACACCCGAACTTCCAGAAAGTTCGGGTCCGGATTCCAGAACCCCATTGAAATCAATGGGACCCGAACTTCGGTAATCAAAAAACACCATTTTGAAGCCCTAAAACTCAATAAATGCCCCTAAAAAGTGCCTAGGGTTCTGGGTCATGCCCCAGGGACTATTAATCACACACAAAAAAGTTCTTAAAAATTGTAATTTTTTGATAGAGAGCCAATTATTGAAAAAATTATTGAAAAAAAAAAAAAAGAGATTTCTTTGGATTTAGTGTCTGGGGGGTCTACAAAGTGTACCTGTGAAGTTTCAGTTCTGTAGCATGTCCAGAACCAGAAAAAAAAGATACTTTTTCTTAGAATTTTTATTAGCGCAGGGATGTGGCTCCGCTCCTATCACACCTATATGTGTGTATGTGTATATATACATATATGTGTGTGTGTATATATACCCCTATACAGAAGTTCACATGTTATGCCTGTCTCCAAAGACGCCCAAAAAATGCCCAATAAATGCCTGCAACAACACACCTGGGCGTTTTTGTTGCAGGCGTTTATTGGGCATTTTTTGGGCGTCTTTGAAGGCAGGCATAACATCTGAACTTCTGTATAGGGATACATATACACACACACATATATGTATATATACACATACACACATATAGGTGTAATAGGAGCGGAGCCACATCCCTGCAAATAATTTCATTAGCGCATGGATGGGGTTCCGCTACTTTCACACCTATATATGTGTATGTGTATATATACATATATGTGTGTGTGTGTGTATATATACCCCTACACAGAAGTTCAGATGTCATGCCTGCCTCCAAAGACGTCCACAAAAATGCCCAATAAACGCCTGCAACAAAAACGCCCAGGTGTGACAGAAGCAGAGCCACAATCCTGCTCTACTGCATTTCTAAGACAAACAATCTTTTTCTTATGGCGGTCACCCTGACATGGATGAGTTCTTTCACCTTGGCATAGCAGTCAGAGTCAGTTCAGCCTAAACTACACTACGGTCATCCTGACACTTAACACTTTCCGTACAGAAACTAGATTTTTGAATCTAACTATAGTGGTATATAGTACCCTAACTTCACTAGATATCCCTTTCCTCACACTAATAATTGCTAAATGACACTTTTGCAGCAGGAGTAACAGAACTGCTTCCACTCTCTTCCACAGCCCCTGTATTACAGTGCTAGCGATTTGGCGGGGCTATGTTATATATCGGGGGGCGTATTCACTACTGATTGGCCTCTGGACCCCCTAGTCACTCCAATCACATTCCTAGCATCCTCCTGCCCCCTCAATTGGCTTTTACTGATGTCTCTGGTCCATCACGGGCTTTTAAAGCCCAGTTCCTGTCCCATTGCATTTTGGTCGGTTCTGGTTGCCGAATTTCAAACTTTTTCCGCAAAAAGTTCGGAATTCGGCCGAATTTCGAACAGTCAATGTTCGGGTCGAACCGATGGTCGACCCGAACCGTTCGATCATTCCTAGTAACGAAAGATGTTCAGAGACCAGCTGAACTTTATGGAGTATCCCACCACCTGTGAAGATTAGCTTCTTACCAGAAAGGTGTTGTAAAAAGGCATATCAGATCCACATAAAAAATTGCATGCCGAGGAAAAGGAAAGATACAAATCCACTCACACCTCCCTGCCAGGAGGGGTGGGGAGAGGATAAGCCTCTTACCGAATTCACATGTACCAGAAGCGGTAAGACTACTGTGACCGGATGGAGTTCTCTTCCCTCCTCAGAAATGATTATGGATCGGTTCCCTGGTGGAGAGTGGCTTCTCTTAATCCTCAGAGTATAGTATGTTTGGAGGCATCCATATCACATTTATACGTATTTAATTTTAAGTGCAACATGTATTTGTATGTAAAAAAATTTCTCATTACATTTATTCCTCCCAATGTGGAATTGTTGTCTCTACAGGTCCTCGTAATTTATGGGGGAACCCAATACGAGAATAAATTAGAGACACATAACTTACTACCATAATTTTATTAGAATATTTTAATATTTCAGTGGTTTATACTTAATGGTATTTTATTTTATTTATCTCTTTAAGAGAAATTGGTTTGCCTCCACACACTCTCCTATTACATATGAGTCTATATAGGGGATAAGATAGGGACACAGGACTGTTTATAGTCTAAATTTTTTCTTATTTTAAAAGTTTGGGTCAATTTTTTAACCATAATTTTAACCTCATTATCCCTGGCTTGGCAATATCCACTGCACTTCTACCTCCTCGGTAACCTTAGATTGCCAGCAAGAAGGAAGATATAGAATAAGTCTCCTGGTGCAGTGTCAGAGAATAAAAGAATGTTTGGAGACATCCATATCACATTTATACATATTTAGATTATAAATCAACAGGCATAATGATTGTGTGACACTTTTATGTTTACACCTAGCACATTATTCGGTAATTCACCTGGATTTTTGCGTTTATACTATCAGGACCCTCTTATGTTGTGTACTTTGCATATAAGTTAATCACCATTCATAGAATTTGTGTTCACATTTTAAAGCACCTATTATTATTGGTTAGCGCACCTATACACTTATCATTCACAATTCACCATAATTGGCTCTAAGGTTGCAGCTTCCCAATTATCCAATCAGCGCACCTTTTACACCACATCTAGTAATTGTCGACTACTGCCAGGTAAATTGACACCGGAGAGAGACCAATCTTTCAGCTTGGTGGGTGAACGCAAATAATGAGGAGAACATCAAATAAGGGACGTGGGCATGGTCGTGGTGGTGTTGGTGGAGCTCCTGTTGCTGGTAGAGGACGTGGCCATTCAGCGCCAACTACCACTCCAAGTCAAACACCTTCCTCTGGTGCGAGTAGGCGACAGAATCTGCCCAAATGCTGCTCTACGGATGGTGAAGCGAGAACATGTACACACGATAGTAGATTGGGTGGCTGGCAGTGCCTCCAGTTCCTTCACAGTATCTAACACCCAGTCCTCTGCAGAAAGCTCAGAGTTGGCACCTGCAGCCCATGCCCATCAGTCTTCGACCTCACCCCCTTGCAAATCAGCCAAGCAGTCAGAGCCCCAAATCATGCAGGAAAGTGCTTTTTGATGACTCTGTTGCCAGGGTTTCCCCGGTCTATCCACCTAGCCCTGGCCCAGAAGAGGAAGACCTTGAATGCACTGATGCTCAACCACTTTTGTTGCAGGATGAGGACATGGGAATAGCGCCACAAAACGTCTCTGATGATGATAAAACACAGGTGCCAAATGCTGTGGCTTTCTGCAATGTGCAGACCGACGAGGAGGGGAGGGGTCATGAATGGGTGGAAGATGATGTGGAGGATGATGAAGTCCTAGACCCAGACTGGACTGAAGGTCGTGCTAGTGAGGCGTGCAGTTATGAGGAAGAGGCGGTGGTCGCACAGAGGCAACAGCACAGCAAAAGAGGGAGCAGGGTGCAAAAGCGCAGCGGCCATTCCAGAGACAGTACGCCTGCTACTGTCCACCGCACCCAGGCACCGAGCACACCAAGGCCTGCTCCAAGGAGTTCATTGGCGTGACAGTTCTTCACACAATCTCCTGACGACAAGAGGCGAGTGGTTTGCATTTTGTGCCATCAGAGCCTGAAGCGAGGCATAAACGTTCTTAACCCCTTCCGTACCGCGTCATGTCAAATGACGTCGGCACAAATCCTTTCTCGATCCGGGCGGACGTCATATGACGGCGCCCGGATCTCCCCGCTACTGCGCGCCCCCGGGGGCGTGCAGCGCGGCGATCGGGGGTGAGGCTCGTCCCTCGGACTGAGCCCAACCCCGATCAAGGTAAACAGCCAATGAAATTGGCTGTTTACCACGTGATCGGCTGTGTCAATCACAGCCGATCACATGAGCGGCTCCAGCGCGAGCCGCTCGTTCCTTCCTTAATGCGCGCCCCCGGGGGCGCGCAGCGCGGCGATCGGGGACGAGGCTCGTCCCTCGGACAGAGTCGATCCCCGATCTAGGTAAAGAGCCAATGAAATTGGCTCTTTACCACGTGACCGGCTGTGTCCAATCACAGCCGGTCACAAATGTCATCAGAGAACACGGTAACTAGCTGTCACCGTGTTCTCCTCCTCACACACTGATCCTGTGTGAGGAGGAGATTGTGGTAACAGCTAGTTACCAATCATAGTGCACCCCAAACACACTGATTGCCCCCCCCCCCCAATAAAGAGCATCTGTCACTAGCCCATCAAAGTACCCGAGTACCTGTCACCAGCCCATCAGGTACTCTGATGACAGGTACTCGGGTACTCTGATGGGCTGATGACAGGTACTCGGGTACTCTGATGACAGGTACTCGGGTACTCTGATGACAGGTACTCGGGTACTCTGATGACAGGTACTCTGATGGGCTGGTGACAGGTACTCGGGTACTCTGATGACAGGTACTCTGATGGGCTGGTGACAGGTACTCGGGTACTCTGATGATGGGTACTCGGGTACTCTGATGACGGGTACTCGGGTACTCTGATGACGGGTACTCGGATACTCTGATGACGGGTACTCGGGTACTCTGATGACAGGTACTCGGGTACTCTGATGACGGGTACTCGGATACTCTGATGACGGGTACTCGGGTACTCTGATGACAGGTACTCTGACGACAGGTACTCTGGTACTTTGAGTACCCGTCATCAGAGTACCCGAGTACCTGTCACCTACCCATCAGAGTACCCAAGTACCTGTCACCTACCCAACAGAGTACCCGAGTACCTTCCACCTGCTCATCAGAGTACCTGACACCTGAAGTACCCGAGTACTTGCCACCTGCTCATCATTACCCATCACTACTCATCAGTACTCATCAGTACCCATCAGTACCTATCACCTATTAGTATCAGTACTGATCATCCGTACCCTACAGTATCAGTATCACCTATCACCTGCCTATCACCTGCCCATAAGAGTACCCGAGTACCTGTCACCTGCCTATCGGAGTACTCGAGTACCTGCCACTTGCTCATCAGTACCAGAGTACCTGTCACCTGCCCAGCAAAGTACCCGAGTACCTGTCACCCTTCATACAGCCACCATGTCCAAGTCCAAAAAGGTTTATATACGTCGTCCGTTTAAACCTAAATACCGGTGTTATGGCAGCAGATAGCTGCCATAACCCTGGTATTTTTTTAAACGGTGGACGGTTGGCTTTCCGATAAGGGTGGTCCCAGCGGCGGATTCGCCGCGGGATCACCCTTCCGGGGTGGCGGAAGAGGTGCCCCCCCCCCTCCCGCTGCATTCTGGTCCTTTTCCCCGTTTACCAGACCCGCCGGCAGCGGGGAAAACGATCCGGTCCCAGATCCTCACAGACAGGATGTCGAGTGAGGGCAAGCTTGCCCTCACTTGACTCTATGGTCTTGGAGGACCGGAGCTACGGCAAACATCATTGCCTAGCAACCAGTTTAAAGGTCCCTTTTTTTTTTTTAATTTTATTTAATTTTTTTTTAATTTTTTTTTTTTTTATCTTTTAGTGTACTTGTGAGATCTGAGGACTTTTTGACCCCAGATCTCACAAAAAAGAGGTCCTGTCGTGCCTTTTTTTATTACAAGTAATGTTTACATTTCTTGTAATAGAAATAAAAATGATCAATTTTTTTTTTAAAAAAAACAGTGTAAAAATAAAAAATAATAAATAAAATAAATAGTAAAAAAAAAAAAAAAAAAAATTAAAGCGCCCTGTCCCCGCGAGCTCGTGCGCAGAAGCGAACGCATACGGAAACCCCGTCCACATATGTAAACAGTGTTCAAACTACACATGTGAGGTATCGTCGCGATCGTTAGAGCAAGAGCAATAATTTGAGCCCTAGACCTCCTTTGTAACTCTAAGATAGCAACCTGTAGAAATTTTTAAAATGTCACCTATGGGGATTTTTAAGTACCAAAGTTTGTCACCATTCTGTGAGCGTGCGCAATTTTGAAGCATGACATGTTGGGTATCTATTTACTCGGCGTAACATTATCTTTCACATTATGGAAAACAATTGGGCTAACTTTACTGTTTTCTTATTTTTTAATTAAAAAAAGTGATTTTTTTCCCAAAAAATTGCGTTTGGAAGACCGCTGCGCAAATACGGTGTGATAAAAAATATTGCAATAATCTCCATTTTATTCTCTAGGGTCTCTGCTAAAAAAAAATATATAATGTTTTGGGGTTCTAAGTAGTTTTCTAGCAAAAACAACTGATTTTAGCTTGTAAACACCAAATGTCAAAAATAGGCCTAGGCAAGTGGCTAGGATGCATGATGATGCTCCTTGGAAGTTTAGGCCCCTCTATATGGCTAGGCTGTGAAAAAGTCTCACACATGTGGTATTGCCATACTCAGGAGGAGTGGCAGAATGTATTTTGGGGTGTCATTTTTGCTATGTACATGCTATGTGTTAGGAATATTCTATAAATTTACAACTTTGTGTAAAAAAAAAAGTTTTTATTTTTTTCCCACATTTTCCAAAAACTTGTGGAAAAAAATGACATGTTCAAAGGACCCATAATGCCTCATAGAATATACGTTGGAGTGTTTGCTTTCCAAAATGGGGTCATTTTGTGGACTTTTCCATTGTATTGGTGCTCTAGGGCCTTGAAAAGTGTGATAGGTAGTAAGAAAGTTTTATGTGTATTTATGCTCCTAAAACGCCTTATGGTGCTACTTGGACGTGGAGTCTCTTTTTGTGGCCAGGCTGTGTAAAAGTCTCACACATGTGGTATCGCCATACTCGGAAGGAGTAGCAGAATGTATTTTGGGGTGTCATTTTTGCTGTGTACATGCTATGTGTTAGAAATAGCTTATAAATTGACAACGTTTTGGGGAAAAAAAAGAAAAAAAAATGTTTTCTTCATTTTCCCAAGAATTGTGGGAAAAAATTATAACTTCAAAAAACTCACCATGCCTCTTACTAAATACCTTGGACTGTCTACTTTACAAAAAAGGGTCATTTGGGGGGTATTTGTACTGTCCTGACATTTCAGGGCCTCAAGAAAGGAGATAGGCCATCAGTACATCTGGTGTGATCAATTTTCAGTAATTGGTACCATAGCTTCTAGACTCAATAACTTTCACACAGACTAAATAATATACACTAATTTGGGTTAATTTTACCAGAGATATGTAGCAGTATAAATTTTGGCCCAAATGTATGAAGAAAAATTAATTTTTTGCAAAATTTTATAATAGAAACTAAAAAAAAGTGTTTTTTTTGCAAAATTTTTGCTCTTTTTTTGCTTATATCACGGAAAAAAAAAAACCCAGTTGTGATCAAATACCACCAAAAGAAAGCTCTATTTGTGTGAAAAAAATGATAAAAATTTTGTTTGGTTACAGTGTAGCATGACTGAGCAATTGTCATTCAAAGTGTGAGAGTGCTGAAAGCTGAAAATTGGTCTGGGCAGGAAGGGGGTCTAACTGCTCTGTATGGAAGCGGTTAACCTGAGCACAACCTGCATGACCAGGCATCTACATGCAAAGCATGAACTGCATTGGAGTAAATACCTTAAAAACAAGGAACTCTCTCATGCTCCTCCTGCTCCCTCTTCTGCTGCTGCCCCAGCCTCTCCCTCCACCGCTGGCGTCACCATGGCACCTGGCGACCAGCAAACAGAGGATGTTCCACCAACACCACCACATACGACACCATCACCAAGCATCTCCAAAATGTCACACGGCAGCATTCAGCTGTCAATCTCCCAAACATTGGAGAGAAGGAGGAAATACCCACCTACCCACCCTCGAGCCCTGGCCCTGAATGCCAGCATTTAAAAATGACTGGCCTTTTAAATGCTGTCATTCCGTCTGGTGGAGACGGACTGTTTCAAACAGCTAATGGCGGTGGCTGTCCCCCAGTATGTTGTTCCCAGCCGCCACTACTTTTCCAGGCGAGCCGTCCCTTCCCTGCACAACCAAGTGGAGGATAAAATCAAGTGTGCGCTGCACAACGCCATCTGTGGCAAGATTCAAATAACCACAGATACATGGACCAGTAAGCACAGCCAGGGTCGCTATATCTCCCTAACTGAACACTGGGTAAACGTAATGGCGGCTGGGCCCGAGGCGGATAGCGGTTTGGCGCATGTCCTTCCACCACCGAGGATCGCAGGGCATTATTCATTGCCTCCTGTTGCTTCCTCCTCCTACTCCACATCATCCTCCTCCTCCTACTCCTCTTCTACCACCCCCACATTCGTTCATCGAAAGGACCTCACCCCCAACTTCAGCACAGCCCAGGGTAAACGTCAGCAGGCGATTTTAAAACTCATGTGTTTGTGTGGCGCAGAGAGAGACTGCCCTCAAGGTGCTTCTTTTCTGGTATAGGACCCCGGAATGCCTTCATAAGATGAATCCCTCGTGTTCCGCCCTGTGCTGGCAGTGCAGGAGGGATACAGGTTCTCTTTATCATATTTTTTGGTCATGTTCCCTTATTTGTCCCTTTTGGTCAATGGTTCTTGATACTCTTAAAGCCGTGTTGGGAGTGGATTTGCCACTAGACCCCTTGCATTGTCTACTTGGCCTGCCATTTCCCAGGCTCTCCAAGCCGGCATCCAAGCTGATTTCCTTTCTCCTTTTGGCTGCTAGGAGGGCCATTTCCCTATGCTGGCTGCAGGAGACCCCTCCAGACAAGGCTCTTTTTTGGAAACTAGTTTCTGACATCCGGAACTTGGAGTCTTTGACGGCTAGGGTGCATGATGAGCTGTCTGGGAAGCTTGGGATTCATATGCCTTAAATCTCCCTTGATCCCCTTGCTCTTTTCTAGAATGTTTCTTGTATATGTGGACATTTTATCATGTTTTTACTGACATTTTTCTCATGCTTTGCAGTTTTGTGCTGTATCTTAACCTGCTTTGTCATTCTGCGTTGTCTTCTGTTTTATTACTGTTTTGGAGACACCACTCCTTGTACTGGATGTTACTTTTGCTGTTTCGTCATTCTTATGATATGTTTATTATGCTTTTATGCAATAAAAATATAATAAAAAAAAAAAAAAAACCCATGTGTTTGGGTGACAAACCCCACACCGCCCAGGAGCTTTGGAGGGGCATAGAACAGCAGACTTATGACTGGTTGCTGCCGGTGAGCCTCAAGCCCAGCCTGGTGGTGTGCGATAATGGGCAAAATCTCGTTGCAGCTCTGGGACTAGCCGGTTTGACACACATCCCTTGCCTGGTGCATGTGCTGAATCTGGTGGTGCAGAAGTTTCTTAAAAACTACCCAGACATGTCAGAGCTGCTGCTGAAAGTGCAGTCCGTGTGTGCATGCTTTCAGCGTTCTCACCCTGCTGCTGCTCGCCTGTCTGCGCTGCAACGTAACTTTGGCCTTCCTGCTCACCGCCTCATATGTGATGTGCCCACAAGGTGGAACTCCACCTTACATATGCTGGAGAGACTGTGCGAGCAGCAGCGGGCGATAGTGGAGTTCCAGATGCAGTATGCACGGGTCAGTCGCTCTGCGGATCAGCACCACTTCACCACCAGTGACTGGGCCTGCATGCGACACCTGTGTACCTTGTTGCGGTCTTTGGAATACTCAACCAACATGGCCAGTGCTGATGACGCCGTTGTTAGCATGACAATACCCCTTCTATGTCTCCTTGAAAAAAATATTACGGTGATGATGGAAGAGGATGCAGCACAGGAGGAGGAGGAAGAGGGGCCATTTCACAGGGTTTCAGGCAGGTCATACAGACGTGGCTCAGAGGGTGGGTTCCTGCACCAGCAGAGGCCAGGTACACATGTGGACAGCCAGGGCACAGCCAGGGCGAGGAGGAGGAGGATGAGGTAGAGGAGGAGGAGGAACCGGTTTCACTGCAGGGTGGCACCCTATGCAACTCCGGGCCATCACTGGAGCGAGGCTGGGGGGATACGGAGGACACAGATGATACACCACCTACAGAGGACAGCTTATCATTACCTCTGTGCAGCCTGGCACACATGAGCGACTACATGTCAGTGCCTGCGCAACAACAGCAGAGTTGCCCACATTTTTTTTTTTTTATCAAGATTTTTATTGGAGTTCACCAAACATAACAAAGAAACACTTGATCGTGAAAACAGAGCATGACATCAAATGATAAGCAGCTTACCGATGAGTCACAGAACACATCTAATAAAACAGGTGAATACTCATAATCGTTGGGTAGATAACAAGATCCCAGTAGAGATAACAATTTTATAGCAAACTCTAAATGGGGGGGGGGGAGGTGAGAGGGGGGGAGGGAAAAGAAGAGGTAGGACGTGGAAAGAGCAGGGGAGGAAAGAAGGAGGGGAGGGAAGAGGGACTAGGTGCAGGAATAACATCCTAAGAGAGTATTATAAAAGCTACAAACAGGTATACTTGCTGAGTCAATGTGGATAAAACTGATGCATGAACGTAGGATACCTTTCGTAGTAGCCAATCAGGAGGAGTCACTAAGGGAAGGTGAGGTGAAAGGCCAAATCAAGGTAAAGTGTATAGTGAGTGGAGAGCTCACGTCAGTTGCACAAGGTTGTAGTCCGTTAAAGCAGCGGGGTTCTGCCACTTGAGATGAAAGGATTTGGGATTAGAGTGAGGAGACAATGCCAGGCCCAGAAGTTCTGTGTTGCGCAGGGAAAGAAGATCAGATAGCAATTTCGCGGTTGTGGGGGCAGATGTATCCACCCAGTGTCTGAGTATCACTCTAAGGGCAACCATGAAGCAGGTGACCAGCCATCGTTGGTTTTGGGTGAAAAGAAGACACTGCTGTCATGTTAGCGAGGCTTTTAGGGAGTCCAGATGTCCAAAAGCAAGCCAAAGACACTTTTGGGAAGCATGACATCCAGTGTACATGAGATGTGGCGAAGAAGAATCATATGTCAGTCCCATAGGCTTCTGGTAATCCTATAATCCGAAGATTATTTCTCCTGGATCGGTTTTCAGGTCATCCAGTTTGTCTAGCAAGTACCTCTGGGTTTGTCTGGCCTGTTGGTCCATGGAGAATGAGCTCTGCAGCTCGTCCTCCAGGTCAGACATCCTATGCTCCAGCTCTGCCAGTCTGTGGGAGTGTTCCCCCAGATCCTTTCTCAGCTGCACTATGCCCTGTGCGATGGCTTTATCCACCGCTTCAGTTATGGTGGGTGATAGCAGGGCAGCCACAGCCTGGGCAAGAGAGGTGACCTGCGTGTCAGGGAATGCAGGGGAGAGCTGACCCTGTGTAGTGGTGGCAGGCGGAGGAGCCGTGTCCGCCATGTCTGCCTCGTGTGAGGCCTGCACTGCCGGAGCTCCCTTGGGGGATGGGACGGGCTGCAAAGGTCCGTGGTGGACGAATCTGTCCATAATTACCGGGTCCCCGAGGTGTGCAGAAGAGGTCCGCCGGGTCGGATGGCTCAGATGGACTGGTAGAAGGCTGTGGTATGCAGGTAAGCCAGAGCCGCCGTTCCGCGCTGCTGGTTACATGGGCGCCAGAACCGGAAGTGTTGCCCACATTTTAACTAGTGCTGTCTACTGGGTTGCCACCCTGCTGTATCCCCGATACAAGGACAATGTGCCCACCTTAATTCCCACACTGGAGTGTGATAGGAAGATTCGTGACTACAAGCGCACACTGGTAGACGCGCTCCTGAGGGCATTCCCAACTGACACGGGGGGACAAGTGCAAGCACAAGGCGAAGGCAGAGGCTGAGGAGGAGGAGGAGAAAGAGGTCGCCAACGCAGCTGTGTCACGGCCAGTTCCTCAGACAGCAGGGTTAGCATGGCCGAGATGTGGAAACATTTTGTCAGTGCGCCACAGCAAACTGCACCACCAGCTGATAGGGATCGTGTTAGCAGGAGGCATCATTTCAACAACATGGTGGAACAGTACGTGTGCACACGCCTCCATGTACTGACTGATGGTTCTACCCCATTCAACTTCTGGGTCTCCCAATTGTCCACATGGCCAGAGCGTGCCCTTTATGCCTTGGAGGTGCTGGCCTGCCCTGTGGCAAGTGTATTGTCTGAACGTGTATTTAGCACGTCAGGGGGCATCATTACAGACAAACGCTGTATGGACAAGCTCACGTTCATTAAAATGAACCAGGCATAGATCCCACAGGACTTGTCCATACCTTGTGCAGAATAGATATTTATAACTGCCTCGCCCTCAACCATACATTCTTGTACTCCAGGACACTTCTTTATTGAATCCTCTTTTTTTAATTGTACCATTATTTTTTAATTGTATCATTATTTTTTAATTGTACCATTATTTTGGGGGCAACCCCAAGTTGAATGAACCTCTCCTCTGTCTGGGTGTCAGGGGCCTAAAATTCAGTTAATCGCCTGCTGCTTTGGTGCGTGACATTAACCTCTTTCTGCTGTCAAATGACCTCTCCTCTGTCTGGGTGTCAGGGGCCTACAATTCAGTTAATCGATTGCTGCTTTGGTGCATGACTTTAACCTCTTTTTGCTGTCAAATGACCTCTCCTCTGTCTTGGTGTCAGGGGCCTACAATTCAGTTAATCACCTGCTGCTTTGGTGCGTGACGTTAACCTCTTTTTGCTGTCAAATGACCTCTCCCCTGTCTTGGTGTCAGGGGCCTACAATTCAGTTAATCACCTGCTGCTTTGGCGGGTGACATCAAGCCTGATTTTCTGCTACGGGACCTTTCTCCTCTGTCTGGGTATCAGGGGCCTACATAAATGATAATGGCCTGTTCCATTGCAGGTTGACCTGAGGCCTGTGTTGCTGTTACGGGATCACTCTCCTCTTTGCGGGTGCCATGGTCCTGAATTAGTGAATGAGGCCTGTGGCACTACTGGGTGAAATCAATACTGTTTTGGCATGATTGTAACTCTCCTCTTTGTGGTAGCCATGGGTCTGAATCTGTGAATGAGGCCTGTGGCATTGCTGGGTTAAATCAATACTGTCTTGGCGTGATTTTAATTCTCCTCTTTGTGGGTCCCGTGGGCCTGAGTGTTTGAATGAGGCATGTGGCCCTGCAGGCAGACATGATTCCTTCTTGGCTGTGATGACAACTTCAACTCCCATGTATGGTTGCCATTGGCCTGAGTCTGTGAGTCAGGCCTGTGACACTGCTGGCAGACATGAATCCTTCTTGGCTGTGATGAGAACTTCAACTCCCATAGCATTCTCACCTGACGCCACCCCAACCTCCTATTCCACCTCCTCCTCCAAGTTGCCAAATGATATTGGTTAATTTTTATTTTATTTTATTTTAAGTCATTTCCCTATCCACATTTGTTTGCAGGGATTTACCTACATCGTGATGCCTTTTGCAGCCCTCTATCCCTTTCCAGGGCTATTTTACAGCCTTTTTAGTGCCAAAAAGTTCGGGTCCCCATTGACTTCAATGGGGTTCAGGGTCAAGTTCGGGTCAAGTTCGGACCCGAACATTTTCGTGAAGTTCAGCCGAACTTCTCGAACCCAAACATCCAGGTGTCCGCTCAATTCTAGTGTACAGTTGACTGTAGCAGTGACATTGCTGGTGCCTAATATAAGTGTATTCTACTTTTTTTTCCGTCTGTCTTAGTTTACTCTAATTAGAGATCTATTACTGGCTTTCGCACTCTTCTCTCTGGTCCAACTAGCAAGATAATTTCTTGAGAACTATCAACTGTACCTTCATGGGAACTACACCTTCCTGCATCAGCAACCTCATTTGTTTCCTGTCAGTCACCTAAAATATCTTAAAATGTATGTATAGTGGAGGAGAAAGTAGTGATGGACCAGTAAGCTGTATATAAGGTCTGGTTGGATAAGACATTGAAGGTGAGAATAACTAATACAGGTACATCTCAAAAAAATTTGAATATCACTGCAAATTTAATTTATTTCAGTAATTCAATTCAAAAAAGTGAAACTAATATATTATATAGATTAATTACACACAGAGTGATTTATTTCAAGCATTTCTCTCTTTTATTTTGATGATTATGGTTTACAGCTAGTGAAAACCCAAAATTCAGTATCTCAGAAAATTAGAATATTGTGAAAAAGCCTCATGGTGTCACACTCTAATCAACAAATTAACTTAAAACACCTGTAAAGGTTTCCTGAGCCAATGGTCTCTCAGTCTAGCTCAGTAGGATACACAATCACGGGGAAGACTGCTGACTTGACAGTTGTCTAGAAGACAGTCAGTGACACCCTCCACAAGGAGGGTAAGTCACAGAAGGTCATTGCTAAAGAAGTTGGTTGTTCACAGAGTGCTGTGTCCAAGCATATTAATTGAATGAGTGTGAAAAGGTGGGGGCGCTGATAAAATGAAGTGTGTTAAATGAAATATTGAATGCACCAACGATGTATAAGAAGTGGTAAAAATATGATATGCACGATCCAATTATTCACTCAGGTGCTCATGGGATGAAGCTAGATATATCATACAGAATAATCACAATAAATAATCACATTAAATAATCATGCGCAGTGACAAAACAATTCTATATGTGCAGTGCTTTTCCAGGCAAAGATGAACCATATGGTTGAAATGTCCTGGTATAGTGAGGTGACTGTGCTATATAAAGTGCTTGAGTAGCAAAATACAAATAAAAATCACAAAAAAACAATAAAAGACAAATATTAAAAATAAAGTGCCAAGTTAATTCCTGGTTGAAATTTGAATAATCGACTGATTACCAGTGCAAGTGAACAGGTTATCAATGCTAGTGACACATGTGTTATTATGTTTAAACATATAGGTGACCTATGCAGTGAATATATAACACAATAAGTGACTTTCTATCGTGCAAAATGTCACTCCAGTGACATAACAGTCCATGTAGTGATGTTTCAAACAGTGGGTAAAAATATCCAGGTATTCCAACGCGTGATCCTAGTGGGCTAGGTGACAATATTTATATGCTCACCAGAGGTAAGTGGGTCACACAGACCCTGCGGGCTTTAAATATAAGGGTATGGCCACTCCTTCTCCTCTTTCCTTAATGGGCTTATATGGATCAAGCACTTAGAAATTCCTTAGGGCTTCAGGGGATTGTATCACCACTTAATTTCTCCAATAGAGGGTCTCTGGGTCAATATCTCCAATGTGGGGTCTCTGGATCAGTATCTCAGTGATAGAGATATAGGAGACAGAAAGCCAGATATAGTATAATACCGTTTTATTTTAAAAGGAAAACAAGATAAAAAATGGATGTTTATAATGGAAGGTGCTCTCCTGGCACAGATAAGAAGGTTCGGTTGTGCATTATGAAAGCCGCTGAGTCAGTCAGTAGACAGGATGGCTCACAGCTTATCAGTAGCAGGTAGCGGCATGCGCTCCACCGTGCGTTCCACCGTTGACCGGATGTGACATCGTGGATTCAGAAAGTAAGGCTTAGACCACAATGCATTTCGCAATCAAATGTGCGTCATCAGGAAGTCTAAGCCGGTTCAAATCAGTATGGGTGTTATAGAACTACAATCCTCGACCAATGAGATCACTTGTAGTTCTAGACTTAGACCGGCTTAGACTTCCTGATGACGCACATTTGATTGCGAAATGCATTGTGGTCTAAGCCTTACTTCCTGAATCCAAGATGTCACATCCGATCGACGGTGGAACGCACGGTGGAGCGCACGCCGCTGCCACGCTACCTGCTACTGATAAGCTGTGAAGCCATCCTGTCTGCTGACTGACCCAGCGGCTTTCATAATGCACAACCGAGCCTTCTTATCTGTGCCAGGAGAGCACCTTCCATTGTAAACATCCATTTTTTATCTTGTTTTCCTTTTAAAATAAAACGGTATTATACTATATCTGGCTTGCTGTCTCCTATATCTCTATCACTGAGATACTGATCCAGAGACCCCACATTGGAAATATTGACCCAGAGACCCTCTATTGGAGAAATTAAGTGGTGATACAATCCCCTGAAGCCCTAAGGAATTTCTAAGTGCTTGATCCATATAAGCCCATTAAGGAAAGAGGAGAAGGAGTGGCCATACCCTTATATTTAAAGCCCGCAGGGTCTGTGTGACCCACTTACCTCTGGTGAGCATATAAATATTGTCACCTAGCCCACTAGGATCACGCGTTGGAACACCTGGATATTTTTACCCACTGTTTGAAACATCACTACATGGACTGGTATGTCACTGGAGTAACATTTTGCACGATAGAAAGTCACTTATTGTGTTATAGATTCACTGCATAGGTCACCTATATGTTTAAACATAATAACACATGTGTCACTAGCATTGATAACCTGTTCACTTGCACTGGTAATCAGTCCATTATTCAAATTTCAACCAGGAATTGCACTTGGCACTTTATTTTGAATATTTGTCTTTTATTGTTTTTTTTGTGATTTTTATTTGTATTTTGCTACTCAAGCACTTTATATAGCACAGTCACCTCACTATACCAGGACATTTTAACCATATGGTTCATATTTGCCTGGAAAAGCACTCCACATATATAATTGTTTTGTCACTGCACATAGAGTTGAGCGGACACCTGGATGTCCGTGTTCGGCGGGTTCGGCCGAACTTGAAAAAAAAGTCCAGGTCCGTGACCCGGACTTTTTCCGAACTTTACCCGGACACTGAACCCCATTGAAGTCAATGGGGACCCGAACTTTCAGGCACTAAAATGGCTCTAAAAAACAATGGAAAGGGCTAGAGTGCTGCAAATGGCAGCAAAATGTAGTTAAGAGCATGGCAAGTGCTCTTAAAAAAAAAAAAAAATTCCCCTTTAAATTTGTAATTTTTAAATAGCAGATTAGAACAGCACTCTGTAGTAAAATATAGCTGAACGCTGCACACAACAGACTGATAAAAATATATTTTTTTCTCCCTCCTCCTCCTCAGTGGGCTCAAGTGAGGGCAAAAAGATCATTCACTGCACCACCCCCCACACTGCAAAATCGATGTAGATCGCTAACGGACGATTGTTCTGTACTGCGTCTCCGAATCTCTCCCTGCCTACTCTCTCCAGCATGTCCCTAAAATGCTCAAATATCTTTCCCTGCCTGCACTCCGACCTGTCCCTGCATTCTTTTCGGGCACAATGTTGTTTTTCCCTGTCTGTCCCTAATCAGCAGCAGCCAGCACGTATGATGTGTGCTCTCTCCCTACACTAGAACAGACTGACGCACACCGCGCTGTGTCTCTAGCTTATAAAGACCTGGGTCACATGCTTCAGCTGGCCAATCACAGCCATGCCATTAGTAGGCATGGCCGTGATGGCTTCTATGGCACACCAGTTAAACGCTTGTTGATTGGCTGTTGAAAGCCCGCCATTAAAAGCGCGCCATTACATACAGGAAATAAAATTACCGAACAAGGATTTTAAACCCGAACATGCAGTAAAGTTTTCGGGTCCGTACCGGATAATTGGATTTTTGTTACCCGGACACGGACCCGAAAACTTTACTGCATGTTCGGGTTTAAATACAATTCGTGTTCGCTCAACACTAACTGCACATGATTATTTAATGTGATTATTTATTGTGATTATTCTGTATGATATATCTAGCTTTATCCCATGAGCACCTGAGTGAATAATTGGATTGTGCATATCATATTTTTACCACTTCTTATACATCGTTGGTGCATTCAATATTTCATTTAACACACTTCATTTTATTAGCACCCCCACCTTTTCACACTTATTATTTTAATCTTGCAAATACTTTTAAAATCCAAGGGCATTAGATAAATTCTTATGAGTGTTTAAAGATCACCCTAAACCAAGCGCTTTCATACTTCTTTCACTTGTTTACATATTAATTGAATGTTGAGTGGAAGTGTGGTAGAAAAAGTAACAGGTATAGTTGCAGCCTTGAGAGGATTGTGAAGTGAAGTGCAGTCAAGAATTTAGGGGAGATTTGCAAGGAGTGGACTACAGCTGGTGTCAGTTCTTTAAAGAGGTTGTAAACCGATAATTTTTTTTTTTCTTTTCTTTACATCCTGAAAGATAAAGACATAATGAGCTAGTATGCATCGCATACTAGCTCATTATCAAATACTTACCTTAGAACGAGCCCTCGCCGCGCCGCTCTCTTACCTCTATGACGGGCGACATGTACAGTCGCCCGTCTTCCGGGATCGCGGCATCCGGCCATCTGATTGGCCGGAGCCGCGGTGACGTCACTCCCGCGCACGCGCGCGGGAGCCGACGGTCACGGCACAGGGCTCTGAAGGAACGGCACGATCTGCCGTTCCTTCAGAGCGCATGCGCCAGTGACGTCACTGGCTGCATCAAATGTAAATATCTCCTAAACGGTACATGTTTAGGAGATATTTACAGTACCTATAGGTAAGCCTTAACATAGGCTTACCTATAGGTACAACTTCCTGAGGAGGGTTTACTTCCTCTTTAAGAGCCACCACACACAGGCTTATCCAGGACATGGGCTACATGGTCGCATTCCTTGTGTCAAGCCACTCCTGAACCAGAGACAGCATCAGAAGCGTGTTACCTGGGCTAAGGAGAAAAAGGTCTGGACTGTTGCTTAGCGGTCCAAAGTTCTCTTTTCAGATGAAAGTACATTTTGCAGTTCATTTGGAAATCCAGGTCCCAGAATCTGGAGGAAGAGGCACAGTATCCAAGTTGCATTAGGTCCAGTGTGAAGTTTCCACAGTCAGTGATGATTTGGGGAGTCATGTCATCTGCTGGTGTTGGTCCACTGTGTTTTATCAAGTCCAAAGTCATCGCAGGCCTCTACCAGGAAATTCTAGAGCCCTTAATGCTTCCCTCTGCTGACCAGTTTTATGGAGATGCTGATTTCATTTTCCAGCACCTGCCCACACTGCCAAAACTACCAATACCTGGTCACATGATCATGGTATCACTGTGCTTGATTGGCCAGCAAACTCGCCTGACCTAAACCCCATAGAGAATCTGTGGGGTATTGGCAAGAGGAAGATGAGAGACACCAGACCCAACAATGCAGATGAGCTGAAGGCCGCTATCAAAGCAATCTGGGCTTCCAGAACATCTCAGCAGTGCCACAGGCTGAACGCCTCCATGCCATGCCGCATTGATGCAGTAATTCATGCAAAAAGAGCTCCAAACGAGTATTGCAGGGCCATCTTTAGCACAGGGTAAAAAGGGCAGCTGCCCGGGCCCAGTCATTGTTTTGGGGCCCAAAGCAGCTGCCCCTTGAGCCCGCTCTGCCTGCAAATAGTTGATAAGTGAATTTGGGTGAGCCAAAGAAAATGCTTGCCCAGGGTCCATTCAATGTTAAAGATAGCCCTGGAGTATTGAGTGCATACTATACTGTACATGGACATACTTTTCAGTAAGACAACATCTCTGTATTAAAAATCCTTTTTTTTATTGTTCTTATGTAATATTCTAATTTTCTAAGATAATGAATTTTGGATTTTTACTAACTGTAAGCCATAATCATCAAAATTATAAGAAAGAAATGCTTGAAATATATCACTCTGTGTGTAACATATCTAAAAAAAATATATGAGTTTCACTTTTTTTGAACTGAACAACTGAAAAAATTCACTGATATTATAATTTTGTGAGATGCATCTGTACCGTCTTTTTCCTCTGTGTGGACAGTGGAAGGGTTGACATGGAGAAGTGAGTTCATCGGGTGACCCTGGGATCAGTCTATCAAGAATAAACAGTCAATGAGATGAGTGAAGTGTACACAGAATTTATTGTGTTTGTGATTCATTGTCTCTGCAGGACTACAGACACACCTTCCCGGTGTAATGTTCCAATACCAGGTGAAGCGAACGCATTCACTGAGCATTCTACATCCGACAATGGTGAGAAGATGGAAGTACCTGATGAGCCTTTGTACTGCCCTGACATGTTACTTCTTC
>NC_138771.1:651877085-652024585 GCF_965119305.1 Pelophylax lessonae
AGGAGAAAGAATGTCAGAAAGAGAGAGAGAGAGAGCTAGTGAGACAGAGAAGGAGAGAGAAAGAGAGGAAAAGAGTGAGAAAGTGGGAGAAATAATGAGAGAGAGAGAGAGAGAGAGAGAGGGGGGGGCAGAGAGAGGGGGGACAGAGAGAAGAGGAAAGAATGCCAGAAAGAGAGCAAGAGAGAGACAAAGAGATAGAGAAGGAGATAGAGAAAGTGGGAAGAAGAATGCTAGAAAGAGAGAGAATGAGACAGACAGAGAGAGGAAGAGCGAGAGAAAGAAAAAAAGAGAGAGAAAGGGGGAGAAGGAGAGAGAGCGAGAGGCAGAAAGAGAAAGAGAGGGAAATGGAGAAAGTGGGAGAAAGAATGAGAGAGAGAGGTGGGGCAGAGAGAGAAAGAGAAGGAAAGAGAGAGAAAGTGGGAGAAATAATGCCAAAGAGGGAGAGCGAGAGAGAGAAAGAGAGGGGAGAGAGAGAGAGACAGAGTGGGAGAAAGAATGAGAGAGAGAGAGAGAGAGAGAAAGAGAGGGAGAGAGAGAGAGAGTGGGAGAAAGAATGAGAGAGAGAGAGCGGGAGAAAGAATGAGAGAGAGAGCGAGAGGGAAAGAGAGAGAAAGTGGAGAAAGAATGCAGAGAGAGAGAGAGAGAGAGATGGGGGGGGGAGAGAGAGAGAGAGAGGGGGGAGGGGGGGAGAGAGAGAGAGAGAATGGAGAGAGAGAGAGAGAGAGAATGAGAGAGAGAGAGGGGGGGAGAGAAAGTGAGAGAAAGAATGCCAGAAAGAGAGAGAGAGCGAGAGGGAGAGAGAGGGTGGGAGAAAGAATAAGAGAGAGAGGGAAAGAGAGAGAAAATGGGAGAAAGAATGATAGAGAGAGAGAGACAGAGAGGGAAAGAGAGAGAAAGAGAGAGAGAAAGAGAGAGAAAGTGGGACAGAGAGAGATAGAAAGAGAGAGAGAGAGAAAGAGAGAGAGAGAGAGAGAGAGAGAGATAAAGAAAGGAAGACAGTGAGTGAGAAGAAATAAGAGAGAGCGGGCAGAGAAAGTGGAAGTTAAAAGAAAGGGGGGGGAGAAAGAGAAAAAAAAGTGAGAGGAAGAGAGAGATAAGGATACAAAGAAAGTGTGAGAGAGAGAAAAAGGGAAAGGGTGAGAGAAAAAGAGAGGGGGGGGGGTGAGAAAGAGAAAGGGAGAGGGAGAGAAAGAAAGAGAAACGAGAGTGAGAGAAAGGGAAAATGGTAAAGAAAGAAAAGAAAAAAGTGAGAGAGGGAAAGAAAGGGAGTGAGAGACATGGAGAAAAAGAGAGAGTAAGGAACAGAGTGGGAAAAAAAAACCAAGAGAGAGACAAGAGAGAAAGTAAGAGAGAGAGAGAGAGATAAAGAAAAGAGAGAAAGAGAGAGAAAGCAATATATATATATATATATAGAGAGAGAGAAAAGAGAGAGAGAGAGAGAACAGAGAGAGAGAGAGAGAGAGAGAAGAGAGAGAGAAAAGAGAGAGAGAGAGAGAGAGAGATAAAGAGAGTGAGAGAGAGAAAAAGAAAAAATGAGAGAGAGAGTGAGAGAAAGTGATAGAGAGAAGGAAAGGGAAGATTATTGCCTCTATATTCCATTTTATTGTAATAAGAACTCTTCCTCTATTATTATAAAGGGTGAGGAAATACGGGGGTAACGTCTCTACATCGGAATGTTCCCATCTGAGATCCCTGATAATGAATTCTGTGCTGAGAATGTAAGTGAATCCTCGGTATTCTTGCTGTGTATGGGATTGTACGGATGGAGAATATTATCAGAGATGAGTGAACTTTGGAATATAAACTCTCAGCACGTTTCCCAATTGCAGAGTTGTATCTGGTCCAATCTCAATGCACAAATATTGGGCTTAGAGTGGCCGGGGTCAGACTCTGACCATAAATAAAACAGATAAATGATCTTTGTAGACACAAACTCTACACTATCTGCTTCCCCACTTATCCTGTACAACAATTCATTGTAAAAAACAAAAAACAAATTAGACCTATGTTAGTGAATGTAGATGTAAGTACAATCACATCGATGTCATATAATATCTAATCCATAGAAATCTGAAGCTTTCAACTTCCTGTTTTAGGGTGACCACTGTATTCCAGTTTTGCTTCTGCATTGTCACCCCGTGCCCCTGGTAGAGACCCCAAGCATCCATGACGCCATACTTTATGCAGGAATGGTCTACTATTAAAATCTTTCCATTCATTTTTGGAACATTTGTTAATTTTCATTCTTCTAACCTTCAACCCCTATGGGGTCAAACAGACAATTGTTTTGAACCAAAGTAATGAAAAGATTAAAAGAGGAGGATGGATTTTTTTTTTTCAAATTAACAACATTCTAACAATTAATATGTTTTTTTTTGAGAAATTCATTCCAAAATGTTAAACATAAATTACATTTTTAAAGTGCCTTTGAATTACCTTTGTCAACAATCCAACTAATATGTGACAAAATTCATGAAAATAACATTTTTATGAATTTTGTTCTATTTGGTCACATATGAATTTAATTGTTTTACTTATTTATTTGTTTATTTATTGCACATTCAGAGTAGGTCTGTCATATTATTATTTTTAAATAATCAATTAGTGTATGGCCAAGCTTTAGTCTTTGTTTGAAGCACTTTCACAATAATATTCACAATTAAGATTAGAGAAAGATGTTTTTCTATGTACATTTTAGGTCAGTGGCCTGGTACCGCATCCAACATTTTAGAATTAAATAAATATATTGAATAAAATCTATTAAATATTATATATCACATAAATATTAAATATATTAGAAAAGACAATAACAGTAAAATACCATGTAATGTTTTTTTTTTTTTTTTTGTAAATTTTTATTGGAATTTTAAGTTAACAATTTCAACAATAACATTTACAATTATTTGTAGAATTTTACCTGGTACCATGTAATGTTTTAACAATTAAATTTGATTTGTATATATATATATATATATATATATATATATATATATAAACCATCATGAATATTTTTTTTTTTGTAAAATCTATAAAATCTATTAAATATTATATATCACATACATATTAAATATATTAGAAAAGACAGTAACAGTGAAATACCATGTAATATTTTAACAATTAAAATTTAATTTTTGTATTTTTATATATATATATATATATATATATATATATATATATATAAATTATCATGAATATTTTTTTTGTAAAATTATACATGTCGATTTTCTTTTTTTTTATTGAAATATGCAAAAACAATTGATTTCATTGTAAAAACAGGGTATGGTGTGGTATTGTTAAATTCAATCTTGACAAATTTTTTTAGTTCCATGCAAACTTTATTGAGCTTTGAACATGTACAGAGAACCGCCCTGTTTCCCACAACAATCAACAAAAAAATATTTTCTAATTTAACAAATAAAAAACCCCTGTCATTGGTAAATGGTTCGTCTCAAACCCGAAACTGCTACATCTGCAGGGCAGCTTGTTCTGTTGCAAAACAACTGGCACAATCACTTGGTGAAAATAATGGAAAAAAAAAAACTAAAAAAGAAAACGAATGCAGCCAGCACATCTAAGAATTGGTAAGTTGCTATATAATTAAAAAAAGGCTTTTGGATTTAATACTGCTTTAACTGACATCCTAAGCAGATCAACGATCATTTAATTGATCTACATAGGAATGAAACATGCTAATGTAACTCTCTGCATTGTAACTGGGATGTAGAACTCTATTTACCCACAAGATGGCAGTGTCAACTAATTTGCCTGGCCATAGTCCTAACATAAGTGCTCATGCAATCTGGAGAATGTACACTATATTGTCAAAAGTATTGGGCCTTTACAAGCACATGAACTTTAATAGCTTCCCAGTCTTAGTCCGTAGGGTTCAATACTGAGTTGGCCCACCCTTTGCAGCTTTAACAGCTTCAACTCTTCTGGGAAGGCTGTCCACAAAGGTTTAGGAGTGTCTATGGGAATGTTTGAGCATTCCTCCAGAAGCGCATTTGTGAGGCCAGGCACTGATGTTGGATAAGAAGGTCTGGCTTGCAGTCTCAGCTATGACTGCATATGAACATGTTTATAGTCATCCAGCTGCCTTAAAGGATCATACCCACTAACTGAGTCTAACTTCTCACTCAACTGTTCTTAAACTTAAAGCCCTGGAAAACGTGCACTGCTTTTGCGTGCCAATGTTAAAGGGCCCCAACTGTGCTGATAGAATCTAACATCAAAGAACTGACAGAGAAGGGGACTGACAAAGAGTGGGCCCTCTTTAATGGTAGCAGTTCTGCTGATTTCCCAATCCCTTTTTCAAAGATAGAAAGGAAAGGGGTATTTGGGAATAGGGCTTTGGCCCTAACAACAACACTTGAAATTGTACTTGAACTTCGGGCTCTCCAACCCCTTCTCTTTTCCAAAGAACTCTCAGGCTAGCCAGCCTTGCAACTGTACCTCCGCAGGGGTGGGATCCTACATCTTTAGCAGTAATGGTCAGGATGAGGGATCCGGACAGACTTCCCCTCAGAGTCCTGGACATGGACAGACTAGGCCTAGCCTGTCCCGTTTGGATGGTGAACCTCTACATGATCTATGTAGATGGCCCGCCCTAAGTTCCAATTGGTCTTCACAGAGCACAAGGTGTCCCATAGTTCAGGCCTTTCTTTTTTCTGATACGGCTTGGGGATTTAAAGGAACTCCCAAATCACACCGTCGCACCACTCTTCTTTTCTGGCCTTGATCTCCAACATAATCTTCTGAGGAGCATGGGGGTAATCATACCCATACTCCAGGGCCACCTTCCTCTGTATAAAGCGTTGACATCTTGAGAACCTGGGAAGGGTCTGTCGATTTCCTCATCCAGGTGGGGAGTATAGGGTCTCTGTTCTCCTGATGAGCTTTGAGTAGGCCTCGTTCTGATCCCTAACCCAGGTGTAGGTACGAGGTGGGGAAAAATCTGGGACCCTTGTAGCTTAGGCCTCACAGAACCCCAAATTCCTGGCACACTGCATGCGTACCACTGACAGAGATGTATAGTAACGAAGTAGTACTACTTAAGTACTGTACTTAAGTACCGAAAATGCGGTATCTGTACTTTCCTAGAGTAGAATTTTTTTCTTCTACTTTTACTTTACTACATTTTTTCGATGATTTCGATACTTCTACTCCAATATTTTTTTTTGTGCTGCATTGTTACTCGTTACTTTTAAAAAAATTACCACTGCCAGAACAGTAGATGGCAGGTTGCATAAAGCTCAAAAAAATGTGTATAATGTCATTTGTAAATCAGCGCATACGAAAATAAAGGCTGTGTATAATAAAAGCTGCTATATCAAATCTTTCCAATAAAAAGAAAATATGAAACAAACAAATAAATGGTGCTACAGCGCTTAAAGTGCATCAAGAAACTACTAACAAACACAACTTGGCTGTGCGAATAAAGTGCCTGTGCAATCGATATAATATCATCGTTGCCCCCAGTGTGCCCTGCCCACACTCCACACAGTATCAAAAATAAAGTGACATGAATGTGCTAAAGCCTAAATGCATTGAAAATAATTATTCCCACAATGTAACAGTAAATTCCATTCATATAAAAATTAAATATGAAAATAAAATCACAATAAAATAAGTTATGAAATAACAAATAAGTTAGGTCAGGTGCGTGCAACAAGTTGAAGTGTGTAAGATTCAGAGATGTATAGTAACGAAGTAGAACTACTTAAGTACTGTACTTAAGTACGGAAAGGCGGTATCTGTACTTTCCTAGAGTAGAATTTTTTTCTCCTACTTCTACTTTTACTTCACTACATTTTTTCGATGATTTCGATACTTCTACTCCGATATTTTTTTTTTGTGCTGCATCTTTACTCGTTACTTTTCTCTGCCTTTCCCTTTTTCTTTTTTGTTTGGTTTCCCTCCTTACTGCTCTCTCCTACTCTTTCAATTATCCTCCCTATTCTGCCTTCCCCCCTCCCCTCCCCTTTTCTATAGGAAGGCAAAGGTAAAGATACCCCCCTTTTTCATGTGTACCTGGTCTCTGGCCATTTGGGTAGCGTTGTTCCACTCCAGGCTTCCGCTGGGCCGGCGTGGAGTGCTCCCACATGCGACTCTCGGCGCTCTGACATGTGTGGTGGCCTTCGGCCACTCCGCTCCTCCCCTCCTTGTCTCCATTCGCTGACGTCTCAGCGCTGGGAGACGGGGATTCCGGCGGCCGCGCAGTAGAGGCACGTGCGCATGCGCAGTGTGATCGAGGCACTGGCGGCCATCTTGGTTAAGGGAAACATGGGGGGGTCTCTGATGTAAGGGGGGGCTTTGTGTGGGTGGTCTCTGATGTAAGGGGGCTCTGTGTGGGGGGTCTCTGATGTAAGGGGGGTCTCTGATGTAAGGGGGGCTGTGTGGGAGGGCTCTGATGTAAGGGGAGCTCTGTGTGGAGGGGCTCTGGTGTAGGGGGAGCTCTGTGGGGGGCTCTATACTCTGATGTAAGGGGGGCTCTGTGGGGATGGTCTCTGATGTAAGGGGGCTCTGTGTTGGGGTCTTTGGATGTAAGGGGGGCTTTGTGTGGGGGGTCTCTTATGTAAGGGGGGCTCTGTGTGGGGGGTCTCTGATGTAAAGGGTGCTTTGTGTGGGGGGTCTTTGATGTAAGGGGGCTCTGTGTGGGGGGTCTCTGATGTAAGGGGGCGCTGTGTGGGGGGTCTTTGATGTAAGGGGGCTCTGTGTGGGGGGTCTCTGGTGTAAGGGGGCTCTGTGTGGGGGTCTCTGATGTAAGGGGTCTCTGTGTGGGGGGTCTCTGATGTGTGGGGGTCTTTGATGTAAGGGGGCTCTGTGTGGGGGGGTCTCTGATGTAAGGGGGACTCTGTGTGGGAGGGCTCTGATGTGGGGGGCTCTGATGTAAGGGGGCTCTGTGTTGGGGTCTCTGATGTAAGGGGGGCTTTGTGTGAGGGGTCTCTAAAGTAAGGGGGCTTTGTGTGGGGATGGTCTCTGATGTAAGGGGGCTCTGTGTTGGGGTCTCTGATGTAAGGGGGCTCTGTGGGGGGGGGTCTCTGATGTAAGGGGAGCTCCTGTGTGGGGTCTCTGATGTAAAGGGGGCTCTTTGTGGGGGCTGGGGGGTCTCTGCTGTAAGGGTGCTCTGTGTGGGGGGTCTCTGATGTAAGTGGGGCCTCTGTGGGGGGTTTCTGTTGTAAGGGGGCTCCATTGGGGGGTTTCTGTTGTAAGGGGGGCTCCGTTGGGGGGGTCTCTGATGTAAGGGGGGTCTCTAATGTAAGGGGGGCTAAGTTTGTAGTGATCAAAAAAGAAAAGTCAAATGAAGTGCAAAAAAAGTGCAAGAAAAAATGTGCAGGGCGCTGGTGGGGGCGCCACAGGATCAGCTCGCACAGGGAGCTTGAACACCTAAGGCCGGCCCTGGTTGGGAGGTTCTTTCCCATTAACAGCAGATATGAAATTATATTCATCTTGTTTTGTCACATATATATATTTGAAGATTCACAATATTTTGAACTTTTTATTGACTTAGATTTCATACACTCTTCCTTTATTTCATTATTGGAATATATTGTTGTATATCACATTGGTTTATATATGATTTTGCGCACCAATAAGCTGTGGAGAAAAAAAAACATGCAGGGAAGAGAAGGAGGGATGCTTTAAAAGGGGAAGGGAGGGACATACTTTATCTGTTTTTTTGTTTACAAAAAGTTACAGCCTAAGGAATTGTGATTGTCCTTTAGGTTAATCATTCGAATAAATCATTTGAAATAAATTCAAATAATAAAAAACAATATGATGTTCAAACTTTTGACTTCTTTCTTTAATAACTACATAACACAGTACTTCTACTTCTACTTTCAGTACTTGAGTAGAATTTTTTTTTTTTTCAAAACTACTGGTACTTTTTACTTTTAGTACTTAAGTAGCAATTTTTTTGAAAAAACTACTTGCAATACTTAAGTAAAAAAAATGTTGAATACTTTAGTACTTCTACTTAAGTAACTTTTTCTGCGAGCACTTCCACTTCTACTTAAGTCACTTTTTGATTGAGCACTTGTACTTTTACTCAAGTAGAAATTTTGAGTACTTTATACAGGTCTGACCACCGAATCCCTTGTTTCCTCATCAGGTAAACTGGGACTTTGTGAGCTTCTCCTCTCATCTGCTCCCCAGTCCCACTCAGTCTCTTCCTCGGACTTCCAGACATCTATCCCTTCCTCCAAGGATCCAAACCGATGCTGAAAGCTGGGGGACCCTACATCAATGGCTCAAACCTCCCCTTCACTCGTCACACTGGGGGCCTTCTTTCCAGGAGCCCATTGATTCCCCTCTGCCTTGATAGAAGTGGGTTCTGCCTGTGCAGGTGTATTTGGCCCTCTTCCAGGTCGCGACTCGACCTGAATCACCTGGGTGCACTTCACCTCTGAGGTGTGAGTTTCCCTGGTCTGGCATACAGCAGTGTAAGTCTGTACTACCGGCCCCGGCTTCGGCAGCGCTCACAGCACTCCCCTTCCACTGCCTAGAGGGATCCTCATGGGTGTCAGCACCTCCTGAGTGAGGCCTGTCTCCCAGATCACACACAACTTCCTGGGCTGACTTTCACTTGGCACCACCTGCACATGTAAACCACCGCAGTGTCTGCACGGACTCCAGGCCTGCAGATGCAGAGACACATTCAAGCATCGGTGACATACCAGCCCGAGATGCTCCTTGTCCTTCCCGCTGCACAGTGCCAGTCCTCCCTTGGGCACCAACCGCACTCCGGTGTCCCATAGGACCAACTCTGGTGATTCTGCCTACTTCTTAGGTACTCCGCCAACATGTGGGATAGCCCCTGAGCCTTGGTTCACTCTGTCACCCATGTGCCTCCTTCTCAGCTATACCTGAAGGCAGAAGTGATTTCTCAGCTCTCTTCCTCCTTTCGATTGGCAGTCTGTGAGCAGTGACTCCGCCCACAACTCCAGACTAGCTGACTCTCTGGCAGGGGCTCCTCCTGTTAGGCAGATCTCTTCAGCGCGCGCTTTCCCGCGCGGTACAGTAACCTCTTCACTGCTGCTCCAACTCTGCTCAGCCAGCACGAAGGTCACTGCATGGCAGATTTTGTTCTCCAATCCACACACATCTGCCAATTTCTGTCTGCACCTGGGCCTCAGTAGCGCTTCCATCTTGCCAAGCCTACTGACCTCCCTCGCTGTTTAGGAAAATTATCCCGCTGTCATAAATTGCACGGCCAACATTTTTCTCCACAGCACATGTACAGACATGACTTCCCATACTGTTAAGGAAAATGGCCCCGCTGCCATGAATTGCACGGTCAACACTTTTCTTCACAGTACATGTACAGACACGACCCCCGACACACCGATCCCTGTGTCCCGGGTCACTACTCTCTTTATCCATACTTGCACCGATTACTGTAAGCAGACACAGTCCTTTTGTACAATACAGTGCATCTCCTCTTCATCATTTCTCCTGCATTTTACTTGTAAAGGCATGCTGTTTCTTTGACAAAAGTCCATGCGTTGTCATTGGCAACGTCATTGCAAACTTGACGTATCATCCCACTCTCCCTTGTCCCTGTAGAGCAGACATTACTTTCTTCGCTGACACTGCAGTACATTTCTTGAGGAAACTTTGCGTTACTTTGCACGATTTTCCAGTCGTTGCCCTTAGCAACCGTTGCAGTAACCAAGAAGCGAATCCTGGATGATGCCCCCAAATGTAGCACTGCCCCCTTGAGGACTGCTGAATTATTCACCTTTGGATCCCCCTGGGTTACCATTAGCTACTGCACCATGCACAATTTAACACTTTACTCCTTGGCTCAGTCAATGAACAGTCTAGGGATGTAGTTGTTTTTTTGTTGTTTTATTTAATTAGGGATGGAAGAAGGGAAGAGTGGGATACTCCAAATTAAATTATTCACAATGGATGAGGTTTCACTCACGGCTGCAGATTCACCTTGCCACTAGATGAATTTGGGTTAAGTCTCTGTATAGATGACTTGTTTGAGTAGATTATCTTCAGGATACACTCCTAGTATCCTCTTTCACTCAACAGACTGACACCCGTCCTCTGACTATCCTACACCGGGGTGCCCCCCCTCAGGTCAGGCCCCTTGACATGATCCCCTGTACTCACAATATTATTTTTCAAGGGTCTACAGTGTCTCTACCCCTCCTGTCAGCTCTCCTGGACCTCTGGGTTCAGTTCCTTCCCTCTGGTCCTCTGTGACCATGTGCCACCACTACAGAGGAAGAGGGAGCCACCACCCTCCCTCTGGGACTCTGCTCACCAGCCATTGGTCAGGTTTCCTCCCACTGTCCAACATGCCTCCCTATTGGACCAGTGTGAAACACTATCTATACCCAATGAATCACACACACACTGAGCACACAGAGCAGACCTAACTCACAGATCCTGCTCTCTGATAGGCAGAAAGCAATATAGATTTGCCCGCTGCTCCTATGATAGGCAGACAGAGCCAACAACTATACTCTCTCACTAGCATCTACCTAGGAGGGTGCTACATATGCATTAAGATAAAAAGTCTTCTGTGTGCAGCAGCCCCCCTAATACTTACCTGAGCCCCATCTGGATCCAGAGATGCTGCAGGAGTGTCTCGGCTGCCCGAAACTTTCTTTCCTCATTGGCTGAGACAGCTGCGCGGCGCAATTGGCTCCCGCTGCTGTCAGTGAAAGTGAAAGTCAATGAGCAAATGAGGAGAGAGAGGAGGCGGAACCAAATCGTGGCTCCGTGTCTGAATGGACACACAGAGTGACGGCTCGGCTTCAGTGCCCCCATAGCAAGCTGCTTGCTGAGGGGACACTCATCAGGGGGGAGGGGCCAGAAGCGCCGGCGAGGGACCCGAGAAGAGGCGACTATGTTCAAAATCACTGCACAGAGGAGGCAAGTATAACATGTTTGTTATTTATAAATAAAAAAACTGATACTTTAGTATCACTTTAACACACACTACACATAGTTAGGCACACTTTTAAACCCTTGATCACCCTAGATGTTAACCCCTTCCCAGCCAGTGTCATTAGTGCAGTGACAGTGAATAGTATTATCACTGATCACTGTATTTGTGTCACTGGTGGTGTCAGGGGCAGTTAGTCAGTTCCCCCCCCAGTGTCAGTTAGTGTCAGATTGTCCGCCGCACCGCCGCAATCATAAACCCAGTATATATACACCATAGTTTGGAGGTGCTATAACTTTCAATGTTGGCAAATAACACATAGCTTTGTATAGAATGAGGGATCTCTCAGTTTCTCATCCCTGCAAAGCAAGGCACTTAACACACCTTACACAAAGTTAGGCACACTTTTAACCCCTTGATCACCCTAGATGTTAACCCCTTCCCAGCCAGTGTCATTAGTGCAGTGACAGTGTATAGTATTATCACTGATCACTGTATTTGTGTCACTGGTGGTGTCAGGGGCAGTTAGTCAGTTCCCCCCAGTGCCAGTTAGTGTCAGATTGTCCACCGCACCATCACTGTCCCATTATAAGTCGTTGATCACTGCCATTAGTAGTAAAAATTCCAGTATACACCAATCAGCCATACCATTATGACCACTGACAGGTAAAGGAAATATCTCGTTACAATGGCATCTGAAAATTGGGGGGATATATTAGGCAGCAAGTGAACATGTTGTCCACAAAGTTGATGTGGTGCAAGCAGAAAAAAACAGGCATCGCAGTTTGTTGTGTATGGGGCTGTAAATCCCATGGTGACCCGTGTCCACAGCCAAAAGCTTCTACAATGGTCACATGAACATCAGAACTGGACTACGGAGCGATGGAAGAAGGTGGCCTGGTCTGATGAATCACGTTTTCTTTTACATCATGTGAATGACCGTATGCCTGTGCATCACTTACCTGGGGAAGAGATGGCAGAAGGCAAGTAGGCAGAGGCAGTGTGACACTTTGGCAATGTTCTGCTGGGAAACCTTGGCTCCTGCCATTCATGTTGATGGTACTTTGGTGTCCATGCCTCAGTGGGTCAGGGCTGTTTTAGCAAAAAGAGGCCATATTCAATATTAGTAGGGATGATCGAACTTTTGAAAAGTTTGGTTCAACCAGAACACCCGAATTTCCTGAAAGTTCGGTTCTGATTCCAGAACCTCATTGAAATCAATGGGACCCGAACTTCTGGAATCAAAAAACACCATTTTGAAGCCCTAAAACCCAATAAATGCCCCTAAAAAGTGCCTAGGGTTCTGGGTCATGCCTCAGGGACTATTAATCACACAAAAAAGTTCTTAGAAATTGTCATTTTTGATAGAGAGCCAATTATTGAAAAACATTATTGAAAAAAAAAAATTAGATTTCTTTGGATTTAGTGTCTGGGGGGGTCTAAAAAGTGTACATGTGAAGTTTCAGGTCTGTAGCATGTCCAGAACCAGAAAAAAAAGTTTGTTTGTATTAGAATTAATATAGAACAGGGATATGGCTCCGCTATTTTCACACCTTGCCTGTTTTGTAGCAAGCGTTTTTTTGGGCATTTTTTGGGGGTCTTTGGAGGCAGGCATAACATCAGAACTTCTGTGTAGGGGTATATACACACACACACACACACGTATGTATATATACACATACACATATATAGGTGTGAAAGTAGCAGAAACCTATGCTTGCGCTAATGAAATAATTAACACCCATATGGCTTCTCTGCTATAACACCTATATGTGTATATGTGTATAAATACATATAAGCGTGTGTGTATATATACCCCTATACAGAAGTTCAGATGTTTGGCCTGCCTCCAAAGACCCCAAAAAAATGCCCAAAAAAACGCCTGCTGCAAAAACAAACCTGGGCGTTTTTGTAGCTGGCGTTTTTTGGGCATTTTTTGGGCATCTCATCTTCTTCTTAAATGTATCAGGAAGTCAGATTTACATGCAAAAGCACCCTGTCTACGTGCACAATTATATGACATATCTTTATGTTCAATTCCAAACCACAATCTCCAGTATTATTTTGTTTGTCTGAATGTCTGACGTCATTACGCACGACACAATCACAGAAGGAACATTCCCCGGAGGAGACCCTCCACCTCTTCATACTCATCAGTTTGCACTACGGGTGGCAGTATGAGATGGGGAAATGCCGCCCGTAACGCGCCGCAAACTGATGACACACAAAACTGCTGGAATTAAAAATCTTGGGCATCAATTTGCTGCCCCTCTCAAAGTTCTGCCTGGGTCCAATGGACCCAGTGGGACCCATGGTAGGGCCAGCCCTGCAGTGACAGTGTATATTATTATCACTAATCACTGTATTAGTGTCACTGGTGGTGTCAGTGGCAGTTAGTCAGTTCCCCCAGTCAGGGCCGCTGATAAGGGGGGACCACCAGCCCTCTTGTAGGGGGCCCCAGCACACAGGGGGGCCAACACAGGGAGGGGGATTAGTGATGGACAACAAATACAGAAATCTTCCTCCAGCACCTGAATCTGATCTCTGTCCCTCTTCCTGCTATCAGCTTTTATCTGCTGAGAAAGACAGTTGTTCCTCACTAATCCCCCTTCCTGTGTGGGCCCCCCTCGAAGCACAGGCTCTAATGTTATCTCTGCTCAGGAGTTTATTTGTAACTTTGTTTCTCTCTCTCTCTGTCTCTCTGATCACTGAGCTCCAAACTGCCCAGCCTGTATATTTTTCTTATCTCAACTTCATTTTTACTTAACATAGTTTTTTTTTTTTTAGATTTAGCAGGAATTATGTGAGTTATGATATATTTGTGTCTGCTAATAGTGATTTTGTTGTAATTTTAGCTAAATATATCTTTAATATTTTCTTGGGGGGGGGGCCCTTCCAGGTAGTCTGTATGGGGCCCCGCGATTTCTAACAGCAGCCCTGCCCCCAGTGTCAGTTAGTGTCAGTCTGCTCACCGCACTCAGTATCCACTTTTAAGTCGTTGATCATTGCCATTTGTAGTATAAAAAATGTAAAAAAATAAAATAAAAACTCCAGTATATTTACCATAGTTTGGAGACGCTATAACGTTCACACAAACAAACCAACATACACGTATTGTTTTTTTTTTCTTTTTTTTATCAAAAACATGCAGTAGAATACATTTTGCCCAAAATTTATGAAGAAATTTCTTTTTTTTTTTTACTATTATTGGATATGTTTTACACAAGAAAGTAAAACATTTTTTTTTTTTTAAAATATGTTCAGTCTTTTTTGTTTATATCACAAAAAAAAAAGTGTTGAATAAATACCATGAAAAGAAAGCTCTATTTGTGTGAAAAGGTTATATAAATGGTGTTTGTGTACAGTGTTGCATGACCGCGTAATTGTCAGTTAAAGTAGGCACAGTGCCAAAAAGCAAAGAATGGTCTAGTCATAAAAGGTATCTTCCGAAGCTGAAGTGGCTGTAGATGTTTGCAGTCATCATATACTGTGAATTAATCATGCATTTTGCATTTCTACAATGATTGTTTTCTTTCTTGCTGTAGATTTAAAAAGCAAGCATTTTTTGAGGTGGTGAAGGCACTTCAGCAGTGTCCTTGGAAAGAGGATCAGACAGAGCGTAACCTGCTTCAGTAAGTATGGGAGCAGTGGGTGCATTCTCCGTATGGTGATGGATAATACATAATCTGGGTCCCTTATATCAGTGTTTCTCAACTGGGGTTCCGCGGCACCCCGGGGTGCCATGAGGAGTCCTTAGAGGTGCCGCGGCAACAGCCAGATCCGATCGATCCTCTGTTAGCTTCTGTGCTAAATGAGGGAGAGTACAATAACTCCTGTGTAGAGAGGAGGCAAAGGGCTGCACCCGCACCTCCCCCCGCTCTCTGCTCCTCTCTAAACTCTTGCCGGCAAAAGAGAAAGCTGAGCTGGCCACCTGACTGGGTCCTTCCACCTGATGACATCATTGGTTGCTGAGAACTTGCCGGCAAGAGTACAGAGCGGGGAGGGGGGGGGGGTGCGGGCGCAGCTCTCTGCCCTCTCTGTACACAGGAGTTATCTGTGCACTCTCCCTCCTGTTAACAGTTAAAAGCAGGGGATCGCACAGATCTCAGGAAGGAGAGGAGCTGGGAGGGGGTAGAAAGCACAAGCCACGCCTCCTCCTGGCTCTCTCTTCTTTTGGCTGCTGTCAGTACTGTAATTGAGAGGGAGGATATGGGAGGTAATTGTGCTATGTGAGGGATTTGGGAACAGGTGGTGGATTGTGCTAAGAAGGGGGATTTGGGGGGGGGGGTTGTGCTGGGAGGGTGATTTGGGTCGTGGGTTGTGCTCGGAGGGGGGATTTGTGGGGGTTGTACTAGGAGGTGGAATTTGCGGTGGTTTGTGCTAGGAAGGGGGATTTGGGTGAGGGCGTTGTCCTAGGAGGGGGGTTTGTGCTGGGAGGGGGAATTGGGGTGGGAGGGGTAATTAAGGTAAAAACAGGGATTTGGGGGTTTGTGCTAGGAGGGGGGGATTTGGGGGGGGGGGGTTGTCCTAAGATCGAGAGTTTGTCCTGGGAGAAGGGTTGTGCTAAAAGGGGGCATTTGGGGTTTGTGCTAGGAGGAGTGATTTGGGGGGGTTATGCTAAGAGGTGAATTTTGTGTTGGGAGGGGGAATTGTTTGGGGGATTTTGCTGGGAGGCAAATTTGGGTAGGGGGGTTGTGCTAGAAGGAGGGGGATTTTGGTGGTGGGGGTTGCTAGGGGGGCATTCATGCTTGGAGGATAATTTGGGTGGGATGGTTGTGCTGGGGGTTTCGGCTGGGAGGGTGATTTGGGTAGGGGGGTTGTGCTAGGAGGGGGAATTTGGTGGGGTTATGCTAGAAAGGGAACGTGCAAAAAAAGGGCCTGCACTCAGATGCACCCCCTGGTGCAAACAAGCCTTCAGACTGGTGTGCTGCAGGATTGTTTGCGATTCTAAAGGGTACCTTGGCTAAAAATAGGTTGAAAAACACTGGTCTACTTTACAAAAAGGGGTCATTTAGGGGATATTTGTACTGTCCTTGCGTTTTTGGGCCTCAAGAAATAAGATAGGCCCTCAGTACATCAGGATTGATCCATTTTCAGATACTGTATATACTAGAGTTTGTGGACTCTTTAACTTCCCTACAGCCACCAAGGTAAAAGAATTGGGATCCCTATGAGGATGAGAGGATTATAACCCAACATCCTTCCTGTACACCCACCCATGATTGGGTAGCAGCTCCAAAAGAAGAAAAGAAGTAGGAGAGGCACTAGAGGGGGGAGGAGGAAGAAAAAGAGCAAGAAGGGTCTAAGCAATTTTGGGATCTTCAATCTCAGTGGAGTGGAGCTGACTAGGGATGAAGAGGTGGTTTTGAACAAGGGCTTAAAACATGCTCCCCCTAAAAAAATTGGACACGTTTGGCATCTTCATTGATGTGCAAAAGTACATCAGGGGTGCTACAAACACATCAAGAATATTAAGTCTGGGTTTCCAGGTCACAGTGTCTCCAAGCATTACCATAGGTTCCATAACAGAAAACCCAATGGAACCACATTCTTGGCCATTGACCATTTTGCACCCCATTGGAGAGCTAGCTTCTCAAAAAGGGAGATATCATGTCTTGAGACCCAGTGGATCTATTCTCTCAAAACATAAGTCCCATTAGGCCTTAATGTTTGATTAACACTAGTTAATACTGCCTATTTAATACAAATATTACCCTTGATGATAGATTTGTAATACCTCATCTCATTTTTTATTTATATATTTTCAGATTTTTTAGTATTTCATGTATTTTATTTTTAAAATTTTAATATACTATTTATATAATTTATATTACTTATGAGGAGTCGTTAGATTATAAATAAAATGTTCATTTGATTTGTTCATATACACTGTATATAGCATGTTGTCCGCTTATTTCTTCTCGTCCACAAGATGGTGCTCCTTTATAGTAGCACATTACTCTAACCTTTAACCACTTCAATACTAGGCACTTTCACCTTCCTACTCAGGCTAATTTTCAGCATTTTGAATGACAATTGTGCGGCCATGCTACACTGTACCCAAACGAAAATGTTATCATTTTTTTCACACAAATAAAGTTTTCTTTTTGGTGATATTTGATCACCACTGGGTTTTTTATTTTTTTTTATTTTTTATTTTTTTAACCCTCCTCTTATGTTAGGGTCAGAACCGACCCGTTTTCATTTTTGAATGTCTAGAAGTATCACATAAATTTGTTTATCAACATAAATTTGTTTATTGCATCAAGATTTTTTTACTTTGTCAGGAACCTCTATTTAAACAATGTAATAGAAAAAGAATCCTTTTCACTAAATTATAAAATACTGTGGTGAAAATGAAGACGTTCATGGTGTTAGGGCCAATTCTGACCCAGTTATAATATAGGATTTTAGGACACTAATAAGTGCCAAAACTAAAATCATAAACACTCTCTCTGCTTAGTAACACTGACAGCCAATCACCTCTCAACCATGTGAGCTGTAGTTAGGGAGGGACCTATCTCTTTGCCTGCTTATCTGCTTCTCTAAATAAAGTAAAGAAACATAGGACCAATACATTTCAGAGTTGCTGACTTTATTTTACCATTTTTTAAATTTGAAAATGAGAGGTATGCTATCAAAAGAAAGGTCTAAGGGGTCACACCAAAAATATTAAAACCAATCTTTTCAAGGATAAAGAAGCCTAACAAGGTAACCAAGAGGTAAGAAACAAATTGGATGATAAATAATTGTTCCGAGGGTATTTTATGGCTGATTTAAGACACGGGTCAAAACCGACCCGTTAACATCATGGATAGTAGCAGAAAGCTAACATAAGAGGAGGGTTAAATATTTTTATTCTTTTTCACACAGATACAGATAACACAACAGTGGACTTCTAGTCTCAGATCTAAACCCTCATAGGGGTGCAAGGCTGGAGGCCTGTAAATGATAACATAGAGCAGTCTGAGGACTGTGTCCATACAGAGACAACTTCACAATAACATGACAACTAATGAACCTGTGTTCACCCAAATGTATCGAGTGCAGGAATACAGGTGGTGTTGACACTCTTACACTCTTATCTTGCTTACGGGCTAAGGCACGGGAGCTATGTCACTGTATTAGATACCCACTGCCGTGGTGGGCTCTGCCAGCCACTTAGCCCAGATCTTATTGTATTTCCTGGGGCAGCCTCTATGAGCATATGTGTCTTTGTAATAGGGAAGGGCAGTATTGACCAAGCTCTTCCAAAAGGACAAACTAGGGAGGCACTGTTTCTTCCAATGAAGTATGATTGCTTTTCTAGCATAGACCAATTAAAGTTCTATCAGCCACCAGTGTTGCTCATCTTACTTTAAAAAAGTAATTAGTTAGGCCCCTTTCACACACGCTGTCAGTTTGTCAGTTTTTCATCCATCCGTTGACGGATGAAAAACGGACATCAATGCATCTCTATGTAAAAACGGATAACAACGGATGAAAGACGGATAACAACTGACGAAAAACTGATAACAACTGACGAAAAATGGATGACAACTGACGTAGTGTGAAAGGGGCCTTACAGTTACAAATTACTTCTCCCAAAAAGTAATTGAGTTACTGACTCAGTTACCACATAGAAAAAGTAATTAGTTACTCAGAAAAGTAACTGCGACTTTTTTTTACTATTCTATAATGCAATTACGTTCTATGAGATCTTTAATAGTGGTGGCGGTGTGGCACACTGTGGGGGTCTGTGTCCTCCTGACTGTGAGTAACTGTATTTTGTTTTGTTTTTTTGGTACCTGCTGCCTGAAATGGTGGTAGCAGTGTGGTGGTGGTGTGGCACACTGGTGGTGGTGGCGGTGTGGAACACTGGTGGTGGCGGTGTGGCACACTGGTACAGGGACACTAGAGCAGGGTCCCCATAAATCCCACTTTAGAGCAGGCCAGGGTCATCATCAATCCCCTTTAGAGCAGGGTCCCCATAGATCCCCCTTTAGAACAGGCCAGGGTCCCCATAGATCCCCCTTTAGAACAGGCCAGGGTCCCCATAGATCCCCCCTTTAGAGCAGGGTCCCCAAAGATCCCCTTTAGAGCAGGCCATGCTCCCCATAGATCCCCTTTAGAGCAGGGTCCCCATGGATCTATGGGGACCCTGCTCTAAAGGGGAATTTATGAGGACCCTGCTCTCAAGGGGGATCTATGAGGAACCCTTTCTAAGGGGGATCTATGGGAACCCTTCTCTAAAGGGGGATCTATGAGGACCCTGCTCTAAAGGGGGATTTATGGGTACTCTGCTCTAAAGGGGGATTTATGGGGACCCTGCTCTAAAGGGGGATCTATAGGGCCCCAGGGCCTGTTTTAAAGGGGATCTAGGGGGACCGAGTTCTGAAGGGGATCTATAAGGGACAGATCCCTCTTTAGAACAGGGTCGCCATAGATCCATCTTTAGAGCAGGCCAGCGTCCCCAAAGCTCCCCCATAGATTCCCCTTTAGAGCAGGCCAGGCAGGGTTCCCCATATATCCCACTTTATCATGGTATGGGGGGGAGGGCACTGAGTCTGACTGCAGTGCAGAACATACATGGCATGGGGGGAGGGCACTGTGTCATAGAGGAGAGGGGGAATTACAATTACATCTACTGCCATCTAGTGGAGGTAGATGTAATTGCAGTAACGCAGCCGAAAGTAGCGGCAACAGCGTTACAGGGATAGAACGAGTAATCAAATAGATTACTCGTTACCCTCGTAAAGTAACGCCGTTTACTTAAACGCAGTTACTTCCATCACTGTCAGCCACTTTAGGGACTATTTCCTCTATTAGACACGGTAGACACATTTTGGGAGAGGGAGGGACTGGGATATTAGTCACTAGTTGGATGACAGTCAGCACCTGCAGCCAATACACCTTAATTATGGGGCAGGAATAGAAAATATGCATAAAATCTCCCCCAGAGTAATCACATCTCCAACATTACGAGGAATGAGCAGGTCTCATTTTATGCAATCGATGGTGAGTATAATAGGCCCTGTGCACTATTTTGAACTGGATGAGTTTGTCTCTTAGCGAGACTAGAATCCTGAAGGGATAGTCCCATATATCTTCCCAGTCCCCGGAGTCAAGGCTCGGTACATCGAAAGACCACCATTGGCGGAGCAATGACAGCCCAGAAGAGGACACTCTAAGAAGGTGAGAGTAAATAATAGAAGTGGGCCTCTCCGAACAGCTGTCACAAAGCACAGTTTCCAAGTCCGAGGACACCAGCTGGCACCCCCCAGAGGGGAATTGGTTCTTGAATGCATGTGATAACTGTAAAAAGCAAAAAAGGTAGCAGGAGGGGACATTTTTATCAGAGATGAACGATGGAAATGGGCGAATGGACATATCCTCTGTAATGTATTTCAAGACTTTAATGTTAAATTTGGTCCATGCCACAGGCTCAGGGAGCTTGAAAAATTCAGGTAGATTAGGGTTGTTCCATAGAGGAGTATTCGGTGAGAATGTAGAGTTAGGATGTTTCTCACAAGCAAGCCCCGCTATCCAAGCCCTAAGCGTGGTATGCATTGAGGGCATCAGATCATACGAAGCCTTGGGGCCACGGAAAAGTAAACCTCTAAGGGCCTCCTCCGAGCACATCACCGCCGCCTTCAGGACCATGGCGGGGTTTGAAAGGTCAGGGTTAAGCCGCCAGACTGCAGTAACCTGTTGACTGGCTAGATAATATTTATAGCAGTCTGGTAGTGCCAACCCCCCCTGTGAGGTGGGTCGCATCAAGATGGCTAGTTTAAGAGAGAACGTTGGCCCCACAAAAAGGAGGAAAACATACCATGCAGTTGTGTAAAAAAAGGGTTTAGGAATCCACTGGGGAGAATTTCTAAATAAATAATTAAATCTGGGCAGAATCTTCATTTTTGTGAGATTCACTCTCCCCAAGAGGGACAGCGGGAGGTTCTCCCACACCTTCAGTCTAGCTTTGATCTCTTGAATCACGGGGGGGATAAATTCAGTGGAACATAGCTGTTCACATCTCTGGCTATCCGCACCCCGGGTTTTCTATTTTAATAAAAAATAAATAAAAAAAGACCTAAAAATTGTGAAAAAAAATAAGTTTTTCTATGAAAATCACACACGCCTAGCCGTTACCCAGCAGTATCGTATGAGCCGACAGCTCAATGGTTACTTTTTACATTTCTAAAATACCACCAGCAAACACCAGGTGATAAATAACAAATCTGTGTTTTTTTTGTGAATTGACTTTAATGATTTATCTCATGTTTTTTTGCAGTATTTATCTCACTATTTTATCAAATGTGTGGCATTTACTGTACCTCACATTCAAAATTTTACTTTGATGAATTGACTCCTTTATTATCTCATGCGATCTTTCCAAAAAAGGAGTCACGTGACCTTCATATTGCATGCGGTAACCTTTTAGTGAATTGACCCCATAACGATTTCAAATGATTAAAAAAAAAAAAAAAATATATATATATATATATATATATATATATATATATATATATATATATAGCACAAAACTGAAAGTTTTAATATCATCTGTATCATGATTAATCTATTATTATTTGCAAAACTATTACTCCATTGTTATTAACATTATGATTAATTGATTATTATCTACAATATGATTCCTCTATTATTATCCATATCATGATAAATTGATATCTACAAATCCATTAGTATTCACAGTACAGTATGATTAGTTGATTATTATCTGTAGTATTATTACTCAAAAATTATCCACATTATGACAAATTGATTATTATTTACATCATAATCAATCCCTTATAGGGAGGGGCCGAAGACCTCTCCATTCAGTTCACAGAGGAACAGGGGAAATGTTCTAACCTGAACGGCGAACCCCATTAAAGTATATGGGAGCCGAACATGAAAAATCCAAAGTTCCCATTTTGAAGGCTTATATGCAAGTATTTGGCCATAAAAGGGGTATGGGGGTCTGAGTACTGCTCTGGGGCTACAGCTAAAATAACATTTCTAAAGAAAAAAAAAAACGAGTCAAATCACATTTAAAATGACTCACAGTTTCAACTGCCAGGTCTCGTCTATTAAAATAAAAAAAAAAAAACTGGCATGCCCCCCCCCCCCCAAAATCCATACCGTAGCTAGGCACGCAGCCTGGCAGGTCAGGAAAGGGGAGGGGGCGAGCGAGCGCCCCCCCCCCTCCCCTCAGGAACAATACCGAGCCACATGTTCTCAACATGAGGGGGGGTGCTCTGCCCCCCCCCCGACCCAGAGCACCTTGTCCACAAATTGATAGGGACAAGGGCCTCTTCCCGACATCCCTGGGCGGTGGTTGTAGGGGTCTGCGGGGGGGGGGGAGCTTATCAGAATCTGGAAGCCCCCTTTAAAAGGGGCCCCCCAAATCCCAGACCCTTCCCTGTGTAAATTGTTATCGGGTACACCATACCCCTACCCATTCACCAAAAAGTGTACAAAAAAAAACACACGAGACAGTTTTTGACAAGTCCTTCATTTAAAAAAAAATATATATATATATACCCTTACTGCTCAAACATAAAGACGTTCAGGAGCTGTCTCGAGCCTTCTCCAGTTTCCTTTGGAGGGGTAGGAGACCTCGCATTTCTTCGAAAAAACTGAGCCTCCCCAGGTGAAACCCTGGCATTAACTTCCCTGACCTGCGGTTATATAATCTGTCTTGTCTCCTGAGGGTGGCCTTGGACTGGATATCCCAGACCTCCCAGTATTCTAATCACGAGTTGGAGACTCAGGTGTCCAGTCCCTACTCTCTATCTGCTCTCCTACATGTCAAGTGGGCCCAAATGCGACCCGAACTCCGCCATAACCTGCTCCTTAGGGACACGCTTATTGCATGGAGGGAAGTACGTAAGCTCCTGAAACTGCCTCTCTACTTCTCTAAATATCTCCCGATCCAGGGCAACCCTGCCTTTCCCCCTGGTATTGATCATGCGATATACAAGGTTTGGGACATGAAAGGATTGCATAATTTCGCACACTTGTGCGACCTCCAAACTGGGACACCGAATCCTATTTCCGAAATTACGGCAAAACACAACTTACAGGTATCAGACTCTTTTTACGTGAACCAATGTTTACATTTTATTACTACGATCTCAGGAAAATCTGTGGACAGATTCCGGCCGTCTCTTATCGACACTCTTCTGGACTCTGGCAAATTCACCATCTCGGACATCTACAAACCTTTATTGAAGTCGTGTCCACCTGCCTCCTTCACTTCCTCCACTTCAAATTAGCTAAAGGATTTCCCTGGAGATGATACTTTGCCCAACATGATTAGTGGCCTCCGAGCCACACTCGGACTAACCCCTAACTCTACCTGGAAGGAAAACCTAGCTCAAGATTTTCCACAGAGCTCACATTCCTTTCCTCTCTGACAAAACAATTCCGGATGCCCACAAATGTCCTCTATGCTCTGCCGAGAGGCCCTCCCTTCACCACAAGTTTTGGCACTGCACGCCTATCTCGTTGTTCTGGGACCAAGTCCTAGCCTTCATTAAAGATGTTATTAACCTATCCGTTCCGAAAGACCCCCTTCTGCTCCTGTTCGGCTATTGGGACAAACGTTTGTAAAAATGGTTGAGCACTCCGGCCGACTCTCATCGTCTATGGATCCTCACCAGCCTCCTGGTAGCCAGATGAGTGATCTTGATACATTGGATCTCTTCGACACCACCTCCTATTACTAGGGTGAAAACAGAGCTAACCACACTCTTATCCATTGACCGCCTTAATACGGACTTTACGGCCCCTTCATCAGACCAGTCCTTCTATGGCAAATGGAACACCTTTCTGACCTTCCTCTCAAAGGACATGGACTTGCACCCGGATGATTACACATTTCAAGTTTGAGATCCCCTTATCTGTGCCATCTCTACGACCCCTGCCTTCAACTAGGTCATCGAGTTCTGACCACTCCTCCCTCCCCCCCCCTCTTTCCCTTGCTCTCTGAGCAGGCCCTTTACCCCCATTTCTCAAATTGTATCTATGTTGGATTATTGTATCTGCTTTTACGTGTTTTCTACCCTGTTATGCTCAAAAATTTTAAATTAAAAAAAATAAAAAAATAAAAATAAAAAATAGTGTCCCCCCGATGTAAATCCATCTGCAATCACGCTGCCCAACGACCTGAAAAAAGAAGGAAAAAAATCTCCCCCATCCCAGAGAACCCCCCCCCCCCATGTTGAGGGCATGTGGCCTGGTATAGTTCGGGGGGAGCGCTCGCTCGTCCCCCTCCCCTTTCCTGACCTGCCAGGCTGCGTGCTTCAGTGAACGGCCAAACAAGCAAATGTTCAGCCTGAACTCATGCTCGGGCCAAACCGTTCACCCATCCCTAACCCCTTATTATCCGGATTAATATCAATTTAATATTATTTTCTTTATGATTAATCCATTATTATCCACATTCTGATTAATTCGTTATTATCTTTTTTCTTTTTATTAAATACCCATATAAATTTTTCTAAACCAACAACAATAACAGATACGCATTACCCTATCAGGATTCTCCACCCTCTCCCAATATTTTTTGTGTGGGCACACGGAACTTTACCATGGGTCCTCATTCTGCCTTTTTGGTTTGACCTTCTGAAACTCTGAAGCCCACCACCTCTCTTATCAATAACTTGTTTGCCCCTTTTTATCTAGATATTTATTTAATTTTTAATATATTTATTTTATTTGTTGTAGTATAAAAAAGGTGTATTTTTTCAGTAACAAATTTAAAGCCCATTACCCCTGAAAGTGTAAGTAAAGCTAAAATCCATGTGTGTTTTTTTTTTATTTGGATATACAGTAGAATAGTTAAAGCTAAAGTTAAATCTGCTCATTTTTTGTCTTCTCTGGTTCATCCTTCCCCTTCATCAACATGTTAATCAAATTTTAAAATAAAACCTTTACCTTTTTAACACATCCCTTATTTTATACCTACAGCTCACAGTGTGCAGTTAAGTCAGAGTAAGCAATTTCACTAAAAGAGAGCAACCTGACTGTATGGGCTGGTGACAATGGTCAAAAAGGACCAATAGTGAGGCTGAATCTCCTCAGTGGGGACGCAAACAGCAATAACAACCTATGTAGTGGAGGGGGTGGGGGTTGAGGAAAAAGTAGACCTTCTTGGTTATCAGAGGGCCTGTGGTACCTCAACTTGTGGAGGAATCTCAATATGTGGGTCCCCTCAAACATGTGAAAATTGGGGAGGTGGGTGAGGAGTACCTTGCAAGTCTTGAAAACTCTGGATGGTAAATAATGATTACTTTTTTAAGGTATGACATAAAACACAGCCAACGTATTTCAGGGATTGTGCTGCCTCTTCAAGGTTTTGATTAGATCTGCTGGCAGTGGGCACTGCAGTCTGTGTCCTAATTAGTAATGTGAAAAACTGGCCAGGTAATTTGCGGGTGGGTTCATGAACCCAATGTGACGTCTGCTAACCCTAAACTAAGCACCAAAGTCTGCCCCCCGTACAATTTACTCTTGTCCCAATGTTGAGGGAAGTGCCCCTTCCCAACTGGCAGTGACTCAAGAAGGAGGCAGTAGCATTAGGGTATATCAAGATTAGAGTTGGGTGAATGGTTGGGGCCGAACACATTGCCTGTTCGCCCGCGCGGCAAACACACAAATTTGCAGGGCGATTGGCGGGTGTCCCCCCCCCCCCCGCCAAATGCCCTGCAATGCATTCTAAGCTCTGATTGGGCAAAGCTTTGACCAATCAGGGTACAGTGAATAGCTGGTTGTTAAAGAGTTGGGCAATATTTACCACCGATGAGTCATAAACTGTGAATGGGTTTCCCCGCTGGCACTAAAAAAGTAAAAAAAAAAAAACAGTGTGGGGGTCTCCCCCAATCCATATCAGACCTTTTGGGTCTTTTTTTTTTTTTTTCACAAAAAGGTGCTTTATTGAGATAATAAAAATATTAACAATAGAACAAAATAAATGTCAAAGTCATTAACATATCACAAAGAATATCACACGTTCGTCATTTGTGCCTAACTGCAGGTGTAAGGCTCATGAAAAAGGTGTAATCTTTACAAAATATCATATAGTGCAACCAGAACAAAGTAGAATTAAGTAGAGCAGCAGGAAGCTGTCAATGCTTATAAAGATATCAATTAGTAATTAGAACAACAATCGCCATAAGAGAAAAAGGGATATGGTGACAATTTGAGAAAGAAGGAAAGAAAAAAAAAGTTGGAAGAGAGGAGAAAGTAGAAGAAGGGAAGGGAAGGGAAGGGGAAGGGAAGGGGAAGGGGATGGGGGGGGGAAGGGGATGGGGGGGGGGGGGGGGAAGGGACTTGTTTCCAGTATTGTGATTCTCGGATTCTATAAGGTACTCAAGTTCAGCAAGTGGTAAGTTGGTGACAAGGTTTAATGTATGAAAGGAAGGAGTGTGGTCTTAATGTTATTTGGCTACATTATGCAGTGGATTTCAATTTGTCATATTCTTGGGACATGGAAAAAAGTGTCCACTTAGCCCACAATTTACGAAAGGGTTTGTGACGTTACAGTTTTAGAGCAATCGTTTTTTCCATCTCGTAAATTTGGTCCATTCTCATAATCCAATCTCTGATTTGAGGGACTTCAAGTGAATTCCACTTCAATGGGATTAAACTTTTGGCCGAATTCAGGAGATGGCGAACAAGAGAGCGTTTGTAATTTTTATAGGACATAGAATTAATATGCAACAGGAAGGTAGGAGCATCAAATTTTAGATCTGCCCCAGTGGTATGTCTGGTCCAATGGGCTACAGAGCTCCGGAATGGGACGAGTTTGGGGCAGGACCACCAGATGTGCAAAAATGTACCCTGATCTCTCCCACATCTCCAACAAGAGTCAGTGAGGCCGGGGTACCATTGTTTTAATTTAACTGGAGTCCTGTACCACTGTGTGCGGATTTTAAAGGCGGTTTCCTGCATTCTAGTACTAAGGGAGCATTTATGCGAAAAGATGCACCACTTCCTCCACTGAGCTTCAGAGAATTGTAAACCTAGATCTTTTCCCCAAGTCTTTTGGTAGGGATCCGGTTGAGTTTGGGGGTGTATGCATATGCCATTTAGCCAACATGGAAACTCTTCTCATCGGAGTCCCTGATAAGCAGCATTTCTCAAAATCCGAAAGGTCCCTGGTGAACTGGGATTTGTGCTTGCTGTTATGAAGGAAGTCGTGCACCTGCATGTAGTTCCACAAGGTCAAGGGCTGAGTGGAAGAGCATCTGTTCTTCAGTTCTGAGTAGCTAAGTAGTTTGCGATTGTGAAAGCATTTAAGTGCCAGTAGGGGTCTGGACTTGTCTTTTTGTCTGGTACGAGGAAGGTTTTGTTGGCCACACCAGGTGCGAAATCAGGGTTATTATAAAGGGATGTAAGTGGACTCGGAAAGGGCGAGAGATTAAATTGATCCTTAATTTTGCGAAATATATTCAGGGTTGTACCAATCAGGGGGTGTGATCTAATATCCAGGGGTATCATAGAATAATTGGACCAGGGGAGAAAGTGTGTATCATATCTGGACCAATTCTTCTCTATAGTCACCCAACTTTTAGAAGAACCATGGCAATGCCAGTCAATCATTCTTGTCAAATGCGTGGCATAATAATAATTAATGAAATTTGGGATACCCATGCCTCCAGTTTCCCTACTGCGTTGAAGGTACTGGAATCTGATTCTGGGATGTTTATTAGCCCAGATAAACATTCTTTGTAGTGAGGTGAGCCGACGAAAGAACGAGTTTGGGATGTGAATTGGGAGAGTATGGAACAAGTACAAGAGTCTTGGCAAGATCGCCATCTTTACTATAGCAGCTCTCCCGAACCATGAAAACCTGCCTTTGTTCCACTTTTTAAGATCCTTGGCCAAAGATTTCAGTAAGGGGGTAAAATTTGTGTCATAAAGTGAGTCAAGATTGTCAATAGTCAATACTTTAGGGAAGAGGACTCCCATCTGTATGGGCAGTTTGCTTTCGTTAAGGCAATCATGTTAGTGGGTAAGGTCAGATTTAGGGCTTCCGATTTAGAATTATTAATTTTGAAATTGGAGAGATATTTATAATAATTAAATTGCTTATTCAAGTTGGGAATTGAAATGTGGGGTTGTGCTATATATAAGAGTAGGTCATCAGCATAAGCTGAAATCTTGTGTTATTTATTATGAATATGGATACCCTGAATGGAGGAATCCAGATTGATGGACCTAATTAGGGGTTCTAGAGTTAGGATGAAAAGAAGGGGAGAAAGAGGACAGCCTTGTCTCGTGCCATTGTGCAAGTCCAATGGATCGGAGAAGACCCCATTGACCCTCACCTTTGCCTGTGGGCCTGAATAGAGAGCACGGATCCATGACATGAGGTTTGGGCCAAAACCAATATGTTCGCAGGTGGTGAATAAAAAATCCCACGATATTCGGTCAAAGGCCTTCTCTGCATCCGTGGATAGCAGGAGACCCTTAATGCCGGTCAATTTGGCAGTGTGAATCAGGTTCAAAGACCCGATCACGTAATCCCTGGCTTCCCTGCCAGGCATAAACCCAACCTGATCTGGACTGATTTACTCCAGGTGGGGTCTAATCCGATCTGCCAAGATCTTTGCCAATATTTTTAGATCAGTATTCAGTAATGAAATTGGCCGGTAATTCAAGCAGGCCGTCACATCTTTATCGGGTTTTGGTATTACAGCAATATGTGCCATCAAAAACTCACTTGAGGGTTTGTGTCCATCCTTGATGACATTAAGTGCCTTAGTAAGGTGCGGGGATAGGGTGTCGGTAAAAGTTTTAAAATATTGTGCAGTAAAGCCGTCCGGACCTGGACTCTTGCCCGGTTTCAGCGCTTTCACTGTTGCCTCGACTTCCTCTTTAGTTATGTCTAGTTCTAGGGTAGCAAGGCTCTCCACGTCCAAGTGCGGGAGACCACTTTGGGTCAAGTAATCGGTTATGAACTGTTGTCTTGAAGTTGTGACATCGGGAGGGGTATTGTGGGGAGGTATATTATAGAGCTTAGCATAGAAATCTTTGAAGGTGTTAGCTATACTTCTAGGGTTGTGTAAAAGTTGTCCATTATGGTTTTTGATACTATGTATTTTGTTGGCGGTTTGTGCCTCTTTAAGCGCTTTTGCAAGCATTTTACCCGACTTATCGCCTTGTTCGTAATAAATGGACCTTTTAAAATATAAAATGCGTTTTGTATTTGAGTCTAGAAGGGATCTCAGTTCGTTTCTGAGTTTAAGCAGGTCTTCCTCTACTTGCTTAACCAGTGTCTGTTTGTGTTTTAGTTCGAGATCGCTTATTTTGGAAATCAGACTATTCCTTAACTGTTCCCTCTCCCGCTTCCTCTGTGCACCAGTGCGAATCAGATCTCCCCTAACCACTGTTTTATGGGCCTCACACACTGTGAGGGAAGAAGTTTCAGCAGAGCCATTTTCAGAGAAGTAATTAGTCAGGGTGGATTGGATATGATTCTGGGTGGTTTGGTCGAGCAAGAGAGATGCGTTAAGTCTCCAGGATCGATCGCCCTTGTGCACAGGTGAAGCCTCAAAATTAAGTGATACCGGAGCATGATCAGTAACAGTAATCAGACCAATCTCCGCTCCCCTCACATCTGCCAGGTCCCTTTCAGAGATGAATAAATTATCTATCCTTGTGTATCTATTATGTGGAGTAGAGTAGAAGGAGTAGTCTCTAGTGGAGGGGTGTAAAGTCCTCCAGACATCCACTAATGTAAGCGACTGTAGAGATTGCTTGATTTTTTTGAGAGCTGAGAAAGCGAGATACAATTTGCCCGAGGAGGTATCTTGAAGGGGGTTCAAAGGGATGTTGAAGTCCCCCCCCCCCCAAAAAAAATAATGCAACCCTTCGTGAAGCTCTTAAGCTCCGAAATCATGTGATTGCAGAAGGTGACCTGTGCCTTGTTGGGAAAGTAGGTATTTGCGAATGTGATCTGTTTTTTATTTAGAGTGCCTGATATGAAGAGGTATCTACCATTGGGATCTGCCAGTTGTTTTTCGAAAACAAATGGGGTATCTTTGTGGATCAATATCGCTATGCCCTTAGTCTTTGCTAAGTTGTTACCAGCATAAAATGCTGTCGGGAAGAATTTATTGGTTAGGTCTGGGTGAGTTGGTCCTTTAAAGTGGGTTTCTTGTAGAAAGATTATTTGAGGTTTACATTTTTTTAAGCTCATACAAAAGTTTTTTTCCTTTTTTTAGGAATGTTCAATCCGTTTACATTATGTGAGATTAAGAAAGGGTTCTTACCTAACTTCGAGTACATCTTGGATGTGTGCGGAGCCCCCTAAACAGGAGTCTGTACCTGTAGAGTCCTCTACTAGGAAATTAACAGAATTATTATTATGTGGACGGGGAAGGAGAGAGGTAAGTCAGAGGGAAAAAGGATGAGGAATAGGTAGAAGGACAGAGAAAGGAAGTAAAGGCTAAGAGTAGACACAAAGTGGTGCGTGGACAGTCTGACTCCCGGAGTAATCAGGCTGTACCTGCATAAATGTAGGATACAATCTTAAATGAGAAGTATAGAACTTATTAATGAGTAATCCTTTTTGGGGATGTGGAAGGTTAAGCAGGAGGATGACCTAGATTCCGAGATAAAACAGAAGTCACTCACTACAATAAGCTCGAAACGATCCTGGTCTCCAAAAGGAGCAAAGAAAAATATAAAAACAGGAATAACATCAACAGGCATCTCAAAAAGAAAACAAAAACCCGAGAAGGCTTGGCAAACCATTGCAATAAACTAATTAACCATCACAAATGTTTGATGTGCTCCGAGGAGATATTCCCCGCTCACGCGAACCCAAGAGGGGACCTAGATTGGTTGATAATGGTAGAGATCGCATGGCAGTCTTAGGTATCAAAAACGCTAACAAAAAGATAAAAAAGGGAGGTGAAAAGAAAAATCCTGATATCAATTAGCGTTAGAAACAAAGTCAGGCGCCCTGGTGATACCTTTCAGCAATCATCAGCAGAAAATGGGACCTCCGGAAGTGGGGTGCAAATCTTCATGCATTTCTGTCCATGTAAAGATCTCTATGGGACATCTCAGTTCTGTCCTTAAACCTTATGTTTGCATGCATAGGGATAGTTCTCAAAATTCAGGACGTTAGGAACTTGCAGACCAGAGGATCAGGACATAGAGATATAATTCAATCAATCTTGCGCAATGGCGCCATCTAGCGACCCAACCTGGGATTGCATAAGTATAATTGTGAGTTTTTCACAAGCTTGGCCATAGCAGTTGTTATGTGAAATGTAAAAGGAAATACCACATAAAAAAATGGTTGTCACATCTTATAGGTAGCCTAAATGGGTAAAGATGCAGTCAAAGTACGGTCATTATGCGCATTATGTGCATGAGGGCATTAACCACTTGCCGACTGCCTAACGCCGATCTACGTCGGCAGTCAGCCCCTCACAGGCAAAGTGACGTAGGATACTGATCACTCGGATCTAGTATGTAGATCCGTTGATCAGTGTCCATACAGCTCAAGCCCCAGCCAATCACAGTAGAAAGCACGCCCCTAGGGATACACACAGCCCCTCCCTCCCAAATAAAGTTAACCCCTTCACTACCAGTGTATTTTTACAGTAACAGTGCATATATATAGCCCTGATTACTGTAGAAATGTCACTGGTAACCCCAAAAGTGTCAAAAATGTCAGTCAAGGGTCCGATCTGTACGCCCCAATGTCGCAGTACCGCAAAAAAAATCGCAGATCGCCGCCATTACACGTTAAAAAAAAAAACAACAAAAATGACAGAAATCTTTCCCTTTGTTAGTAAACGCGATAACTTTTGCGCAAACCAATCAAAATACGCTTTTTGCGATTTTTTTTACCAAACATAGGTAGCATAAAACAAATTGGCCGAAAAAGTAAAAAAATTTTGATTTTTAAATTTTTTTTTGGGGAATTTCATATAAAAAAATGTGGAAAAATATTGCTATTTTTGCAAAATTGACGCTCTTTTTTTGTTTATAGCGCGTGATCAAAAAATCGCACAGGTGATCAAATACCACCAAAAGAAAGCTCTGTTTGTGGGAAAAAAAGGACGCCAAATTCATTTAGGTACAGCGTCGCACGACCGCGCAATTGTCCGTTGAAGTCACGCAGTGCCGAATCGCAAAATACCCCCTGGTCGGAATGGGGGTAAAATCTTCCGGGGCTTAAGTGGTTAAAGCTATATGCAGCAGGTAAACAGCCAGGACGTATCATATATGATCCCTAGATATTGGAGTTTTGGGGGTTTTAGGGGACGCTCCAAAGAAGGGGTTCAGCTCTCGTTTTCTTTGTTGTTTCCCCTTTTTATGATGTGGGGAACGAGACGTGGATGCCTCAGAATCCTCTGGAGAAGTGCTAGTTGGGAAGGGGAACAAGAATTCAGCATACCAATCTGGCAATTCAATTTCATCAAGATGAAGGTTGGCACAGAAGTCCGGTATATCAGCTGGAGTGCGTAAAAGGTACTGTTTGCCTCCAAAGGATGCCTGTAAAGCAAAAGGGAACTTCCAACGATATTGAATGTTCTTGGATCTGAGCACCTCTAACAAGGGTTTAAGGTCACGTCGGTTTTTAAGTGTAATTGGCGAAAGATCCTGATACAGTTGAATTGTGTTCTCAATGATGATGCAGTCATTCTGCCTAGCTTTGGCCAGGATTTCCTCTTTTAGGGGATGGCTGGAAAGGCAGCAAATAATATCCCTAGGTGGTGCATCATCAGGAGCCCTAGGTCGCAGAGCTCTATGGGCTCGTTCAAAGTCGATGGGAGATTCTTCAGGGGCGTTCAAGTAAACTGTTGAACACTGATTGGAGTGCAGGCTTAATCTGCTCCCTCTCCACAGACTCAGGGATCCCCCTTATTCTCACATTATTTCTCCTTCCCCTGTTATCGAGGTCCTCAAGCTGTCTGTTCATTGTAATTAAATGTGCTGAGTGTGCAAGGGTGACATCTTCCAGCCTTTTGATTACTCTGTCCCTGTGTCTCCCTGCCTTCTCTGTGGCAGCCATTTGGTCAGACAGTCGGGTAATGGCAATAATGGCAGCCGTGAAAGAGCTTTTTATATCAGCTGCAATTGCGGTCATTGCCTTGAAAGTAAGGGGATGGTCTGTGAGTTCAGTGTCTCCTACCATCTCCTCTGTATCCGCCTGAGAGTCCGTCTCATAGTCCCCCTCCTCATCTTGCCGCGCGGCCCGTGCCATCTTGGATCCCCGGGAGCCTTTCCTCACTGAGCGGGGTAAACCAAAGAAATCGGGTATATTTTTCGTGCTAGAGCCGGATCCTGATCGTGGGGGTTTAGCGTGCTGTCCTGGCTTAGTAATTCTGCCCATAATTAACTTTCAGGATGCCTGTGGGAGCTGAGGAGACCGTATCGTTCAGAGAGCTCTTTCCTCAAGCAGCCATCTCTCCCGCGCGCCGAGCCACGCCCCCCTTTGGGTCTTAAGGGGAACCCAACTCCAATATTTAAAAAAAATGGCGTAGGGTCCCGCCAAGATCCATACCAGACCCTTATCTGAGCTTGCAGCATGGCAGTCCAGGAAAGGGGGGGCGAGAGAGGCCCCCTCCCCTCCTGAACCATACCACATGCCCTTTAACATGGGTGGGTGCTTTGGGGTAAGGGGATTTTGCCCCCTTACCCCAAAGCCCCTTGTCCCCATGTGATTTGTGACGCCACCGACTGGTGCATGCTGGGTCGGTGACATCACAAGGGGGTGCTGTCACCAAGTGACACTGCCAGGTGGCCGGCCCTTACCTATATAAGAATTGTTAAATGGAAAGCCAGGCATTCAGCCGTTTGCCATAGTTGACAGCAGAGCATTTTTTTTCCTTTTTTGGGTCCAGCAAGGGGCATAGTCGTCGTGATTGGCGATAGATCTACATCGGGAGACATTGTTTTTTTATTTTAATAAAGGTACTGTCAAAAACTCAAAAACTGCCTCCTGTTTTTACTTATTTTTATACTTTTTTAGTGAATGGGTAGGGGTACTATGTGCCCCATACTCATTCACATGGGGGGGGAAGGATCTAGGGGCCTCCTTGTTAAAGGGGGCATCCAGATTCTGATAAGTTTCCTACCTGCAGACCACCACAAAACCACAGCACAGGGTTGTCAGGAAAGGGCCTTTGTCCCCAGATAAGGGTCTAGTATGGGTTTGGGGGGGGTCTCCTAAGAAATGCATACCAGACCCAAAGGTCTGTATTGCTGGGAATGGTATTGTATTGTGGGCAATATATATATGTCATTTTTTTTTTTTTGAAATTTCAGTTTTTCATGTTACAGATGTGCCACTTTACAGGCAGACTAAGGGGACCCCCTAGGCACTATATTTAAAGAAATTTTTCATTTTTATTGTTTAACTTTAGACATCATTAAAATCACTGCTCCTGAAAAAAATATTTAAAAAAAAAAACATTTTGCATTGATACATGTCCCCCGGGGCAGTACCCAGACCCTTTTTATGGCCAAAAACTTGCATATAAAATGGGGACTTTTGATTTTTCAAGTTCAGGTCCCATAGACCAATAGTCCCATAGGGTTTGCGGTTCGGGTCAGAACTTTTTTCTGTTCTGGAGTTCTGCTGCGATCCGAACAGGGGGATGTTCGACCCATCTCTAATTTAGACTTATAGTGAATTTTGAAACCCTCATTCAAAATAAAAGGGGGCCCACGATATTAGCCCCTTCCCAGGGAAATGCATATGGGTACATTAATACCCCTTAGCTATTCCCACAAACATTAAATGAAAAAAAACACACACCTTACAAAAAGGTCTTTATAGACTTTATAATAAAAATATATTAAACATAAAAGGTGAAAAGGACCCGTGATGCATTGCAGCATCAGTCATAATGTTCAATGATGTAATCCTGGTTTTTAATGGCGCACAGCAATGTAAATCCATCATCAATCATTAAGAACTAAAAACCATCAATGTATACAAGTCGTAAATATTAGGATACAGACTGCAGTGCCCATACAGATCTAACTACCAAAGCCCCAAAGAAGGGATAGGCTTTACATAAACCCCCCCAGAAAACATTGTAGATTTGCCTTCTGCATTCACTTCTACTGGAGGTTTGCAAGGGTTCAATCCTATAGGAGCTGCACATGACAATGTAAAGTAAAAACTAAGTTAATTTCTTCTTACAGTAGCTTGCTGGCTTACAAAGGCAACAAAAACAGAGAAAGGGGGGATATTATATTATACTGTCTTTTATATTTGGAGCCATGTGTGATCCACTGTTCTTGTAAGTGTAGCACTGCCCCCTAGAGAACTGCTGGATTGTTCGCCTTGGGATCCCCCTGGGTTACCGATAGGAACTGCAGCCTGCACAATTTAAACACTCTTTACACTCTGGCTCAGTCAATGAACAGTCTAGGGGATGTAGTTGTTTTTGTGGTTTTATTTATATTAGGGATAGGAGAAGGGAAGAGTGGGATACTCCAACTTGAACTATTCACAATAGACGAGTACTCCTGTTTGAAGATGCAGCCAGACTGCAGATTCAACTTGCCACTAGAGGAATTTGGAATTAATTCTCTATGTAGATGACTTGTTGGGATGAATTATCTTCGGGATACACACCTAGTACCCTATTTCACTCCACCTGCTGACACCCGTCCTCTGACTATCCTACCCTGGGGTGGCCCCCCTCAGGTCAGACCCCTAGACACGATCCCCTGTACTCACGATACTGTTTTCCAAGGTTCTCCAGTGTCTCTACCCCTTCATTCAGCTCTCATGGACCTCTGGGTTCAGCTCCTTCCTTCTGGTTCCCAGGCCGACTGCCTGTAACCACGTGCCACTGCTACAAAAGACCCCGCAGCACATGTGCTTCTGATTTTTATACCACACCCCACAATGCACTGAGACAATCAGTCTGTGCCAATCACTGGGGCTGTATCAAAGCCTGTGTACCCATTGGTCATATTTCTTCACTGTCCAATGTGCCGCCCTATTGGACCAGTGTGAAACACTCCCTAGACCAGATGACTCACACACTGAGCCCCATGAGCAGACCTAACTCACAGATCCTGCTCTCTGGTAGGCAGAAAGCAATATAGATTTGCCTGCTGCTCCTCTGATAGGCAGACAGAGCAAAAAACTATACTCTCACACTAGCACCTACCTAGGAGGGTGATACATAAGTCATAGGGTAGCTTTTGTACAATGGGGTTGATACCTCTGGCTGTGTCAAGGAAGGTAAGTCCTTGTAAGTCTCCTTTGACTTTGGCTACCTGAAGTTCCATTAGTAAGTCACTTAGTTCTCTGAGTTTCTGATAGGAAAGTTATCGAGTCTCTTGAAAAGCACATTTTCTATTGCTTCTGCTGAGTCATAACATTTGTCAAGTCTATCCCATATAATTTTAAGGCCAGCGTCTGGGTAGTTTATATTTATTGTCCTGATTCACCTGGCATGTTCAGCTGACTCATTTCCAAGCCATTTGATTAGGAGGTCTATCTCTTCACTACATAATTAGTGAGGTTGAAAAAAGACACCAGTCCATCCAGTTCAACCTATGATGAGTGTGTGTTTATGTCAATAGTACATTGTATGCCCCTGTATGTTGTGGTCGTTAAAGTACCCATCTAATAGTTTTTTGTAACTATCAATGCTCCCTGCTCACACCACTGCTTGTGGAAGAGAATTCCACATCCTTACCACTCTGATGATATTGAACCCTTTACGCAATTTAAGGTTAAACTGCATTTCTTCTAACTTTAGTGAATGACTGCAAGTCCTTTTATATTCCCTTTCATTGAAAAGTTTGTTCCCTATGCTAAGGTCACCAGTACGGTATTTGTACATTAATATCATATTCCCTCTCAAGCTCCTCTTCTTCAGGGAGAATAAGTTCAATGCTTATTGTCTTTCCTCATAGCTGAGATCCTCCAGTCCCTTTATTAGCTTTGTTGCCCTTTTCTGGACTCTCTCCAGTTCCAGCACATCCTTTCTGAGGACTGGTGCCCATAACTGTTCGGCATACTCGAGATGCGGCCGGAACAGGGTCTTGCAGAGTGGAAAAATAATAGTTTTATCTCTGGAGTGAATCCCCTTTGCCAGTATTCTGTTGACTTTGCTTGCAGAAGCTCGGCATTGCATGCTATCGCTGAGCTTGTCGTCTACTAGGACCCCCCGATTCTTTTCCATCTTAGATTCCTCCAAAGGCTCTCCCCCTAGTGCGTAACTTGCGTTCATATTTCTGGCACCTAAATGCATTACCTTACATTTTTCAACATTAAACCTTGTTTGCCTTGTAGATGCCCACCCCATTATTTTGTTCAGGTCTTCTTGTAAGGTTTCCACATCCAGCGTAGAAGTTATTGCCCTGCTTAATTTAGTATCATCCAAAAATATGGAGATTGAGATGTTTATCCCATCCTCTAGGTCGTTTATGATAAATTTAATAGGATTGGTCCAGGACAGATCCTCGGGGGACCGCACTTTCTACACCAGACCATTCTGAGTACTCCCCATTTATCACCACCCTTTGGATTCGTCCCTGAAGCCAGTTTTTAATCCAGCTACTCACCCTATGGTCCATACCTACATACCTTAGTTTGTACAGTAAACGTTTGTGGGGAACTGTATCAAATGCCTTTGCAAAATCCAGATACACCACATTCACAGGCCTTCCTTTATCTAGATGGCAGCTCACTTCTTCATAGAAGGTTAATAGATTGGTCTGGCAAGAGCAGTTTTTCATGCTAATTACTACTAATGATACCGTTTTCATTACAAGTCTTGTATATAGTCCCTTATCATCCCCTCCAATATCTTACAGACTATTGATGGTAGGCTAACTGGCCTGTAGTTCCCAGGGATATATCTCTGCCCTTTTTTAAATATTGGTACCACGTTGGCTTTTTTCCAATCAGCTGGTACTGTTCCTGTCAGTAGACTATCCATAAAAATTAGGAACAATTGTCTGGCTATCACCTGGCTGATTTCTTTAAGGACCTTCGAGTGTAAACCGTCTGGTCCCGGTGACTTATTTATGTTAAGTTTTTCAAGTCTAGTTCTGAGTCTGAGTTAACCATGTGACGTGTTATTAACCTAAACATTACAGTCTGGGTTACTGTATCCCTCCAATTCTTTTGTGAAGACTAAGGAGAAGAATTTATTTTACACCTTTGCCTTTCCTCTGCCCTTTTTAGCCAGATTCCCTTCATCATCCTTTATGGGGCCAAGGTGTTTTAGCCTCATTTTCATACTATTTATATACCTAAAGAATTTCTTGTTTTTTTTTTTTTTTTTTACTCTCTTCTGCTATGTGCCTTTCGTGTTCTATCTTAGCCGCCTTAATTGTGCTCTTACATTTCTTATTGCATTCTTTGTAATGTTGGAGTGCTGCAATGATGCCTTTTCTTTAGTTTTTATATGCATTTTTACATTGGAGTTTAGCCAACCAGAGTTTATTTTAGCTCTTTTAAACCTATTCCCTGTTGGACTGCACTGGCCAATACTTTTATTTATTATGTTCTTAAAGCACTCCTATTTTTCCTCCATGTTCTTTGTTCCTAGGATTCTATCCCATTTTGTATTGTCTAACAAAGAGCGCAGTTTAGGGAAGATGGCTCTTTTGAAATTCAGTGTCCTTGTATTACCCTTGTGTTTCTTATTTCTATGATTTATACTGAAACTGAAACATGACAGGTCTAAGCCTCGGATTGTGCTTTGGAAATAAGATCACCAGGCTCTGTAGCTTTAAGGTTGTTAAACTTTTTAAATCCTTTTGTGACTAGTGCCTAGTACACATGAACCCAATGTCAGGAGACATTGGCCGGTTCAATAAAACCCGGCCGACATCCGGCCCATGTGAAAAGTCAGCCGGTGCATCAGAAGCTGGGTGTTTGGCCAGCTTCTGTCGGACCTGCATGCTAAAAAAACAGCAGCTGACTGGCTCCTGATCAGCCTTCTCAGCCAATGGCTGGGAAGGCTGATCAGAGTGTTCTGGCGGGGGGGCTTCCCATTGTTAGAACACAATAGCTCAGTGGGGGCAGATTGCTGTACTAACGTTGGATCGTTAGTACAGCGCCTCTGACCGGAGCTGTCAGTTTTTTCTGTTCAACACGCTGGGTTGAATGGAAAAAACTATTAGTTTGTACCAGGCTTAACTCGCATCATGCAAAGAGCTTGGCAAAGTCTATGGTGGCTTGATTAGCTGGTTGTGTATTGATATGGTGAAAAGTGGCGTGTGATCATACCTTTTAAGAGTTTCTGGTTTAATCTAGTCCTTGGCGAACTGTTCTGAAGTGAAGGCAGGACCTGGAGAATAATTTTTAGATTCTGATGCCTTGCATGTAAGATGTCTGATGTAAGAGGTTTTGCTTTGCTTGGAGTCCTCTTGTTTGCAGATTTGAGACTTGAGGCTGACTTGCGGTGGTGCTATGTAGCATCCTTGGTTTGTCTCCTCAACGTAGTCTTTGTTGCTGCTTGGCCTAGAGTGCTGATAAATGTAGTCTGAAGTGCATTGTAGAGGATCTTGAGGCTCAGCTTCTGGACCGAGCACACTGCTGCATCTACTGTGTTCACTTTTGGGGTATACATCTAGGTCTAAGGCATCTGCTTCGGCTATAGCGACTGCTGCTTCTTTCTCTACTACACGTTTCTCTAGTTCTGCTTCGAGTAGGGCTTTCTATTTTTTTTTATCTGCATTTCTTGCTCAGCAAAGGCTGCTCTGGCTTTTGTGGCTTCAGCATTACTTGTGGATGAAGATCTGGAGGAACCGAATACTTGGGACCTTGTTTTAAGTGAAGGTGGCTGACTCTGCGACATGTTGCTTGTGGAGGTGCTAGACTCTGTAGAGACTGCTGTGTTGTCGTATGCAAGTGGCTGCACTGATAGTGTAGCAGACCTCTGTGTAGTCACTTTGTATCCCTCTTGCTGGGTAGCTGCTGTATTGCTGGCTGCCCCTGTTTTAGCAGTCGCTGTTTCACTGTTCTGTCCCCGCTACACATTTCCCTCTGTGTAGCTCAACATGCAGCTAAACTCTCCTATTCTGCAATAAGCCAGACTAAGAGTAACTTTGAAGCTTTATTAACAAAACAGGGTGGGTGAAACCATTGAGACAACTACAGATACATATAATCAATATATGAAATGTACAGAAATACAATGAATGAGCTAGGCTGTAGATGGCGATAGGTTATTCTCACCAGCGTTGCTGCATTTAGGGGATGCAAACAGATGAAAGTTTTAGTCCAACATGTGCCCTGATGACTGGTTCCTTCTTTCAGTCTCTAAGATGGAAACTGAACTCCCATAATGCATCTTTTTCCTTTCCTTGGACTAAAGAATGATGAGAAGTTTTATTAAAGGCGAACAGTTTTCTAGTTTCTCCGAAGCTCTACGTTTTTACCATTGGCTCCATTGTGTGGTGTGTGGTACTGCAGACTATAAACTAATATATATCCTGCTGGAGGCAGAACAGTCATGTAAGACATGCACACGATTTTATCTCCAATAGTGATACCCTTCATTTTGATATATAATTTTAATTTTTGTTCTTTGTTCAGGACCAACTTGGGAAAATGTTGTAATGCTTCGTACTCAACAATCATGACGCAGGAGAATACTGTGATCGGACAAACAATTCACTTCGATGCACAAAATAAAATAAAACTAAACATCACTAAGAGCCTTTACAGTCTGTTCCCGAAGGTGAGTGCTGGCCAAGGAACTGGGGTTTATCCCATTTTTATAAAATCATTTTTCAGAATTTTGGGGTCAGCCACATACAATGAAGAGAAATATAACATGTGAAGGGAATGTTTGCTTTTCCACTCCAGAAAAAGATATCTAGATGTTATTTAACCACTTAAGCCCCGGAAGATTTTACCCCCTTCCTGACCAGGCCCTATTTTGCGATTCGGCACTGCGTGACTTTAACGGACAATTGCGCGGTCGTGCGACGCTGTACCTAAACAAAATTGAAGTCCTTTTTTTCCTACAAACAGAGCTTTCTTTTGGTGGTATTTGATCACCTGTGTGATTCTTTGATCATGCGCTATAAACAAAAAAAGAGCGACAATTTTGCAAAAATAACAACATTTTCAAAATTTTTTATATGAAATTCCCCCCCAAAAAAATTTAAAAATCTAAATTTTTTAACATTTTAGGCTAATTTGTTTTATGCTACATATGTTTGGTAAAAAAAAAAATCGCAAAAAGCGTATTTTGATTGGTTTGCGCAAAAGTTATTATGTTTACTAACTAAAGGAAAGATTTTTGTCATTTTTGTTGTTTTTTTTTTTTAACATGTAATGGCGGTGATCTGCAATTTTTTTTTGCGGGACTGCGACATTGTGTTGGACAGATCGGACCCTTGACTGACATTTTTGACACTTTTGGGGTTACCAGTGACATTACTTTAGTAATCAGTGCTATACATATGCACTGTTACTGTAAAAATGACACTGGCAGGGAAGGGGTTAACTTTATTGGAGAAGGAGGGGTTAAGTGTGTCCCTAGGGGCGTGCTTCTAACTGTGAAGGGATGTGGTTGGTTGTGTAACTACAGAGATATACGATCCTGCATAGCAGGACCGTATGATCTCTGTTCTTACACAGGGGAGAATGACATGCGGCTTTGTTTACATTAGCCGCCTGCCTTTCTCCCTTCACAGCGGACGATCACGAGTGACCGGCGGACATCGGGTGGGGGGTCCGTGAACGAGCGGGGGCGGGAGCGCGCCTCCAGCGGTGCGCGCTCGCCCCCTAGAGCCTCACAGGCTAGCGACGTAGTACTACGTTGTTTTGCTTGTGAGGGGCTGACTACCGCAGTAAATATACTGTAGCGGTCGCCAAGTGGTTAAGTCATCTTTTCTCTAAGCTGAACCCCGAGCACAGCAAAGACTTTCTTTTAAAGTGTATGCAATAACAAAACTTTAGTTAGAGAGAAGGGTTAAATCTCTTGTCAGGCTTATTGCTGTCTGTGTCCCTGCTGGAAACATTTACCCACTCTATTTGTTTTGGTGACCATTGTCCTTGAGACAGAAAGTCTTTTTTTTTTTTTTTTTGGCAAAAACAAAACACCAAAATGAACCAAAAAGAGTATGTGAAATCAATAAATTGCACTTAGGATATGTCATATGGTCTCATCCAAAAGAGAATGGTCCCTTCCCTGACTCCCCTGGGGCAAAAGACTCCTGACTGGAGCAAAGCATACTTAGAACCACCTAGCCAAAAGGCCTAGCAGACCTCTCTCCTCCTTGCAAGCCAAAGTAAACCAACGAGTATTAGGTGAGGGCATACCTGCCAACTGTCCCGTTTTTCCCGGGACAATCCCGGCAAATAGGAGCCTGTCCCGGGTATTTTACAGTGTCCCTGTTAATCTGGGACATTGTAAATCATTTAAAAAAAAAAAACATTTTTTTTTTTTTAATTTTGTGCCACACAGTGTCGCTCTCACCCCAGCTAGGAGTTGTAGTTCTGGCAGCAGGTTGTCTCTCTCTCTGTGCCCACTCACTCTTCCCGCCTGTCGCAAATTTAACGTGTCACTGAAGGCAGGGTGTCAGCATGGTGCACTTTCCAAAATCCACCAGCAGGGGGAGGCAGATCACCTTCCGACAAGCTGGAGGCCTCACACTCCATTAATTACTACTATCAATAATGTTTTTTTATAGATATAATTTATACACCTGTTAATTGATACATATATATAGTTTTCTAGCTCTAGATAAATGTGTGTACATATCCGTTTATGTGTATGTGTGTGTGTATATATATATATTGCTCAAAAAAATGAAAACAGACCTCAATCCGCAATGGGAAAAATCTCATGCTGGATATCTATACTGGTATGGACTTGGTATGTGTTAGGATGGTGTGGACTGGGTAATGTGTTAGAATCTATACTGGTGTGAACTGGGTAATGTGTTAGGATCTATACTGGTATGGACTGGGTAATGTGTTAGGATCTGTACTGGTATGGACTGGGTAATGTGTTAGGATCTATACTGGTATGGACTGGGTAATGTGTTAGGATCTACACTGGTATGGACTTGGTAATGTGTTAGGAAGGAAAGGATGCCACATTGTTTTATGTAAATGAAAATTATCACCCTACGGAGGGCTGAATTCAAAGACAGGTGAATAAAGTGTGAAATGTGCTCAGGTGTGACCATACAAACAATGTAATATGTAAATCTAAATAAAGTATTAGGTGTAAATAAGTACAATAAAACCTAATTATACCAGATAGTATAATCATACTTATTTACACCTTGCACTTTATTTATATTTCCATATTACATTTTTTGTATGCTCACACCTGAGCACATTTGACACTTTAGAATTGCAGGGAATTGTGATGAGAATTTTAAACTTTAGGCAGAAGTAGTGCAGCTGAATGGGAGAATTATTCCAACTCTGCTACTTTGGCCTCAAGTTTTCAATTCCCTTTTCAATTTCCTGTAATTCTCTCTTTATGAAGTAGACCCTATAATCTGATAAATAGGCGGAGATTAATTATGCAGAGTGGGCGGAGCTTCAGGGACGTGGGTGTGGTAAGTAATTGATAGCTGTGCTGCAAAGTGTCCCTGGAATTTTTTTTCAAATGTTGGCAACTATGTGAGGGGCTCTCCTGAAGGCAGGGGACGAAGGAACCTAAGGGCCACACATTCTCCCCCTAGGTTTCAGGGTAGGCCCAAAGACCAAAATCCTACAATCTAATGTAAGTGCAAACCGACATACACAAAAAGAAAAATAAATAAATGAAAAGCTCAGGTGCATTGGCTAGGCCTTGATGTGTTAGGAAATCCAAAATGATAGAAGTAGGGACGAGAGGAATCTACCAATGGTACTGTTCTGGTGACAACTGTCTTAAAGTTGAGAGAGTTGAGACATTGTAGACATGTCCCTTAAGTTCCTGTTGCATCTCTGGGACAGGCAATAAAGATAAATCTCCCTAATGTATTTTTGTAATCAAAAACTTGTGGCACAAAGATAGCCTTACAATCAGTGTTCACACCTGCAGGGAGGCTGAGTAATATCACTGCAACCTAAATGAACTGGCACAAATCTAGAATATAAAACAAAGTTCTCCAAACTACGACCTGCAGGTCAAATTTGGCCTACTACAAGACTTTACATGGCCAACTGCTGGGGCTAGTGGCCTCCCAATGGTCTTACACAGGTCTTCAGGTTAGTCTATGGTCTCCATTTCTCCTCAACATCTACAAACCCACCCTTCAGTCTCCAGTTCAGGTCCTCCCGATTGTGCTGTCATTGTACCGTTGTTGGTTGCTAGGACTGCCAGCATCCTAACAACCAGTCATATGCTTGCCCTAGCATTTAAAGGAGAATGGAACTTCCTCTTTCCAGACCTGCACTGCCTTCTTATGCTGCTACCACCATACTTCCACCAAGTTCTCCAGACTCCCAGAAGTTTTGTAAGTATAAAGGTGTAATCTGTTGGGGACTCGCTTCTAAGGGGGTCTCCTATAGGGACTTCAATGTAAGGTGGGACTCTGATGGGGACCCTAATGTAGGGGGGATCTGATGGAAACCTTGATGTAAGGGGGGACTCAGATGTAAAGGGGATTCTGAAGGGGACCCTGATGTAAAGGGGAACCTGACGGGGACTTTGATGGGGACCCTGATGTAAGGTGAATGTGAGCTTGTATTGAAAAGTCTGCAGAACCCTGGTCTAATATAAGTATCTTTTCCATGTTTATCCATTCTTTTCCCAGAAATCCCCCTTCCAAAAGCCAATCAGAACCTGTGCAGTGGTCGGTAATGGTGGAATCTTAAACAACAGCTCTTGTGGTGCCGAAATTGACGGGGCTGATTTTGTGTTCAGGTAAGAGTAAAGGTAATGACTGAAGAACAGCCTATGAGATGGGGTTATTTGCCCTGTGATCCGATATGCTTGCCATTCTCAGCCCTAACATCTTCCATTCCTTCTCTCTAGGCTGAATTTTCCTCCACTGAACTGGACAGATGATGTTGGGAGAAAGACTGATCTTGTCACCTCAAACCCAAGCATCTTAATTAATAGGCATGTGCTGTGATTTCTTTATATGAAATAGAAATCCATATAGACGATGGATATTTATTGATTTGTATTATTTTGTCTGTGCGCCTGTGAAAAGGCAAAAAATTACGATACCCAAAATTATCAATAGGAAATGCTTTAAATGCCTTTAAAATTTGAATTATTGCCCTCACTCCTCCTTCCTGTAATTCACACCCTTTGAATCTGGTATGGTTTCAAAAAAGGTACCTCACACACACGAAAAAAAAAAAGGGTAAGGTCCCCCAGGAAATCCATACAAAACCCTTATTCTGAGCATGCAGCCTGGTTGACCAGGAAATGGAGGGAGCTCTCATTCCTGAACCATACCGCAGCATGGTGAGTGCCTTGCCTGCAAAGTGGCCTGTCCCCATGTTGATGATGACAAGGGCCTCTTCCCCATAACCCTTGCCCAGTGGTTAAGAGGGTCTGCGGGTAGGGGGCTTATCAGAATTTGGAAGGCCCCTTTAACAATGAGGGGTACCCAGGTACCGCCCCCTATGTGAATGAGTATGGGATACATAACACTCTTACTCATTTGCAAAAAAAAAAAAAAAAGTTGCAACCTAGAAAAAAGGATACCAAAACGTCTGGCAAGTCCTTTATTAAAAAAAAAAGTCCAGCAATGTGAATCCATTATCAATCACATCATCCAGCAATGCAAATCAACCTGAATCGCGATTCCTGATGGCCGATGACCTAAGAAAACAAATGGCGCCACTCAGACATGTCCCACTCTTTTGCTTGTGTAGCACTGCCCCCTAGAGGTCTGTTGAGAATTTCACTTTCTGGATTCCCCTGGGTTACCCTTAGCAACTGGGTATGCTCAGCATAGAAAAAAAGCTATTCAGTCGGAAAGATTGCATGAGGACTCGAGGGCATACAATGCGTCTGGAGGAGAAGCGTTTTAACCTCAGGCAACGAGGGGGGTTCTTTACTGTTACGGCTACAAGATTGTGGAATTCTCTACCACAAGAGGTGTTTTCTGCGGGAAGTATGGTGGCTTTCAAAATACTCTTAGACGTACATCTCAAGAATCAGAACATTCAGGGGTATGCAAGATGATTACGACCACACACACCTACACAGGTTGAACTGGATGGACTATTGTCTTTATTCAACCTCATCTACTATGTAACTATGTAACTGATAGCAGACAAATAGCATTTGAAGTCCCTGGCTCGGTTAATAATCAATCCAGGGGATTGACACACAAGGCTTGAGTCTGAAATGTAAGTCCCGCCCCCTAGACCGCCTCCTGAGATAGACGGCACACTGATCCAATGCTGTGGAATTGAATCAGTGTGACGTGATCATAGGAGCCGGTCTAGGAGGCGGTACTGTCTTACAGTGGCATGGCATCCCGGGCAATTCAAATCCAAGCTCCCTGACAGACACCCCAGGAGATTGCTGATGTGTGTGATCCAGGCACAGGTAGGCTTTATTTGGTGGGCACTGATTACTCTGCATTTGGTGGGCACTGATTACTCTGCATTTGGTGGGCACTGATGAGGCTGCATTTGGTGGGCACTGATTAGGCTGCATTTGGTGGGCATGGATGAGGCTGCATTTGGTGGGCATGGATGAGGCTGCATTTGGTGGGCAAGGATGAGGCTGCATTTGGTGGGCACAGATGAGGCTGCATTTGGTGGGCACAGATGAGGCTGCATTTGGTGGGCACAGATGAGGCTGCATTTGGTGGGCATGGATGAGGCTGCATTTGGTGGGCAAGGATGAGGCTGCATTTGGTGGGCACGGATGAGGCTGCATTTGGTGGGGACTGATTAGGCTGCATTTGGTGGGCATGGATGAGGCTGCATTTGGTGGGCACGGATGAGGCTGCATTTGGTGGACACGGGTGAGGCTGCATTTGGTGGGCACAGATGAGGCTGCATTTGGTGGGTACTGATGAGGCTGCATTTGGTGGGCACTAATTAGGCTGCATTTGGTGGGCACTAATTAGGCTGCATTTGGTGGGCATGCATAAGGCTGCATTTGGTGGGCACTGATGAGGCTGCATTTGGTGGGCACTAATTAGGCTGCATTTGGTGGGCACTGATTAGGCTGCATTTGGTGGGCACTGATTAGGCTGCATTTGGTGGGCACTGATTAGGCTGCATTTGGTGGGAATGGATGAGGCTGCATTTGGTGGGCACTGATGAGGCTGCATTTGGTGGGCATGGATAAGGCTGCATTTGGTGGGCACGGATGAGGCTGCATTTGGTGGGCACGGGTGAGGCTGCATTTGTTGGGCATGGATGAGGCTGCATTTGGTGGGCACGGACGATGCTGCATTTGGTGGGCACGGATGAGGCTGCATTTGGTGGCCATGGATGAGGCTGCATTTGGTGGGCACTGATTAGGCTGCATTTGGTGGGCACTGATTAGGCTGCATTTGGTGGGAATGGATGAGGCTGCATTTGGTGGGCACTGATGAGGCTGCATTTGGTGGGCACTAATTAGGCTGCATTTGGTGGGCACTGATTAGGCTGCATTTGATGGGCATGGATGAGGCTGCATTTGGTGGGCACACATTCGGCTGCATTTGGTGGGCACTGATTAGGCTGCATTTGATGGGCATGGATGAGGCTGCATTTGGTGGGCACTGATTAGGCTGCACTGATCTCTTGTATCATGTCTGCAGTCTCTGACCATCTCTTGTATCATGTCTGCAGTCTCTGACCATCTCTTTTATCATGTCTGCAGTCTCTGACCATCTCTTGTATCATGTCTGCAGTCTCTGACCATCTCTTGTATCATGTCTGCAGTCTCTGACCATCTCCTGTATCATGTCTGCTGTCTCCGACCATCTCCTGTATCATGTCTGCTGTCTCCGACCATCTCCTGTATCATGTCTGCTGTCTCTGACCATCTCTTGTATCATGTCTGCTGTCTCTGACCATCTCCTGTATCATGTCTGCTGTCTCTGACCATCTCCCATGTATCATGTCTACTGTCTCTGACTATCTCTTGTCTTTTATAATGCCTGCAGTCTCTAAGGGGGAGTCTGGAGAGGAATCAAGAGTTGTAGTGGTGCTGGGATGGGGGTCATAGGAGAAGTTAGACGTATGTGGACTGTTGAGAGGAGACTACAGGATAAAACCAGAGCCACCAAGCTGGTGCCGACTAACTGAGCCCTGCACGGTGCACCCGAGAGGAGGTCATGGACAGCGCCACCAGGCAAGTCTGAGGGGGGGGGGGGGGGGTCAGTGATGTAATTAATATAAGGGCTCCCCTTATATCATTACCCCCCCCCCCCCACACACACACAGACACACACACACACATTCCCAGAGTTCCTGGGGTCCCCCTGGATTGCACCACCTTCACCACTTTTAACCTGAATTTTCTTTATTATATACATATATATATAATAAAGCCCAATGTGCTTTCATGTCTGTCTTATCTATAATACACACTTTCAATTTGCTTTAAAATGCATGGTTTTCCCTTTTATGAACAAAACAATGGCGTTATGCTGTTGGGCCGGTATAACAATGCTATGGGGCTGGTATTAAATTATTTCCAGAGCTGGTTTTTATCCCCAGTCCGGCCCTGGGGGGGGGGGGGGAGGGCTCTGTGACAGGCACAGACAGATCTGGGTTGTAGCATAGCTGAAACTGCTGATCTTTCCCTGCCTGTCTGATAGAAGATCCGCCTGCTTTGTTTACATAAGCAGGCTGGTCTTCTCTCCATTTCCCAGACGATCGAGGGAGGAAGGCGGCAATCGCACAGCGGGAGCGTGGCTCCGGCGGCATGCGCGCACAACCAAAACCGCATGCACTCCACTCATGTAGTACTACGTGACTGGACGCAGCCGAGCCGCAGTAAAAAGCCGGCGGGCGGTCGGCAAGTGGTTAAAAGCAAAGAAAATGTACATTTTTTTCAGCATGAAAAAAAAATGGGTCCTTTAAAGGCCGTTGGGGGAAGCAACACACGACGGTCCTCCAAGGCCATAGAGTGAAGTGGGGGCCATCTTGCCCTCACTCGAATTCCTGCCTGGGACCTGAAAGGACCGGATTGTTTTCCCCGCTACCGACAGCTCTGGGTAAGCGGGGAAAACGACCAGGAAAGTGGGGAGGGGGGGGGGCGGTCAGCCATTAAAGTGATCCCGTGGTGATTCCGCCGATGGGACCACTTTTATGTGAATGCGGACCGCCCGCCCTGTAATAAAATACCGGGGTTATGGCCGCTATCTGGTGGAACGTCACAGTAGCGACGTCAAACTGCGGCGGACGGTCCGGAAGTGGTTAATGCATAGAATGTATTAAGATAAAAAACCTATTGCCTTTAGAACCACTTTAACAACAATTGACATTAGGAAGCTGTTTATAATAGTAATAAAAAAGTGTCACGCCCAGACGACGTCTTTTGATGACGAAATGTTGGCGACTCCAGACGTAACGTCCACACGCCCCCTTACGGTGCCGGCCTTCTGCTGCTTTTTTTTATGCTGATTGTATAAACGCGGGATGCTGCGGTCAGATCTTCAGCTGCTATAATTATGTGCCTGCTTATGTCTTCAACATTGTGAGTAATATTTTAATAAATTGATTATATATGTTGTACGGGATGACACTATGGTCCTTTGTTTCATTTCCCTCTACACACTGATTTGACCATAACGGAGTGATTAAGAGGATTAGATCGGTTTCATGGTGTCACCTACTTCCCCTTGGATCCATTGAATTTTTGCTGGGTGAGGCTTTCTCATTCATTTGAGTAGCCACGGCGTTCTGGTAAGCTGCTTTCAATACTTGTGCACCGAGGTGTCCCCATCTTACACTTTCCTTGGGTGTCACGGGAAGGAGCGTCTCTCACAGCATTCTCACTTGGATTTAATTGGACTTGCACCATTATATATATATATTTTTTTCTCTTGGTTGGGACTTTATTCACCTTCATTCCCCTGGATTTTTTACAGTGTTTAATGGATGATTTTTCATCAGTATTTTATTTTATTACGTCATTTCTAGCGCTACACTTTTTTATTACTATTGAATTATTGATCACTGTCGGTTGATTTTGTGTTAGCTGCTTTCTTCCCTTTATAATATTCATCACAACTTGTTATATCATTTCCATAGCGCAGAAACACCCCCCTGCTTTTTGTTGTGTATAATAGCGTTAGTAGTACTGCTATTATACGTGGCGTCCGTCTCTCATTGTACGGGTTAATGCTCCGCATTTGTTCAAACGCCCAAACAGCCAAAGTTCAGCCTGAAATTTGACCTCTTAATTCCTATTAATAATTCCCATTATCAGCAGTTCCATCTAATGGCCAAAACATGGCATAATTTTCTGAAATACCTCAATGAATAAACATATCCAATCTTGGCCACTACATAGAGACATCACAGCCATAATCCATGCAGCAAGTACAAATGTGTTTGACATTCATCCAACTAGCATTTTACACTGCCTGGCACACAAAAAAGTTGCCACCTGGAATTAACTAAGCAACTAACTAAACTAAGCATGCAGTAACTCTCCTATAGTTATTACATGTGCCCAAAGAATGAGGTCAGCTGACTACCTGAATATACTGAATGACCAGGTTATTCCATCAATGGATTTTTTCTTCCCTGATGGCACGGGAATATTCCAAGATGGCAATGCCAGGATTCATCGGGGCTCAAATTGTGAAAGAGGAAAAAGAAACATAATTTTCACACATGGATTGACCACCACAGAGTCCGGAACTCAACCCAATTGAGAATCTTCGGGATGTGCTGGAGAAGGCTTGGCGCATTGGTCTGACTTTCCCATCATCAATACAAGATCTTGGTGAAAAATGAATGCAACACTGGACGGAAATAAATCTTGTGTCATTGCAAGCTTATCGAAACAATGCCACAGCGAATGCGTGCCGTAATCAAAGCCAACAAAATATTAGAAAAAATTTTTTTTTTGGTGGTGACTATTTTTTTGGCCAGGCAGTGTATAAATAGACAGAGGATCTATCTATCCCCTGCTGTATTCAAAGCAAAAAGAAAAAAGGTTTGAAACGCGTTGGGTTTCCTGTCCACATACCTCTACTGTATGTTGTAAACTCGGCTTTACCTCATTTATTTACAGTCTTTCATGTGTTTGCATTGTTTATAGTATGCACTTATGACTGTCTATTGTAGGGCCTTTTTGGCTTTTTATGTATGAATAAGGTTTATATAATTTTTATTTTACTGTTATTCCTTGGTTTTTCCTTTCTTGTTTTACTCTTTACACATTGGGTATCGTATAGTCCCATTTGTTTCCCCATGTGATCCCACTGTGGATTTCCTATTAGCCGTTTGGGATACATACCCCTTTATGTTTCCTTTTCAGCATTGTGGAACTTAGCTAATTTGTATTGAATTGTTGTTCTTGAGTTTATATAATCTGCAATTATATCTCCTTCACTAGGTTCAGCAGTCTCACAGAGGAGAGGAAACCATTTATAACGATGGTTCAGGAGTATGGCTCTCCTTTGATCCTCCTACCTGCGTTCTCCTATTCAGAAAACACAAAGGTCTCCCTTCGGGTGCTCTACACCATTGAGGAGTTTGACTTGAACAGCAAAGTTGTCTTCTTCAACCCAGACTATCTCAATAAACTATCTGCTTACTGGAAAAGCATGGGACTCAAGTTTGTTCGTCTTTCTTCTGGATTTATGGTGGTGAGCATCGCAATGGAGATTTGCGATAAAGTCACTCTGTATGGCTTTTGGCCTTTTTCCAAAGACCTGCATGGCGTTCCAATCCTTCATCACTATTATGACAATGTCCCACCAATACCTGGTATCCATGTGATGCCTGATGAATTTTATCAATATCTTAAAATGCATGTTCAAGGTTCTCTACGTCTGAACCTGGAACACTGCTAAATGTTCTGTGTAGTACATCAAAACAAGGAAAGGTGTACCCATCCGTTGAACAGTGGAAAAATTGAAAAGACTCAATAACGTATAGAGATTTGCACTGGTTTGAATGGTGGAACCATTAAAATGAAGGAAATATCCTTATCTGACAAGTCGGGAGGGACTTCACATAGATTTTGATGATATCAAGTGATCTCCAAACAAGTCTCTTAACCACTTTACCACCGGAGGATTTTGCTGTCTTACGTCTGAGCCACTTTTTGCGATTCGGCACTGTGCGACTTTAACTGACAATTGCGCGGTCATGCGACGCCATACCCAAACGAAATTTATGTCCTTTTTTTCCTACAAACAGAGCTTTCTTTTGGTGGGATTTGATCACCTGTGCGATTTTTACTTTTTGCGCTATAAACAAAAAAAGTTTTTTGACCTCTGCATGCAGAGGTCATAGATGAAGAGATTTGAAAGTGAGATGTGGAAAAAGGCTGAACTTAGCACCGTGTATGCAGTGCATTACTGAACTCTGCACCATGTATGTAGTGCACCCCTGAACTCTGCGCTCTGTGTGTAAACCCCCTTCCTGAACTCTGCACTCCACATTTTTAAGACCCTCCCACTGTTCGTGAAATTTGACCACATCCACTATTTGATGCTGTTCAGAGTTGAAAAGTTTGGGGGGTTGTGGTTGAGTTCCTGTACCTATTTTCTGTGAAAAAAAGCCCTGCAAGTGACTGAAGGGCATTGCCAATCTCAATGTTAGGGTTGTAAGTCATCGTATCCATCTCTCAAAGTAGATATAGAATTTGTTATCTTTCCTTATAGGTGTGCCTTTGGACCCATGGTATCCATTGTTTTTCGCCCCGAACAGTCCATATTCCGGGCAGACTGTGTTTGCCTTGTGCACTAAATTGAAAGGAATTTCTTGATAATGACAGGTCTCCAAAAACGTATCTTCCCCTATTACCTGCCACCAATAATATCTTTTTGTATCTCGAAGAACAGAATATTTATTGCATTTTCCAAAAGTCAGCTGAAGTGTAGCTGACCCGTTTCCCCTTGTATGTATTGTATGTACAAAATCATGTTAATGATATTAAAGAAAAAATGTTTGCAAATGTTTCAACATATGTGCAAATGTGATTACCGTATTTTCCGGCGTATAAGACAACCCCCCTAATTTTTAAGTTAAAACATAGGTTTTGGGCTATGCTCGCCGTATAAGACTACCCCCCTTCCAAAGCAAGGCAACACCATTGAAAAACATCAGATTTCTCATAGATCTCCAAGGTACCCCAAGTAATGTAATACATGTAATGTCTCATAATATTTCCAAGGTACCCTAAGTATTACCGGTAGATGTAATCTCAAGATGCTGGCTGTGCGGGAATCCTGTACCGGTATACCGTATGTACCGTAGCTTCGGCTACATACGGTGTACCGCGCTGAGCCAATCACAGTGAGCAATGTATTCTATTATTGAATGCAAAGCCTGCTCGGATTGGCAGAGTCAGAGAGGCGGGCTGATGTTACTCCGCCAATCCGAGCAGGCTTTGCATTCAATAATAGAATACATCGCTCTCCCTGATTGGCTCAGCGCGGTACACTGTATGTAGCCGAAGCTACGGTACATGCGGTATACCGGTACAGGATTCTCACACAGCCAGCGTCTTGAGAGATTACATCTACCGGTAATACTTATACTTAGGTTACCTGGGAGATATAATACTCGGAGTATAAGACAACCCCCCATTTTTGGGGGATTTTTTTGAGGTTCAAAAGTAGTCTTATACGCCAGAAAATACAAGAGTTTCAAGTAGACCTGTCATGGAGGCATTAATGCTGAACTCTCCTTATTTATTACAGGTATATACTGTATATAGCACTGACAATGTATGCAGTGCTTTACATATACACTCAAAAGAAAAGAAGGGGGGGGGGAAATCGGACTGTATAGGCCAAAAATGAAAGGATAAGTGAAAATGTAGTAAAATTAATATTTTATTACAACAAATATTTTAAAATTAATATATCATAATACATGAATACAAAATGACAAATAGATTAAAAAAAATCCACAATAGAAATTTTAACTGATGCAGTGAGGACTATATATTGTGCAGGTCTTCGGTGCTGACGCGTTTCACCAAATGCTTCCTCAGGGCTACATAGACCATATAGTACCCGTCTGGGTTATTGGTAGAATGTTCCCTGGGCAGGCCCTTGGACCATATTAGGGGACAGCCATCTAGTGTTGATCATTTGTTTGTTCTCCCATATGTATCCAACCAAAATTAAGATCTCATATATAGTAAGGATTAATGGGCTGGTTCCCTCGCAGGATCTCATCCCCTGGTGAATTGACCAGGTAAGCTATTATCATAGTATGGAGGTCCCCCCGTGTCAGTTAGGGCAGACTTTTTCAACCAGAGTGCCCTGGCACCCTGGGGTGCCTTGAGGTTTCTTCAGGGGTGCCTTGGCAAAATGCCTAAAAATTGCCCCAAAATTGTATACAAGCCAGCAGATGGATGAAGCCTGCCTTATAGTTACACAAAGTCACAGGTTTTCATTACGACCTTCTAGCCGCCTGCGTTCTAGCAACTCATGGCCCTCCCAAGCCCTTCTTTGTCAGCGCTGGGGTCACATAAGCTGAGTGATGGAGAAAAACAGATGGAGAAGACAAACCTTGGCATACTAGTCAGTACCAGTGTACAAAAGTGTGTTGACTTTGTAAAAATAAATCACCTCTAACATTGCATGTCCTACTTGTGTTGATATGTTATGTAAAACTATTAGAATAGTTTTTTTACATTTTAAAATGGGGTGCCTCGAGACTTGCCATAATTTTCCAAGGTGCTTTGAGATTGTCCATAATTTTAAAGGGTACCTTGAGATTGTCCATAATTTTAGTAGGTACCTTGAGATTGTCCATAATTTTAAAAGGTGCCTTGACTGTAAAAAGGTTGAGAAACACTGAGTTAGGGTATCACACTCTGAGAATTTTATGTTGCCTCAATGCTTGATATAGAAGTCCAGGGTGCAGGGACAGTCTTGCGGCCACGGCACACTTCAGAAGCTCAGGGGATTCTGATAGTGGACATATGGACTTCTATATCAAGCATTGAGGCAACATAATATTTTTAGTGTGTGATACCCTAACTGATACGGGGGGAGGGGGAGCTCCATAGTATAATAATTTCTTACCTGGTCGATTTACGGGGGGGGGGAGGGGGGGTAGGATCCTGCGAGGGAACCAGCCCATTAATCCTAACTATATATGAGATCCTAATTTTGGTTGGATACATATGAGAGAACAAACAAATGATCAACACTAGATGGCTGTCCTCTAATATGGTCCCAGTGCCTGCCCAGGGAACATTATCTGCTTATGCAATAACCCAGACTGGTACTGTATGGTCTTTGAAGCCATGAGGAAGCATTTGGTGAAACGCGTCGGCACCAATAACCTGCGCAACATACAGTACTCACTGCATCAGTTAAAATTAATGTTGAGAAGTTTTTTGTTATCTATTTGTCATTTTATATTCATGTATTACTATGTATTGGTTTTAAAATATTCGTTGTAATAAAATATTAATTTTACTTAATTTTCGCTTATCCATTTTTGGCCTGTACAGTCCGACCCCCCCCCCCCCTTTCTCTTTTGTTTATACAAATATGGATGATGGCCATATGTGTCAGAGTTATTCTTAATTCATATATATACACTCACCGGCCACTTTATTAGGTACACCTTGCTAGTATCGGGTTGGACCCCTTTTGCCTTCAGAACTGCCTTCATTCTTCATGGCATAGATTCAACAAGGTGTTGGAAACATTCCTCAGAGATTTTGCTCCATAGTGACATGATAGCATCACGCAGTTGCTGCAGATTTGTCGGCTACCACATCAATGATGCAAATCTCCTGTTCCACCACATCCCAAAGGTGCTCTATTGGATGAGATGTGGTGAGTGTGGAGGCCATTGGAGTGCAGTGACCTCAGTGTCATGGTGAAGAAACCAGTGGTGAGATGATGTGAGCACATGGTGCATTATCCTGCTGGAAGGAGCCATCAGAATATGGGAACACTGTAGTCATAAAGGGATGGACATGGTCAGCAACAATACTAAGGTGGGCCGTGGCGTAAAAAGGATGCTCATAAGGGGTCCAAAGTGTGCAAAGAAAATATCTCCCACACCATTACACCACCAGCCTGAACCATTGATGCAAGGCAGGATGGATCCATATCGCCAAATTATGACCCTACCATCTGAATGTTGCAGCTGAAATCGAGACTCATCAGACCAGGCAACGTTTTTCCAATCTTCTGTAGCACCCCCCTAGATAGGTGCTTGGTAGGAGAGTGATTTTGACTCTGCCTGCTTATCAGGAGAGCAGCAGGCAAAACATAGATGCCCTCTGCCTATCAGGGGAGCATGCTTGTAGTTAGGTTCTGTCCTGGGGCCAATCCTGTTTAATTTAATCATAAATGATCTAGAGGAGGGGATATCGAGTACAATCTCAGTATTTGCGGATGATACTAAACTTAGCATGCCAATATCTTCAATGCAGGATGTGGAAACCTTGCAAGTGGACCTGAACAAAATAATGGAGTGGGCAACTACATGGTAAATGAGGTTTAATGTTGAAAAATGTAAAGTAATGCACCTGGGTGCCAGAAACACGAAAGCAAGCTACTCACTAGGGGGGGGGGGGGTAGCTCTGGGTGAATCTAAGATGGAAAAGGACCTGGGGGTACTGGTGGTTAACAGGCTTGACAGTGGTATGCAATGCCAAGCCACTGCAAGCAAAGCCAACAGAATACTGGGATGTATAAAAAAGGGGATTCACTCCAGAAATAAAGAGATTATTCTCCCGCTCTACAAGACTCTGGTCCGGCCACATCTGGAGTATGCTGTCCAGTTCTGGGCACCGGTCCTCAGGAAGGATGTGCTGGAACTGGAGAGAGTCCAGAGAAGGGCAACAAAAATAATTAGGGGAATGGAGGGCATCGGCTATGAGGAAAGACTACAAGCACTGAACTTATTCTCTCTGGAGAAGAGACCATTGAGGGGGGATATGATATCAATGTACAAATATTGTACTGGCGACCCTAGCATAAGGAACAAACTATTCAGAGAAAGGGAATACAATAAGACACGTGACCACTCACTATAACTAGAGGAAAAACGGTTTAACCTTAAAGTATATAGGGGGTTCTCCACTGTCAGAGCAGTAAGGATGTGGAATTCTCTTCCACAAGCAGTGGTATCAGCAGGGAGCATCGATAGTTAAAATAAACTATTAGATGGGCACCTTAAAGACCACAACATACAGGGTTATACAATGTACGGTTAACAGCAAACACACACACACACACACACACATCATAGGTTGAACTGGATGGACTGATGTCTTTTTTCAACCTCACTAACTATGTAACTATGTAACTATGTAATTGATATAGACATAATGAATAAAATCACTTGGCATTCTGACATGTTTCACGGAACACTATCCGCTTCTTCAAGAGTATAATGAAAAGAGATCTAGAAATCTAAATAAATAAAAACATGTATAAAAATAATGAATGGTTCCAAAAAAAGAAAAATAAATAAATAAATATATAAAAAATTGAATTATTATTAAATGAATTACCAGCATCTTAAAAGAAGGGTGAAGGGGCGGCAGACACAAGCTGTATTGTTTTATTTCTCTAACTAACTTGTTCATGTTTGCACTCTATATATCTACTTCCGTAAAGTGGCTGGCCTCACTCAAAGTCCCCTGACCTCCTTTATATATTTTTTTCTAAACACACAATTCTGTTTAGGGATCGCTCACAAAATACTTACTCCTTTTCATCACCTGGGCAGTCTACAGTTATAAAAGTGCAATAAATATAAATGCAGACACTCATTTGTTGTAATGTCTTAGTAGGAGATAAATTAGGATTATCACCACATAATTTAATTCAAGTTATTGTCTTTGTATAAAACAGAGTCGGGGCTTGGCGCGCAAGCGAGATGGACGCCTAATACAGGAGCTCCGACGGCGATCCGCTTCTATCCGCTATAACAGGCATCACAGCGCACTAATATGGGCAGAATTAACCTCCTTGGTGGTATTCCGAGTGTGGCTCAGGGTGGGATTTCACTGCCATAAGTGGTAACCCCAAGCCACACTCGGGGTACCGCCAGGGAGATCGCTGGATCCTGGTAGAGGGTACTTACCTTGTCGCAGTGCCATATTAAGAGCCTTATAGGCCCCTGGGCAATGCAGTGCACTGGGGCCCCCTGCCTACACAATCACCCACGAGAATACACATTACAGGGAACACTATATACTACAAGAGAGTACAACTACTACCTGGAGTATATACCTTACTATATACATATTACAGGGACCAATATATACTACAAGAGAGTACAACTACCTGGAGTATATACCTTACTATATTAATATTACAGGGAACACTATATACTACAAGAGTCTCTTGTAGTATATAGTGTTCCATGTAATATGTATATAGTTAGTAAGGTATATACTCCAGGTAGTTGTCTCTTGTCTTGTAGTATATATTGGTCCCTGTAATATGTATATAGTAAGGTATATACTCCAGGTAGTAGTTGTACTCTCTTGTAGTATATAGTGTTCCCTGTAATATGTATATAGACTATATACACATTACAGGGAACACTATATACTACAAGAGAGTACAACTACTACCTGGAGGATATATACCTTACTATATACATATTACAGGCCAGGGACAAATATATAGTAAGGTATATCCTCCAGCCAGGACAGGTAGTTGTCTGTCTCTTGTGTCATCGATTCGATCCCATCATTGCCATCATGCAATGAGAGAGTTAAAAAAAATATAATTTAATCAATCAGCCTGGCAGGCTGTGGCAGCCTTACCTTTACAACGGCTGCTGCTGCACATGGGAGGAGGTGGGTGGAGGCGGAGGCGGAGCCAGAGTCTTCTAGGGTCGAGACGGAGCCGGAGGAGAGGAGTGAGGAGGAAGAGCCGACGAGGAGGAGGATCCTCCTCCAAGTCCTCCGCTGCGGCACTGTGCATCCTGGGTCTGCTCTGCTCACGTCACTGGTTGCTAGATGCCAATCGGGCTGGCCTTAGCAACCAGTGTGCACTGCAGTGCAGACTCGAGCCACGGCCGCCGCCGGAGGGGAGGAAGCAATAAGGGGGGGCCCGGGCCGGCGGACAACGGAACAGGGGGCCCTAGACCACCAGGGACATGCCACCATCAATGTGGGGCCCCCTGGCAAGTGGGGCCCCCGGGCAACCGCCGGGCATGCCCAGTGGAAAAGACGGCCCTGTCTTGTCGCCGGGATCCCGCAATGTGTCCCTTCAACATACGGCGGCCGGATCTTCCGCCCGATGCTTGTGAGCCCCGGCTTCCGTCTCCTGCGACGTGACGCTGTATCGTTCCTGTATTGAATTGTATTGTAACTGTATTGTCTTCCCTTATATTGTAAAGCGCCGTGCAAACTGTCGGCGCTATATAAATCCTGTTTAATAATAATATATGTATATACACATATATATATATATATATATATATATATATATATATAATTTATGTGTATATATATATATATATATATATATATATATATATATATATATATTTTAACGTATTTATAGTTATTTATTATATTATAATTTTTGATTTTGTGTTTCAAACTTTATTATACCCGTGATGTTATAAAGAAGAGTGTACAGTAAAAAAAAGTCATATGTAAATAGTTGGTTTGGGCTGCTCGTCCTTAAGAATTACTAGCAAAATAATTGTACCGCTTTCAGCATCTAAAATCGGAAAGAATCATACTGCCAGGGAGGTTAATAAGTCTGGAGCCATCTCGAAAACCCCCTAAGCCTGGATCCAACTTTGCCATCAAAAACATTCCGGATTTCTTCGGATCCCATTCCGCAGGCCGAAGAGGATCACTAGGCCCCAAAATGGCACGGGCTCAGCACCATGAGGAAGAAGGGGAATATGACACTGAATCCCTTGCAGGCAAAGAGGACACGGTAGGAGAGCCTGACCCCCTTGATCACCCCTTAACCTATAGAGACATGACTGCCATAGCAGCAGACATTAAAGGGTCCTTTGCCACTGCAATCACTGACCTGAAGGCTGATATTGTCAGATTGTCAGACAAAAAAGCAGCAGGAGAGAGAGCGGCAAACAGAGGGACAAGGCCATCAAAAAACTGGAAGATGTCACCCTCACACACTCCATGCACCTGATCAATATGAACAGGCAACTAGAAGAACTAGACAACAGGGGGCGCAGGAATAACATCAGGGTCAGGGGGATCCCTGAATCGGTAGAGAGGGATCAGATTAAACCTGCACTACAGTCTGTATTTGCATGTAGAAAGAAAGTGGCACTTCCAGTCTCAGGAAAGTAGAAACTTGAGTTTTATTTCTTCAAATCAAAAAGTCCAACATCGACATGTGCAAGACAAACAGGATAGCAGCAACCGCGTTTCACACCATGTGCTTATTCAATGAATAAGCACATGGTGTGAAACGCGTTTGCTGCTATCCTGTTTGTCTTGCACATGTTGATGTTGGACTTTTTGATTTGAAGAAATAAAACTCAAGTTTCTACTTTCCTGAGACTGGAATTGCAACTTTCTTTCTACATGCATATGGACTTCTTAGGTTGCGGACCTTGGTGAACACCCAGTCTTGCAGGACTACTACAGTTTACTTGGGAATCCTACTGGCCCAGCTGTCAGCACTTTGAGCGGTGATTTGTTTCTTTGCTACAGTCTGTATTTAACAACTTGCTGGACAGACCTGTGGAATCACCCATAGACTTTGAGAGAGCTCACAGGGCACTTAAACCCAAAGCCCCTGACAATGCCCCACCGAGAGACATTGTTTGCTGCCTGACAAGCCACCCTTTTAAGGAGGAAATCCTTTACAAAGCCAGGCAAAGCAAGCAAATCCTTTTCAATGAGGCCCCAATTCAACTATTCCAAGATCTGTCCCCGATAACGCTTAAAAATAGGAGAGCTATTAATCCACTTCTGGATCTTGCAAGGGACAAAAATATCCAGTATTGCTGGAAATTCCCATTTGCCTTACAAGTCACCTATGGAGGGAAACAGTTCATGCTCCGCACTCCTGATGAGCTACCAGCTTTTTGTTCTAACCTACACCTAGACCCTATAAGTCTACCTAAATGGTATGCTGGTTTTCTGACCCCTCACTCTCAGGGGAACCTACCATCCACCCCCGAACCGTCCACCTCACACTCACCGCAATATAAGAGGGGCACATACCAGAAAAAATGTGAGCTTAACTCCCTTTTTGGCTCACCGCCCAAAACCCCTAAAACACCTAAGACAAGAGAGCGTAACTGATGCAACCCTACAACGGGAGTACGTGTCGATGCATCCCTTGACGGTTAAGGCCTCCTTGAACTTTTTCTAAAGTTATCTTTCTTATGGTTAAAACAAATTTCTCCTTTTTGTCAGCTTTCTGTCCACTATCCACCAATTTAATCAGCCTGAGATGCAATTTTCACCAATGACCACTAGATGACGGTATCCAACCTTCTCTAAATGGCACATCACTCTTTACAGTTCCTTTTACAGTACCATTAACAGAAACTTGGAAATTATCCCCCCAATGTACCCAAAGCCCTTTCTGCTTCCGGTTTTGGACCTGCTGACAGCCATCCAGTAATCACTTCATGACCACCAAGATTTCAGGATTTTACATGGCTGATACAAAGTGGAATGTCCCTCTTTTTTGACCACTACACACCACTTCACTCAACCTGAGCTGCACCTTCCACTATTAATCACTAGATGGCAGCAACCAACCCTCTCTGAATGGTATATCATCACTTACAACTTCAATAGCAGACACTTGGAAGCTTTCCCCCTCAAGCACCAAAAACCCTTTTTGCTTCTAATTTTGGTTCCCTTGATAGACATTCAGCAATCCCTTTAAGACTTCCAAGACTGCAGGATTTTTTGACTCAACTTACTAAGTTCTCATGTAACTGGATCTGGAGGGGAGCCACCCCAACTACCTCCTATAGGGATCTCAACCTCTAACTTAATTAACTGGCACAAGCTGCCGCTTTTCCTCCACAACTTGGTCTGTTGCCGCGGGATCAAATGAGGTTGCTGGAACTATTCCTATCTTTTTTTGCTACTAACATTGCTTTTTTCCCATTTTTTTTCCTTTTTTCCTCCTCCCCTGTTCTTTATATAGCATCTTACAGGACTTTTTTGACATGCTGAGGTCAAACTTCCATATGGGACTTCCAGGCGCTAATCTTCCTGCGCACGAAAGAAAACGTATATGGAAGTCAAGCCGCAAATGAAATCACTGTTCAAACCACACATGTGAGGTATCTTCGCGATCACCAGAGCGTGAGCAATAATTTAAAAAAAAGAGCTACACTCTAACTCTAAACTGGTAACCGTTAAAAAATTTTAAAACGTCGCCTATGGAGATTTCCATTGATCGTAGTTTGTCGCCATTCCACGGGTGTGCGCAATTTTAAACCGTAACATTTTGGGTATCTATTTACTCAGAGTGACATCATCTTTCACAATATACAAAAGAAATGGGCTAACTTTACTGTTTAGTTTTTTTTTAATGCAGTGAAATGGGATTTTCCTTAATTTTTCCAAAAAAATTGCGTTTGAAAAACCACTGCGCAAATACCGCGTGACAAAAAATATTGCAATGACTGCCATTTTATTCTCCAGAGTCTTTGCTAAAAAAAAAAAAAAATATATATATATATATATATATATATATATATATATATATATATATACTGTTTGGGGGTTCTAAGTAATTTTCTAGCAAAAAATACTGATTTTGACTTGTAAACAAAAAGTGTCAAAAATAGGCCTGGGGCTTAAGTGGTTAATCTCCACCATAGCAAATTTGGAATCTCGCCATAAACAGACGCTGGCCAGGCAGGTGGAAGGAGAACTGACCCAAAAGAGGAAAGAACTCAGGGAATTACTTGACGCAGGTATGCGACGTATACTTATTTAAGAAGTCGATATATTACGAGCACGGCGACAAGGGGAGCAGAGCTCTAGCTAGGGCACTCAAAGACGCAAAATCATCCAATAACGTTCACGGCATTAAAGACTCCAGGGGACAAGTGATACACAATCCCAGAGATATGCTCTAAATTATACAATATACCTCCACAAAATAGACCAGTGTCACCCCAAATAGGGAAAAGGTCATAAAAGACTACCTAACTAATAGTGGGCTCCCAACTTTACAACCTGATAACATCCTCAGTCTGTAAGATTGTATTAGAGGAGACGAGGTACGGTCCGCGATTAAAGCGCTGAAAACAGGTAAAAGTCCGGGCCCAGATGGCTATACGGCACAATACTACAAACTCAACATTGACCTCTTAGCTCAACACTTAACCAATGCCCTCAATGACCTCAAAGACAACCATTCCCCCTAAAATTACTTTCTTCTAGCACATATTTCTGTGATCCCTAAACCAGACAAAGATCCGTCTTTGTGTTCTAAATATAGGCCCATTTTGTTACTTAACACAGATTTAAAACTACTTGCAAAAATTTTAGCTGACAGACTTCGCCCCTTTTTGGAACATAATATTGGCCCTGAGCAGGTGGGATTCATGCCAGGCAGAGAAGCCAGGGACAACATTATTAAATCCCTAAATTTGATCCACGGAGCAGGGACTACTGGGTTCGAGGGCCTCCTGTTGTCTACGGACGAAAAGAAGGCCTTTGATCGGGTCGCGTGGGACTTCCTTTTTGCCACTTGCGAACACATAGGTCTAGGAACAAATATGTGATCATGGATACAGGCTTTATACTCACGCCCTTTGGCAAAGATCCGGGTCAATGGTACCCTCTCTAAGCCTCCGACACTACATAACGGAACGAGACAGGGATGCCCCCTGTCCCCCATCCTATTCATCCTGACCCTTGAACCCTTAATAAGGACCATTCATTTAGATACCTCGATTCAAGGCCTTAGACTACACTCTGACGAATTTAAAGTTTCAGCCTACGCAGACGACCTCCTGTTCTACATAAGCCAACCACATATTTCGATCCCTAACCTTAATAATAACTTTACCGTTATATCTCAAACTTCAAAATCAACCATGCTAAATCTGAAGCCCTGAATTTAACTCTCCCTACGGATGTGATTGACTTGACCAAAGCTAACTGCCCCTACAAATGGGAGCACTCATCCCTAAAATACTTGGGGGTCCGGCTGTCTTCCAACCCTGCTTCTCTGTTTGAAATCAATTTTCTTCCCATGCTCAGGGCTATTGAGGGAGATTTAAGAAAATGGGACAGAGGAAAGTTTCCGTGGTTTGGGAGGGTGGCAATCATTAAGATGGCCATTTTACCACGTCTTCTATATCTCTTTCATGATTTGCCTATCTCTGTCCCCATCTCTTTCTTTCGCAAATTAGCCTCTTTGCAAAGCTCCTTCATTTGGGCAGGCAGACACCCACATATCCAACTCTGATACCTGCAATTGGCCAAGTCAGACGGAGGTATGGGACTCCCAGACTTCCAAAAGTACTATTTTGCGACGCATTTAACCAGAATTATCGACTGGCACTGCCATGCCGATCACAAAGCTTGGGTATCCATAGAACGACATTGGACACAGTTTAATATCCACTTCCTGCCTTGGTCATCCCAGTCATCTTACCCTAGGGAAATCAAAAAGCACCCTCTGATTAACATCACACTCAACGTCTTCCAAAAAATAGCCACAAAATAAAACCTTTCCACATGCCCTAGCCCTCTCACCCCACTTTTCAATAACCCCGATTTCTTGCCCGGAGTTGGCAATAAATCTTACCAAGCCCCAACCAACAATGCAGCCGGCATTGTACTAGCTAAGGATTGTTTCCATAACACCAAGATCCTGACATACCAAGACATGACAAAGAAATGCTCCCCCACATACCCCCTGAGGCTGTGGAATTACGTACACATGTACGACTTCCTTCACAACCATGATGGTAAAGTGAACTTTCTTAGAGACCTATCTGGGTTTGAACAGTACTGTCTCCTCCAAGCTCCAATGAGAGGTGTCACCTCACAAGCCTACAAGTGGCTTAATGCTACACCATCTGACTTCTCAGATGTCTATAAAAAAATTTGGGAGAAAGACACTGGCAGAAGTTTCACAGATCATTAGTGGCGGAGTTCGTGTATCTTTACTCACAAATGTTCCCTCAGCACTCGAATGCAGAAAACAGCACTTAAAGTGAGATCACAATGGTACAGAACTGCAGTCAAATTGAAAAAATGGTTCCCCCAACTGACCGATAATTGCTGGAGATGTGGGAGGGAACGAGGCACCTTCCTACACCTTTGGTGGAATTTCCCACTGATTCAAGGTTTCCGGAAAGCAATAGCAGACTGGATCAAACAAATAACCAATGTGTCTCTAGACTTTGACGCCCCAACATTCCTGCTGCATATTAATCGCTTTTCATATAAAAGATACAAAGCCTCACTGACTAGACATTTACTAAACGCGGCTAAAAGTCTGATACCTCTACATCGGAACTCGACACGCACACCCTCAGTGGCTGACTGGATCTCACGAGTGGACCAGATTCACGAGATGGAAAAAATTGTAGCCATGAAAACTGAAAGAAATTATAAACTACATAAGCTCTGGTCCCCTGGTGATCCTTTTCGGTCACAAATGATTATCTTCTTCTGAAGTCTAATGGTTGACGGCACATATGACATAGACTTGGGTTCACTCATACTGCTCCCCTTGGGCTCTTGTTCTTACAGGACAGTACATGTCAGGCCGATTATCGCAAATTCCATCCCTCCTTATACATTTTCCCCCCTCCCCCCCCCTATACTCCCAATCTCCTGATTCTCTATACACCTCCTCCTTTAATCCCTTTCTCTCATTTTATCTTCCTCCTCTTTACCCATCAATGGGTCTTTCCGATGAGTCGTCCGATTTCTGGGGATGCACCGGTCATTACTATAACCTGTTTTATTTGAAGCTGGATATGCTTTAACCTACTTAAGACTGATCTTAGTGACCCACGACCTTAGAAGCTTCGATGGCGTGACACTGCAAGCTTTTGACATATCCTTATATAAGACTTTTACAATGTAATCTTTACTTACCTATAACACCTTTAAAATGAGCTTTGTTACCCTATACCAACAGTGTTTTCATTTATCATTATTACACGTTATATTACCTGTTAAAGCGGAGTTCCGGGCACAGATGTCATTTTTTAATAGACGTACCCCCTGGACAGTCAGGGCCTCCTTATACATTTTACCCTACCCCCCCCCCCCATACTCCCAATCTCCTGATTCTCTATACACCTCCTCCTTTAATCCTTTTCTCTCATTTTATCTTCCTCCTCTTTACCCATCAATGGGTCTTTCCGGTGAGTCGTCCGATTTTTGGGGATGCACCGGTCATTACTATAACCTGTTTTATTTGAAGCTGGATATGCTTTAACCTACTTAAGACTGATCTTAGTGACCCACGACCTTAGAAGCTTCGATGGCGTGACACCGCAAACTTTTGACATATCCTTATATAAGACTTTTACAATGTAATCTTTACTTACCTATAACACCTTTAAAATGAGCTTTGTTACCCTATACCAACAGTGTTTTCATTTATCATTATTACACGTTATATTACCTGTTAAAGCGGAGTTCCGGGCACAGATGTCATTTTTTAATAGACATACCCCCTGAACAGTCAGGGCTAGCACATTCCACAATGGCTAGCCTCTGATCGCCCCGGGGCCTTTTAGAAGAAATACTTACTTATAAAATTTCTTCCACAGCGTTTCCATCTCTCTTGTGGGCAGCTGAAGCCGGCGCGGTCCTCTTCTGTGTCTTCTTCCGCGTCTTCTTGTCCCAGAATGCGCCTGCACCGGCCCCTCTCGTCACTACCGGTGCGGCGCCGCATTCCTAAACAGCTTCTGGGCATGCCCAGAAGCTGTTTAGCAGGGGAATGCGGCGTCGCCCGGAAGTGACGAGCGGGGCCGGTGCCGTCGCATTGATTCCTGGGAGCGATGACGTTCAGCTCCCAGGAATCATAGCGAGACAGGAAGTGACGGGGTGAGCCGCGGCTCCGAGGGAGGAAGTACTCTGAGGTGAGTATTTACGATCTTCAATTAAAAGGTGAGTAAACAAAAAAAAAAAAATAACTATCCAATTCCTTTTCAGGTGATCTCGAACTAGCGTAGGGGCACAAAAAAAAATATCGTTTTTGTGCCCGGAACTCCGCTTTAAGACCTTTCTCTGACCACATAAATGTAATTTTGTCTTCTTTCTTCAATAAAGTTTTTTAGTACACGTTTTTTTTTTATTAACCGCCCTCTCCGCTCCTCTCAAGACCTCCTACTCTCAAGCTTCCTTGTCTCCTCCTCCCATGCTCGTCCCCAGGATTTCTCCAGGGCCTCTCCCATCCTCTGGAATGCTCTACCTCAACCTGTACGTCTATCTCCGAATCTAGCTGCTTTCAGGCGATCCCTGAAAACTCATCTCTTCGGGCAAGCCTATCACACCGCCAACTAATCTTCCATCAGCTCATTCCCTACTGTTACAACCTCTTGTAACACCTGCCCCACCCCATTAGATTGTAAGCTCTTCTGAGCAGGGCCCTCTTAATCCTCTTGTATTTTATTGTATTGTAACTGTATTGTCTCCCTCTAACATTGTAAAATGCTGCGTAAACTGCTGGCGCTATAGAAATCCTGAATAATAATAATATTGTGAAAAAAAAAAAAAACTGAATAATGTAATGTTACTTCTGTCTAAAACAGTTAATGTGTATAAAAATATTGATTAAATAATTCCTAATGAAGAAAAGCAAATTGTTTTATTGCTGTTCAACTACAACTTTATCTTTTGTAATCTACTGCCAGTATTGATGCTTACACAAGTGCTATACTGAACTCATTAGCACACATAAAACAAGGTCATCTTTCTGTAGTGTAAATATTAACATGACCTATCTATATTAATTTCAACAATTTACAATGTAAAATGAATTTCTATGTGTATATACTAGAACAGTACTGCTTCATCTCATTACTTTGTGTTCTCTGTATTAATAAGGCAAAATGTATATTTCATACCATCAATTACATATGAGATATATACTACACTTTTTACATTCAAATTTCTTCTATTGAAAAGATTTGAAAACATTTTAAAACAGCCTGTTGAAGCTGAAAACAGAAACATTTGCAGCGACAACATGTTTAGATACCTACTGTATAGTGTGTATGTGTATACTATAATAAGAACATATGTATTCAAACAGGGGAGGGATGGCAGCCTTAGGCCTGGGGGGCAAGTCCAGTCAAGTGGCCCATTGAACCATCATAGTTACATAGTTAGTGAGGTTGAAAAAAGACATCAGTCCATCCAGTTCAACCTATGATATGTGTGTGTGTGTGTGTTTGCTGTTAACCATACATTACATTGTATACCCCTGTATGTTGTGGTCTTTAAGGTGCCCATCTAATAGTTTTTTTGAAACTATCGATGCTCCCTGCTGATACCACTGCTTGTGGAAGAGAATTCCACTTCCTTACTGCTCTGACAGTGAAGAATCCCTTACTTATTTTAAGATTAAACCGTTTCTCCTCTAGTTTTAGTGAGTGGCCACATGTCTTATTATATTCCCTTTCTCTAAAAAGTTTGTTCCTTATGCTAGGGTCACCAGTACAGTATTTGTACATTACATTGATATCATATCCCCCCTCAATCGTCTCTTCTCCAGAGAGAATAAGTTCAGTGCTTGTAGTCTTTCCTCATAGCTGATGCCCTCCATTCCCCTAATTAATTTTGTTGCCCTTCTATGGACTCTTTCCAGTTCCAGCACATCCTTCCTGAGGACCGGTGCCCAGAACTGGACAGCATACTCCAGATGTGGCCGGACCAGAGTCTTGTAGAGCGGGAGAATAATCTCTTTATTTCTGGAGTGAATCCCCTTTTTTATACATCCCAGTATTCTGTTGGCTTTGCTTGCAGCGGCTTGGCATTACATGCCACTGCCAAGCCTGTTGTCCACCAGTACCCCCACATCCTTTTCCATCCTAGACTCACCCAGAAGTTTGCCCCCCAGTGCAGGGCCGGTTTTAGACAAAGTGTGGCCCTGGGCAAACCTAAAAGTGGGGCCCCAGGGCCGGACTGGGTATGAAAACCAGCCCTGGAAAAAATGACATACCAGCCCCATAGCATTGCGTCATTATACCAGCGCAACGTCATTTTCAGCGCAACGTCCCTCCCCCTAATACAATGCTGATCCCCCTAATTCAATGCTGATCCCCCCTCCCCCTAATACAATGCTGTTTCCCCCCTATCCCTAATACAATACAGACCCCTTAGTAAGCCTCCCTCCCAGTACAGACCCCTCAGCAAGCCCCCCTCCCAGTACAGACCCCCCAGCAAGCCCCCCTCCCAGTACAGACCCCTCAGCAAGCCCCCCTCCCAGTACAGACCCCTCAGCAAGCCCCCCTCCCAGTACAGACCCCCCAGTAAGCCCCCCTCCCAGTACAGACCCCCTACCAGTACAGACCCCCTACCAGTACAGACCCCTCAGTAAGCCCCCCTCCCAGTAAAGACCCCTCAGCAAGCCCCCCTCCCAGTACAGACCCCCCAGTAAGCCCCCCTCCCAGTACAGACCCCCTCCCAGTAAAGACCCCCTACCAGTACAGACCCCTCAGTAAGCCCCCCTACCAGTACAGACCCCTCAGTAAGCCCCCCTCCCAGTATAGACCCCCAGTAAGCCCCCCTCCCAGTACAGACCCCTCAGCAAGCCCCCCTCCCAGTACAGACCCCTCAGCAAGCCCCCCTCCCAGTACAGACCCCCCAGTAAGCGCCCCGCCCAGTACAGACCCCCTCCCAGTACAGACCCCTCAGCAAGCCCCCCTCCCAGCACAGACCCCTCAGCAAGCCCCCCTCTCAGTACAGACCCCTCAGTAAGCCCCCCTCCCAGTACAGACCCCTTAGTAAGCCCCCCTCCCAGGACAGGCCCTCCGGCAGCCCCCTCCCAGTACAGACCCCTCAGTCAGCCCCCCTCCCAGTACAGACCCCTCAGTAAGCCCCCCTCCCAGTACAGACCCCTTAGTAAGCCCCCCTCCCAGGACAGGCCCTCCGGCAGACCCCTCCCAGTACAGACCCCTCAGTAAGCCACCCTCCCAGTATAGACCCCCAGTAAGCCCCCCTACCAGTATAGACCACCCCAGTAAGCCCCCCTCCCAGTATAGACCCCCCCAGCAAGCCCCCCTCCCAGTACAGACCCCTCAGCAAGCCCCCCTCCCAGTACAGACCCCTCAGTAAGCCCCCCTCCCAGTACAGACCCCTCAGCAAGCCCCTCTCCCAGTACAGACCCCTCAGCAAGCCCCCTCCCAGTACAGACCCCTCAGTAAGCCCCCTCCCAGTACAGACCCCTCAGTCAGCCCCCTCCCAGTACAGACCCCTCAGTCAGCCCCCTCCCAGTACAGACCCCTCAGTGAGCCCCCTCCCAGTATAGACCCCCAGTAAGCCCCCCTCCCAGTACAGACCCCTCAGTAAGCCCCCCTCCCAGCACAGACCCCTTAGTAAGCCCCCCTCCCAGTATAGACCCCCAGTAAGCCCCCCTCCCAGTACAGACCCCTCAGTAAGCCCCCCTCCCAGTACAGACCCCCCACCAAGCCCCCCGCCCAGTACAGACCCCCTCCCAGCACAGACCCCTCAGCAAGCCCCCCTCCCAGTACAGACCCCTCAGCAAGCCCCCCTCTCAGTACAGACCCCTCAGTAAGCCCCCCTCTCAGTACAGACCCCTCAGTAAGCCCCCCTCCCAGGACAGGCCCTCCGGCAGCCCCCCTCCCAGTACAGACCCCTCAGTCAGCCCCCCTCCCAGTACAGACCCCTCAGTCAGCCCCCCTCCCAGTACAGACCCCTCAGTAAGACCCCCTCCCAGTACAGACCCCTCAGTAAGACCCCCTACCAGTATAGACCCCCAGTAAGCCCCCCTACCAGTATAGACCCCCCCAGTAAGCCCCCCTACCAGTATAGACCCCTCAGTATGCCCCCTCACAGTACAGACCCCTTAGTAAGCCCCCCTCCCAGTACAGACCCCTTAGTAAGCCCTCCTACCAGTACAGACCCCCTCAGTAAGCTCCCCTCCCAGTAAGCCCCCCTCCCAGTACAGACCCCTCAGTAAGCCCCCCTCCCAGTACAGACCCCTCAGCAAGCCCCCCTCTCAGTACAGACCCCCAGTAAGCCCCCCTCCCAGTACAGACCCCCTCCCAGTACAGACCCCTCAGTCAGCCCCCCTCCCAGTACAGACCCCTTAGTAAGCCCCCCTACCAGTACAGACCCCTCAGTAAGCCCCCCTACCAGTACAGACCCCTCAGTAAGCCCCCCTCCCAGTATAGACCCCCAGTAAGCCCCCCTCCCAGTACAGACCCCTCAGTCAGCCCCCCTCCCAGTACAGACCCCTTAGTAAGCCCCCCTACCAGTACAGACCCCTCAGTAAGCCCCCCTACCAGTACAGACCCCTCAGTAAGCCCCCCTCCCAGTATAGACCCCCAGTAAGCCCCCCTCCCAGTACAGACCCCTCAGTAAGCCCCCCTCCCAGTACAGACCCCCCAGCAAGCCCCCCACCCAGTACAGACCCCCTCCCAGTACAGACCCCTCAGCAAGCCCCCCTCCCAGTACAGACCCCTCAGCAAGCCCCCCTCCCAGTGCAGACCCCTCAGCAAGCCCCCCTCCCAGTACAGACCCCTTAGTAAGCCCCCCTCCCAGTACAGACAGACCCCTCAGTAAGCCCCCCTCCCAGTACAGACCCCCCAGTAAGCCCCCCTCCCAGTACAGACCCCCCAGTAAGCCCCCCTCCCACTACAGACCCCTTAATAAGCCCCTCCCAGTACAGACCCCTTAATAAGCCCCTCCCAGTACAGACCCCTTAATAAGCCCCTCCCAGTACAGACCCCTTAATAAGCCTTTCCCAGTACAGTCTACAGACCCCCTTAGTAAGCCCCCCTCCCAGTACAGACAGACCCTTCAGTAAGCCCCCCTCCCAGTAGAGACCCCCCAGTAAGCCCCCCTCCCACTACAGACCCCTTAGTAAGCCCCTCCCAGTACAGAACCCTTAGTAAGCCCCTCCCAGTACAGTCTACAGACCCCTTAGTAAGCCCTTCCCAGTACAGACAGACCCCTCAGTAAGCCCCCTCACCTGCGATCACATCACATGCTGGCGCGTGACGTATCGTCTGTGTCACAGGAGGAGGGATCATCTTGTCGGCTCAGTGACAGACATTCTTCAGCAGCCGCCACAGCCAGTCAGCTCGCCTCATGCATGATGCACCAGCACCGCCGCGCAGGGGCAGCCGCCTCATGACGTCACGCCGCTCACAGCGGCTGACGTAGAAGAGACGGAGCCCAGCGGGGGGAGGGGGCGGGGCAGCAACCATCATCAGCGGCGACCGACGAGCGGCCCCAATCATTGCAGCGGCGATCAATGCTTAAAGCGGCGCTGCGGGCGGACTGGTCTTAAAGCGGCCAGTCCGGCCCTGGAGCCCGCTGCTGACAGTGACACGGGGCCCCTGGACATTCGGGGGCCCTGGGCAGTTTCCCAGGTTGCCCCCCCCCCCTAACGCCGGCCCTGCCCCAGTGAGTAGCTTGCTTTCGTGTTTCTGACGCCCAAGTGCATTACTTTACATTTTTCAACATTTAACCTCATCTGCCATGTAGCTGCCAACCCCATTATTTTGTTCAGGTCCGCTTGTAAGGTTTCCACTAAGGATGATCGAACTTTTGAAAAGTTCGGTTCGGCCAGAACATCCGAACTTCCCGAAAGTTCGGCCCGGATTTCAGAACCCCATTGAAATCAATGGGACCCGAACTTCGGTAATCAAAAAACACCATTTTTAAGCCCTAAAACCCAATAAACGCCCCTAAAAAGTGCCCAGAGTTCTGGGTCATGCCCCATTAACTATTAATCACACAAAAAAAAGTTCTTAAAAATTGTCATTTTTGATAAAAAAAAGCCAATTATTGAAAAAATTAAAAAAAAAAAAAAGGAGATTTTTTTTATTTTGACTTTGGATTTAGTGTCTGGGGGGTCTAAAAGGTGTACCTGTGAAGTTTCAGCTCTGTAGCATGTCCAGAACCATGAAAAAAAAAAGATAATTTTTCAGTAGAACAGGGATGTGGGTCGGGACCCTCCTTTAACTTTAACACCTATATGATCTTTTTTCTGGTTCTGGACATGCTACAGAGCTGAAACTTCACAGGTACACCTTTTAGACCCCCAGACACTAAATCACACAAAAAAAGTTCTTAAAAATTGTCATTTTTGATAAAAAAGCCAATTATTGAAAAAAAAAAAAAAAAAGAGATTTTTTGATTTTGACTTTGGATTTAGTATCTGGGGGGTTTAAAAGGTGTGCATGTGAAGTTTCAGCTCTGTAGCATGTCCAGAACCATGGGAAAAAAAAGATCATTTGTATTAGAACACTTTCTTTCAGGACAGGTAGTTAGCTTCTCTCCTGGTTTAATAGCAGGCATTTTTTGGGGTTCTTTGCAGTCAGGAAAAACATCTGAACTTGTGTATAGTGGTACTGTGCCACTATACACAAGTTCAGATGTTTTGCCTGCCTCAAAAGAACCCAAAAAAATGCCAAAAAAAACGCTAGCGTCAAAAAAAAAAATGCCCAGGTGTGTTTTTGCTGGCATTTTTTGGGAGTTTTTGGAGGCAGGCAAAACATCAGAACTTGTGCACAGTACCACTATACACAAGTTCAGATGTTTTTCCTGACTGCAAAGAACCCCAAAAAATGCCTTCTATTAAACCGGGAGAGAAGCTAACTACCTGTCCTGAAAGAAAGTGTTCTAATACAAACGATCTTTTTTTTCTGGTTCTGGACATGCTACAGAGCTGAAACTTCACATGCACACCTTTTAGACCCCCCAGATACTAAATCCAAAGTAAAAATCAAAAAATCTTTTTTTTTTTCAATAATTGGCTTTTTTTTATCAAAAATGACAATTTTTAAGAACTTTTTTTGTGTGATTTTGTGTCTGGGGGGTCTAAAAAGTGTACCTGTGAAGTTTCAGCTCTGTAGCATGTCCAGAACCAGAAAAAAAAAAGGATTGTTTGTATTAGAACACTTTAAACACAGGTAGTTAGCTTCTCTCCCGGTTTAATAGCAGGCATTTTTTGGGGTTCTTTGCAGTCAGGAAAAACATCTGAACATGTGTATAGTGGTACTGTGCACAAGTTCTGATGTTTTGCCTGCCTCCAAAAACTCCCAAAAAATGCCAGCAAAAACACACCTGGGCATTTTTTTTTTTGACGCTAGCGTTTTTTTTGGCATTTTTTGGGGTTCTTTTGAGGCAGGCAAAACATCTGAACTTGTGTATAGTGGTATATATACACACATACATATATTTATATACACCCCTAGACATATATAGGTGTGATAGTAGCAGAAATATATCTGTGTAAATGATTTAATTAGCGCAAGCATTTATTTCTGCTACTATCACACCTATATATGTCTAGGGGTATATATACAGACATCCAAAAAAGGAGCAAGTAGGCGGGGCACTACGAGGGACTATAAACACCTGCTCAACCGGCGCTAAAATACAAGTACCTTAAAATCTATTATATAAAAGATATATGAATGCTTGATACAAACAATATATCTAACAAAGCTGCTGCTATAAATAAAATGACATACAATAGAGGTGCATATATAATAATATCACAAACAAGATATACTACAACGCACTAGCAGCGCTAAGAACATAAAAAAGTATAAATGCAGTCCACTGGGATAAAGTCCATGTGCTCATATGATCATGCAATGTGCCCAGAATATTCTCTCCTGACAATCCAAGGTCGTGAGTATGTTGGTGAATACACCGGACCCTCCACCTCACCAATGTGCTCCCCCAAATCAGAAACACTCACCAGAAATCTGGTCAACAAGCGCCTGTAACATCAGCCTATCACAGGCTTAGAAACGATCTCCTCAGAAATTAACCAGGAGCGCCGGCACTTGAACCGTCTCAATCGGATCAATTCTTGTGGTATACCCACAGGAGGTTCCAATCAGACAGGGGTGGTACCTGCTTCAGGTATAGTGTGTCCTAGGGCAGTGCTGAGAACAAAGTGCAGGTAGAGTCCCAGGTAGACAAACATAGCAGAGTTCAGGCTGGGGATCTTATCTGTACAAGCAAAGCATAGTCCTCATCCCTCAGTGATCTGCTGCCCAGGATCTGCTTGGCAGTGGCAGGAGGAGGGTGAAGGGGCTCCGCAGAGCTGACCATCTGATGGGCTCTCTGTGCTCTGGGGGGATCGCAGGTTACAGCAGCTCCAGCACTGCAATAATAACAGGCTGCGAAGTCATCCCAAAAAAAGGTAGAGAAATGAAGTTTTCTCTTCTCCTTGCAGAGTAGAACACGTGGGGGCAGATGAAGACAGAAGAAGTTTGGGATGACTTCGCAGCCTGTTATTATTGCAGTGCTGGAGCTGCTGTAACCTGCGATCCCCCCAGAGCACAGAGAGCCCATCAGATGGTCAGCTCTGCGGAGCCCCTTCACCTTCCTCCTGCCACTGCCAAGCAGATCCTGGGCAGCAGATCACTGAGGGATGAGGACTATGCTTTGCTTGTACAGATAAGATCCCCAGCCTGAACTCTGCTATGTTTGTCTACCTGGGACTCTACCTGCACTTTGTTCTCAGCACTGCCCTAGGACACACTATACCTGAAGCAGGTACCACCCCTGTCTGATTGGAACCTCCTGTGGGTATACCACAAGAATTGATCCGATTGAGACGGTTCAAGTGCCGGCGCTCCTGGTTAATTTCTGAGGAGATCGTTTTTAAGCCTGTGATAGGCTGATGTTACAGGCGCTTGTTGACCAGATTTCTGGTGAGTGTTTCTGATTTGGGGGAGCACATTGGTGAGGTGGAGGGTCCGGTGTATTCACCAACATACTCACGACCTTGGATTGTCAGGAGAGAATATTCTGGGCACATTGCATGATCATATGAGCACATGGACTTTATCCCAGTGGACTGCATTTATACTTTTTTATGTTCTTAGCGCTGCTAGTGCGTTGTAGTATATCTTGTTTGTGATATTATTATATATGCACCTCTATTGTATATATACAGACATATATGTATATATATATACCCCCTATACACATGTTCAGATGTCATGTCTGACATCAAACATGTCCTCAAAAAAGCACTGACAGTGGCAGCCCCTGCAGCATAAAAAATGCTGGCTGGTGAGAAGCCATAATGGTGTCCCGAAGCTATTCAGAGAAATGATCATTTCTCTATAGCGGTCACCCTGCTATGGAAGGGTTTTGTCACCCTGCCATAGCAGTCACTGTCAGTTAACCCTACACTACACTACGGTCCCCTGACACTTCATACTTTCCCTACAGAAACTAAATTTTTGAAGCTAACTTAAGTGTAAAGGAGCACTCTAACTACACTAGATATCCCTTTCCTCACACTAATAAATAGCTAAATGACGCTTTTAAAGTAAAATTAACAGAACTGCTTCCATTCTCTTCCATGTCCAGTATAGCAATGCTAGGAATATGGCGGGGGCGATCTTATATACTGGGGGGCGTATTCACTAATGATTGGTCTAGGGGCCCCCTAGTCACTCCAATCACATTCCTAGCATTCTCCTGCCCCCTCAATTGGCTTTTGCTAATGGTTCTGGTCCAATCACGGGCTTTTAAAGCCCATTTCCTGAAGCATTGCATTTTGGGCGGTTCTGGTTGCCGAATTCCGAACTTTTTGGGCAAAAAGTTCTAAATTCGGCCGAACCGATGGTCGACCCGAACCGTTCGATCATCCCTAGTTTCCACATCCTGCCCAGAAGATATTGGCATGCTTAGTTTAGTATCATCCGCAAATACCGAGATTGTACGCGATATCCCCTCCTCTAGATCATTTATGAATACATTAAACAGGATTGGTCCCAGGACAGAACCTTGGGGGACCCTCGAATCAGCTCACCACCCATGCCCACCTGGTTTTATAACAGATATTGATGTTATAAAGCAAAACAAACATGACACAATGTGATAACATAATTTAATGTTAATAGCAACAAAGGAGGTTTAACAAAAATACATTACATCATGCCAGGCAGGGCCTAGGAAGCTCCGCCTGACAAAGAAGTGACTGTGTTAGTATTGTGCCCTCCGGGTGCAGGAGCGTACGCTCTACACTCATATGGCTCAGCTGCAGCTCTGCAAATATAACATTGTGTAGCAGCGACCGGCAGCTGTATACAGTGTCTGGCCCCTACATTAATCCAGCCCTGAATGTGGCCTTTTTACCCGACATCAGAGCGGCCGGGGGGGGGGGGGGTCGATTGCCACCCTGCCCCCCTTCCCAGTCCTCCCCTGCATGCCGGCTGGTTGGAGTCCCGATCAAAGCCAAATTCGGCTTTGATCAGGTCTCCGATGTAGTAAGCGGCATGATGACGTCACGTCCGGGTTGCTCGGCGGCTAAAGGCGACAAATTTAAAAAAAACTGTCAGTATTCAAAAATGCAGATTTTGGCATTTTGAATACATTGAAGTGCAGTGGAGGGGTTTGGGGTCTTTTAGACCCCGGATCCCTCCATAAAGAGTACCTGTCACTGCCTATTACTGTCACAAGGGATGTTTACATTGCTTGTGACAGCAATAAAAGTGATCAGATTTATTTATTTTTTTAAATTGTGCTAAAATTTAACCACTGTACGTCTGCCTGCAGTAATATTACTGTGGCAAAGTGACTCGTTATCGTCTGACGACGTAGTACTACGTCGTCAGACACTCCCCTTTCTCGGCCGACGGAGGCTCGCTCCCGCTGTATTCAGTCACAGCGGGAGTCGGGCCAGGGGAGCGATCGCCGCTGCTCTTCCCCGATCGTCGGGGATCTAGTGTGGAGATCCGCCTGCTTGTGTAAACAAAGCGGGCGGATCTCCTAAGTGACAGGCAGGGTCAGATTGCAGGGTTCAGCATAGCTGAACCCTGGATCTGTCCTTGTGTCACTCAGTCACCTCCCCCCACACACGTCAGTAAGCACCAGGCATACATTAACCCCTCCCTCTCCAATAAAATTAACCCCTTCCCTGCCAGTGTCATTTTTACAGTAACAGTGCATATATATAGCACTGATTACTGCAGTAATGTCACTGGTACCCCCAAAAGTGTCAAAAATGTCAGTCAAGGGTCCGATCTGTCCGCCGCAATGTCACAGTCCCGCAAAAAAAAATCAAAGATCGCCGCCATTACGCGTTAAAAAAAAAAACACCAAAAATGACAGAAATCTTTCCATTTGTTAGTAAACGCAATAACTTTTGCGCAATCAAAATACGCTTATTGTGAATTTTTTTTACCAAACATAGGTAGCAGAAAACAAATTGGCCAAAAATTTAAAAAAAATTTTGATTTTTACATTTTTTTTGGGGGGAATTTCATATAAAAAAATGTGAAAAATATTGTTATTTTTTCAAAATTTACGCTCTTTTTTTGTTTATAGCGCAAAAAATAAAAATCGCACAGGTGATCAAATACCACCAAAAGAAAGCTCTGTTTGTGGGTAAAAATGGACATACATTTCGTTTGGGTATGGCGTCGCACGACCGCGCTATTGTCAGTTAAAGTCGCACAGCGCCGAATCGCAAAAAGTGGCCCAGACGTAAGACAGCAAAATCCTCTAGTGGTAAAGTGGTTAAAAAATAAATAAAATAAATAGAAACAAAAAATGGAATTTGGGTGACTGACAGAGTTACACCTTAGGCCAACCAAGTCCACCACATCCCGGGTATAAACATGTAAAAGCAGAATCTGGTGTTCAGTGGACTGGAAAACCAGCCATGAAACCACCAAAATGATGGGACTTTATAGGTGTATGGTTGTGGCACAGACAGAGCAAACAAAAATTAGATTAAAATTGTTGAATTTTTTTTTAATTAACATTGTGAATTAAAAAGATACAGGATATGTATCCAAAAGTTCATAGTCAAAATTCATAGACAGAGGTTACAGTGAAAGTACATGTGAATACTACGTTTGTGTAAACCGAGAATATGCAGGGGGACACACAAACGTAGTATTCACATGTACTTTCACTGTAACCTCTGTCTATGAATTTTGACTATGAACTTTTGGATACATATCCTGTATCTTTTTAATTCACAATGTTAATTAATAAAATTCAACAATTTTAATCTAATTTTTGTTTGCTCTGTCTGTGCCACAACCATACACCTATAAAGTCCCATCATTTTGGTGGTTTCATGGCTGGTTTTCCAGTCCACTGAACACCAGATTCTGCTTTTACATAAAATAAATAGGAATAAAAAGAAGAATGTAAAGCACCCCCGTCGCCGTGAGCTTGTGGGCAAAAGAAAACGCATATGTAAGTCGTGCCTGCAAATGAAAGCACTGTTCAAACCACACATGTAAAGCATCGCCATGATCGCAAAAATTTTTAAAGCATTGCCAATGGAGATTTTAATTTCAATATCTCTTTATTTTAATTTTTCACATAACAAAATAATATACAAACCAAAAAAAAAAAAAAATAGTACAAAATCCAGTAGCAAAAACAAGAACAACATTGTTGCAGTAAATTTGTCAGTTATAACATTATACTACCAGAGGAAAAAGAAGAGAGAAAAAAAAAAAAAAAAACAACCACTCCTCCCCTTCCTTCCAGTATAGTTTCGACCCCCACTAAGGGGGTTACCATATTTAGAATACCGTTATTTCAAATCTCTCTCATTTAACATTCATTTTTATGGAGGGAGGTAAAGCAAGTCTAAAACTGCCTAACGATAATTATATTATCCCAGCTGCTTTAATCCTATTCCAATGTTACTATGCATCTTCTATTATTTAACCATGATTTCCAACTAACTTCAAACATTTTCTTTGTTGCACTTAAGGTAGCCACAATTTTTTCCATCTGACATTGTTGATTTAATAATTCAACCGCGTCGGATGGAGTTGGTACCTCCTGAGAGTTCCATCTTCTAGTGATTAAAAGCTTTGCCGCTAATAAGAGATGCATAACTACTACTCGGAACTCCAGGGGAATCTCGTATATATTTAAGTGAAGGATCGCCATTTCAGAGTTTGGGACTATATTTTTTCCCACCAGTTCTGATACCAGGGAGAATATTCTGTACCAAAATGCTCTAATCGATCTGCAGTCCCAAATTATATGAAATAACGATCCTTGCTCACCGCATTCTCTCCAACATAATGCTGATGTTGAGGAATAGAATCTCGACAATTTCATAGGAGTTAAATACCAAAAATTCAAGATTTTTTGGTATAACTCCCAATGGTTGATACATTTGGATGAGATGTATGTAATATCAAAGGCTTTCAACCAGCTTATTTCAGGAAAAACTTTCCCCAATATTCTCTCCCATTTCAAAACAGTAGTGGATTTAGAGTAAATATTATGTTTATTCAATATATCGTAGATAATTGAAATACCATTAGAGGTAGTCATTGGTTCTTGATACAATTTATACATAGTAGTTGGTAATTTAAGATATAAAGTGAGATTGTTCTTCTGTAAAAACAAACGTATTTGATAATAGCTCATTAATGCTGATGGTGGTATTTTGTACCGATCTGTCAAACTCTCAAATGAATAGATACCTGTGTCGCTATACAAATCTTTCAAACTATCAACACCACTTCTTACCCATAGGTTTATATCAAGGTTAGGGATAAAGCACAAAAGAACTGCCAGTGGAGTGGGGAATTCGCACATCATCCCATGTTCTAGTAGCTTTCCTACAATTTCTGCCCAGACTGTTAGGGCTGTTTTAACCACTATAGATTGTATAACAGGGACCTCGGCTCCTAATATTACAGCCAACATTGTGATTCTAAGGTTCTCCTGTTTACAGTCGTTCATCTCTATTCTCAGCCATCTTTTATGCTGCTCAGGAGACCACCATTACTTCAGTTGGTCAAGGACAGATGCTCTATAATATGCGAGAACCGAAGGGACCCCCATCCCTCCGTGCCTCCTATGTCTCCTCATAATAAGGGATGAGCATCGAGGTGGTTTCCCTTGCCATATAATTTGGTTAAATTGCTTTTGAACCGAAGTGCAATATTGAGATGGAAGGGTAATTGGCAATGTACGGAACAAGTAAAGTAATTTAGGCAAAATAATCATTTTTAACGTAGCCACTCTTCCTGCTGTGGTCAAGTCTTGTATTTTTAAATCCCTAGCTTGTAATAATAGGTTATCCAAAAACGGTTTATAATTATGATCGTAAAGCTGGGAAGTATGTGGGGTTAGGATAATCCCCAAGAAAGGTATACATGGAGACCATGCAAATGAAAATTTCGCTTTTATCCGTTTTTGTGCCAAAGTGGTGATATCAATGCCCATAATTTGTGATTTTGTAATATTTAATTTATAAAATGACACTGCGCTAAATTCATTTATCATTCTCTCAACCTCTATCAAGGAAGAGAGTGGGTTTGTGATGATTAACATAACGTCATCAGCAAACAAGCTGATCTTATGTTCTATTTCAGCGACCCTCCAGCCAGTTATCCCCGCGTTGTCCCTAACGCTCTGAGCAAAAGGCTCCATAAGCAACGCGAAGACAACTGGTGAGAGGGGACATCCCTGCCTCGTCCCATTGGTTATCCCAATGGTTTTAGATAACAATCCAGATAATGATACATTCGCTGTTGGCCCAGAATAAAGAGCCATTATATTCTTTTTCAGCCATCCCTCTATCCCAAACTTACCCAAAACTGCTTCTAAGTAGCCCCAATGGATCCTGTCGAACGCCTTCTCCGCATCCAAAGATAGGAGCAGTGAAGGCGTCCGACAGGATCCCATCCGCGCCAGCAAATTTACAATTCTTCTAGTTCCATCAGGGGCCTGCCTCCCCGGCACAAACCCCACTTGGTCCGCATGTACCAAGTAAGGTAAAAACTCCTGTAGTCTATTCGCGACCAATTTTGCAAAAATCTTTATGTCTGTATTTAGTAAGGCAATGGGCCTATAAGATGAGGGATCTTTAGGATCTTTTTTCTGTTTAGGGATAGTAACTATTAACCCCTTCAGCATTTCCGACGGGAATGAACCAGTAGTGGCTACCAATTCAAATAGTAATTTTAGCTGGGGGGCCACTTCTGAGGACAAACTCTTATAATATTCATTAGAGAAGCCATCTTCTCCTGGTGCTTTCTGATTAGGTAGCTTGTTAATAACCAATCTAATCTCCTGAATGGAAAATGGTTCAGAAATTGAATTTAATTGGTCTTCCGTAAGCTTAGGTAGGGAAATCTGTGCTAAATAATTTGAAATTATCTCTATTGTTGGCTGGTGTATAGTTTTTTTTTTTTTTTAGGTCATACAGTGATTGATAATAATCTGCAAAGGCATTTGCAATATCTTTAGGGTTAATAGTTAAAAGTGTAATAGGGTGTATGAGCTCATCAATTCTTTTGGTAACTTGTTTTGCCTTTACTTTCCTAGCTAACCAGCGCCCCACTTTATTACCCATGCTATATTGTTTTGCTTTAAGGACCTTTAAATTATATTCTTGGTTATTTAATAATAATAACCTTAATTCTTGTCTAAGTTTTATTATGGTTTGTGTACCTTGTGGCGTAGGGTTTTTTTTATTTGTTATTTCATTTATTGCTATACTATCCATGATATCTCCTATCTTTTTTCCCCTCTGTCGATTAATGTACGATGACATTTTGATCAAAATGTCCCTCATATATGCTTTATATGCATTCCATAATACAAACCTATTAACTTCCAAGTTATCATTAAATTCAAAGTATTGTTTATGCTCACTCAATATTTTTTGGCACAGTTCGGTGTTCTGTAATAATGATGTATTCAACCTCCATCGTCGGGGTGGAGTACTCGACAATCTATCATCTAGGGTCAGAATAATCGGTGCATGGTCAGACCATCCAGCTGTGCCAATTTTTGATTTTTGAATGTTTTGTAACATGATTTTATCTGTAAGAAAAAAATCTATACGAGAGTAGACCATATGGACCGGAGAGAGAAAGGTGTAATCTCTCTCTGTACCATGCATGGCCCGCCAGATATCAAATAATTCGTATTTTGCCAATAGAGGTAGTATAAACTGTGTTGTTCTTCTAGTGGGGTTTGAGGTATCCAATTTTATATAGAGAATTGTATTAAAATCCCCTCCTATTATTAAGGCCCCTTTCCTCTCCTCCTTAATTTTTTGTAAAAGGGGTGATAAAAATCGACGTTGACCAGTATTAGGAGCATACAAATTTACCAACGTAAAGACTGAATTATTAAGCTTACATATTAATATTATATAGCGTCCCGTAGGGTCCCGAATAGTACGTATGTATTCAAACTTAACTGTACTTCTAATCGCAATTAAGGTCCCGCTCGTTTTTTTTGGGCTGTTGGCCGAGAATATGTGTGGAAAGTGTTCGAACTGAAAAAGTGGACACTTTGAAATAGAGAAGTGTGTCTCCTGAGCAAATATTATATCGGTATTGTTTAATTTAGCTTCTTTCAATAATGTATTTCTCTTATATGGGCTATTAAGGCCTTTGGCATTTATTGAAAAAATGGTCAGTGGCATTTAATATGTATCTTTTTTATTATTTTGCCGGTATTCTTTTTTAATTTAGAATAATTTTGTATCTGTATTTGGTTTATGCCGTTATTTATATCCTTATTGAAAATATTATCCAAATTCATCTTTAGTGTTTTTGTTATTAGATTTTCTGGAAGGAAGGGAGGGGGTATGTAACAATAAATCAAGAAGGTAAAGAAAAAAAAAAAAAAAACACGAGAAAAATATACACAGTACATGATAATAAAAAAAAAATACCTGAACCATTGCAGGCAAATGGGCAGTTAATACTGCTTCTATCAGAGGCAGAATTTATTGGTGTATTATAACACCGACCTACTCTCTCACATGAGAGACACATATTTTCTAAGTAAGGCGTCCTCCCTATCCCTTCATGCCTCCCCTTGCAACCCTTTACAAATAGTACAGATTTTCTCTAATCATTTATGTGAAACTTCAAAGTCCCCAATCCTCTTCTATACCATCCCCCACTCCCCATACCCCCCAAAAAAAAAAAAAGTGGGGGGGGGGAGGGAGAGGATAAAAGGCCGCCAGTTCCCCCTTATTACATTAATTATGATTCCTTCGGGAGAGCATCGGTGGGTAACAACTGCCATTGTTTAAGAAGTAACAGTCCCTTCTCTACACTATAAACAGGAAAAGTTTTTCCCTTCCAAGTGATTAGTAATTTTCTAGGGAAACCCCATCTGTAAATAACCTTATGTGTTTGTAATATCTTAGTGATAGGGGTTAATTTTTTTCGATTCATCACTGTTTGCTGAGATATATCAGAATACAATGATATCCCTTTGAATTGTTCCGGGAGAACAGGATTTCTTCTTGCAGCCAGCATCACTTTCTCCTTCACATGGCAATAGTGTACTCTAGTAAGGACATCTCTTGGTACTGTGTCCGGTAAAAACTTTGGTTTAGGAATTCGATGTGTTCTATCTATACACAGTTCTACATCATTTAATGTGGGTATGAGAGATTTCATGTATTGCTGGACATAATTCGTTAGATCCCTATGCAGAACCGATTCGGGGATTCCTCTAAATTTAATGTTGTTTCTTCTTGCTCTGTCCTCTAGATCTGCCATTTTATTTTGGAGTTGCTGAATCTCTGTTTCATGGTCTGCATAGGCATCCACCAGCTCATTATGGGCTACATATAGTCTCTAAATGTTCAATCTTATTACCATGTAATTGTGTAGCGATGCTGGTTGGGGCGATCATATCTGAGATATCTGCAAACAGTGATTTTCGAAAAGATAATAACATTTCTTTCATTGTCGTTTCAGATATCATTTTGTCAGAGGTGGGGAAACCCTCAATCATTCCTTCCTTCGGTGTATTTGACAAAGTGGAAGGTCTATGCTCTTGTTCAATTTCATTTGAGTTGCGACCAGTGACTTCCCATTGGTCATTCTCATTAACTCTATTGTCCCCCACTTTAGCTGATATATCCGGGGCTTCAGATATTGCCTCCCAGATTACCGATGAATTGGGAACAAATGCTAAGTTGGTTATTAATGGGGTTACGTTTTCTCTAAGATCCAACAATGGCTCCACCGATGGCTCAGCTAATTGAGTCACGAGTTTATCATCATTCATACCCATCGGGGGAACCACCGCTGGGTCTTCTATATCCATAATCTCAGTGTCTAAATTTTTTGCCTTTTCCTCTCCTGTTTTTGCTAATTTTTTTGCCCCCAGAGGGCCTTTTTTCAGTCAGGGGGAAAAAGTCTGTAAGCCGTTGGGGGGTTTTAGGTTTTTTACGACGTCTAGGCATCTCCCTATTTTCCATGCTTGTACCGATGTTTTTTCAATTTGTTCACTCAGAGAGTTTTGTACAGTAGCTAAACCTGAATCAGGGACGACAGTAGATATAAGTGTGGGGTTGGGATCCAGATTTGAGGTACTATGAGAGTTATGAACCTCCCTATGGGTTGGTACAATAATAATGTCAGAGGTAGGGGAATGAAAATGGGTAGGATCAGAGTTATGAATAGTATAATTAATATGAGTCGGGATATGAGTAGCAAAATTGGTCATAACCTGTGACCTTGTAAGCATTGTCTTTTTGGCTTTATCCTCTCAGACTTTTATAGATTCTGTGTATTTTCCCTTTCCTCTCTAGACACTACTTGGCCCCAAAAAAATAGGGGAAAAAAAAAAGAAAAAAAAAAAAAGGAGCAGAACGTCTCTGTATCTATGTCTAAAGAGGAAAAAATAGCAACACTTGTTACATAGTAGACAAATAACAATAAACAATTAGACAATGAATGTCCAATTGTGGGCTTATTTGTATACCTATCTACTTTGCAAAGCAAACAGACTCTCTCACCCAATAACAATAGGCAATTAGACAATAAATGTCCAACTGTATACTTATCTGTATACTTATCTACCTTGCAAAGTAAACAGACTCTCTCACCCACATTCAGCGCCTGCAATCTGCAGGTTTAGACTGAGTTTAAACTAAATTTTTAGCTTCCACTGCTGCTTAATGAATCCTTCTTATACAAACTGTGGTACTTGGATTCCACTGCTGCTATGTTGTCCCTGGATAAAGTGCTACTGCTATAGAGTCCCTGGGTTTAACTCTTCGTTGGTACAGATAACTCCTAGGTGTCTAAATCATTCCCAACTGATCCATCCAGTCGATGTGCAGCATGTGCAGTTATCAATGGAGCTTCTATTTATATGTTACACCCACTAGTAATGTCCATACATAGTGGGATATGATTTTGTTATAATAGTTATATAAAAAAAAAAAAAAATTGTATCAAAAAGAATTCTTAAACATTCCCAGGGAGCTTGTCAAGTATATATAACAGTCTTAAATTTTTAGAGCTTTTTTAGAGCATCAAAGAATAGAAATCCAGTCCATTTGTCTCCTCAACAAATTCTTGGGCGCAGTCGCTGTGTGATATTCACTTACCTGATATATAATTACAATGGCTTATTTTAGCATGTCATCTAAGGTCATCTAAGACATTGAATAGAAACGTGGGGGAAAGCAGATGGGGAGCCGTGGGCACTTCAGTTACTTCAATCAGTCCAAAAATGGAGCAGGGTAGGGCAAACCCCCCCCCCCTCCCCTCTTACAGAGCCGCTAGATCCGATGGCTCAGCGGTCAGCCGGTAGGTTATTGGAGTCTAATAGCGCGGCAAACAGACAAACAGGCACACAGGATACTGGCAAGTTTACAAGCAAAAGGAAGAGGAATGCGGGCACTAGAGGGTAAGTGCGAGAGACAGTGGGCATAAATCCCCCAAATAAGATGAGGTGTATTGTAGCAGACAGGTCCTGGCAAAAAAAAAAAACACAGGCAGCTAGCAGCTCAAATTCTTCGCAAGGCTTTACCTTACTTGGTGTTTGCCGCACTCAGTCCTGCAGCCCTGTTTTGCCAAAGGGATCCAACCGCTCCACCGCTCATTGATCCATTCACAGTAGCCCCAGCTGTCCTCTCCGTTCCAGCCGTCCAGCCGTCCTTGTATGCTCCAGCGTGCCCTGGTAAGCACCTTCAGTGTGCTGACAAATTTGCACGCCGCTTGTATGCTTGTATGCCGCTTGTATGCCGCTGTAGCCGTCGCTTCCTCCGCTCCTCCACTACCTCCGCTGCAGCTGCCTTCAGTAGTGTTAGCTGCTGCACGCAGCTTGCTGATCCAGACAAACCAAGATAGACCCGCTGCTGCTGAGTACTCACACAGAGAAGCTGCCTGTAAAGGTCGTCTCCTATCTGCCAGGCATCCGGGAGGATCACAGGGGATCACAGGTGGAGCAGCTTCTGATCATCGTCTTGCTCGGGGAGGCTTACGGGAGTAATCAGGGAACACCTCACTCACTCAGCTTCTCAGCCATTCTCAGCCAATGGAGATTTTTATGTACTGTAATTTGTCGCCATTCCGCGGGTGTGCGTAATTTTAAACCGTAGCATGTTAGGTATCTATTTACTCAACATGACATCATCTTTCACAATATACAAAAAAAAATGGGCTAACTTTACTGTTTAGTTTTTTTAAATGCAGTGCATTTTTTTTTTTTTTGAATGGAGTTTGAAAGACCACTGCGCAAATACCGTGTGACAAAAAGTATTGCAACGACCGCCATTTTATTTTCCAGAGTCTTGGCTAAAATATATATAATGTTTTTAAACATTTTTCTAGCTAAAAATGTACTGTATATAGGCAGCTGCTGGTCGGCAAGTGGTAAAAGAAAAACAAGAGATGAGTAGTGTCTTTTTTCTTTTGCCTTTTGTTCTTTCTTTTGTCCTTGGACTTCCATCTTCAATATTTAGAATCTGACTCCCAAACTTGCCTCATCCAAATGGAACATCTGCCGGGTTATCTGCACTGGTGGGCTTTAAAAATAACGTGAAGCCTTAGTCCCGTTTATAGCAAGACCCTCGGGCCTCCAACTCGATATCCTGTGAGAACGACTCACGTGTCCTGGCTACCAGCTTCCTCTGGAAGGGACTATAACCTTGTCAGAAATCTTCACGAACATAACGTCACACTTTCCTAACAAGAAGTCCTCCCGGATCTAAAAATACTTTAGACCACTGTCCAGATGGCAATGTCAATCAACCTCGTACAAGCTGAATCTTTTTTTTTTTTCTTCTCCTTGCTGAACTGCAAGCTGTCAATAGGTGAGAAAACAGACAAAAAACTCACCCCCTGTAGCAGGATCGGTAAAGGGAGTCAAACATGAATAGACTTTATCCAGGTCCGCAATCTTCACCAAAATGTTCGAAATAGACTTCTCAGCTGTCGCGATACTTCAGGAAAGTTGTTTATTTTCTAAAGTAAAGCAAAACATGTGAAACAGAACAAACAAAACAGAAACATTTTCAGCATCAGAAGGGGAGAGAGAGAGATGTTACATGTCTTCAGAGTGTAAGATGTTCTTTTCTCATCTTTGCTTAGATATAGTTGTCTTTTATATTGTATGTAAAAACAATGTCAGCAAAAAGTGTGTCCCAAGAAGGTATTAGATCTTAATATAAAAGTAACACCCACTCTTGCATATATGGTTTTAGTCTATAGTAAGACACATAGCCCCACCTGACATACTGACATAAACTTCAAAAATAAATATACATACATACATAGCAAATTGGATTCTCTGTCCTTGAAAGAGACATACTTAAATAACCTCCAAAAACTAACATCATTACATTATGACATTTATTTATATTTCAGGAAACTTTTATCATTTAAACTCTAAATCTCTAGCAGACCCTGTGGAGGTTGCACATGCAGTCCCACTCCTCCGGGATGGCACATCAATACGTGCTATTGCCAGAAGGTTTGCTGTGTCTCGCAGCAAAGAGCGTGGATGAGATTACAGGAGACAGGCAGTTACTCTAGGAGAGCTGGCTGTAGAAGGTCCTTAACCCATCAGTCTGACTGGTATCTGCTCCTTTGTGCAAACAGGAACAGGATGAACACTGCCAAAGCCCTACAAAATGACCTCCAGCAGGCCACTGGTGTAAATGTCTCTGACCAAACAATCAGAAACAGACTTCATGAGGGTGACCTTAGGGCCCGATGTCCTCTAGTGGACCCTGTTCTCATGGCCCTGCACCGTGGAGCTCGATTGCCATTCGACATTGAACACCAGAATTGGCAGATCTGCCACTGGTGCCCTGTGCTTATTGCAGATGAGAGCTGGTTCACCCTGAGCACATGTGACAGACATGAATGGGGCTGGTAAATTGTGGAGAATGTTATGCTTCCTGTAACATCATTCAGCACGGGTTGGTGGTGGGTCAGTGATGGTCTGGGGAGGCATATCCATAGAGGGACGCACAGACCTCCACAGACTAGACAATGGCACCCTGACTGCCATTAGGAATCGGGATGAAATACTTGGACCCTTTGTCCAGTGAGTCCTGGGTTCCTCCTGGTGCACAACAATGCCCGGCCTTATGTGGCAAGAGTATGCAGCCAGTTCCTGGAGAATGAAGGAATTGATACCATTGAATGGCCCCTACGCTCGCCTGACCTAAATCCAATAGAACACCTCTGGTACATTATGTTTTAGTCCATCCGACGCCCCCAGGTTGCACCTCAGTCTGTTAAGGAGCTCAGTGATACCCTGGTCCAGGTCTGGGAGGAAATACAGGTACCCCAGGACTTCATCCGTCCTCTCATTAGGAGCATGTCCCGATGTTGTGAGGCATGCATTCTAGTGCCTTATAGAAGTTGTGGTTGTAATGGTTTTTTAAAAAAATTAAAATTAAAATAATAAACATTTTGCCCCCCCCCCCCCAAATACTCAATGATCCACTATTCTCTACACTTGAACAAAAGCAAAAAAAAAGTGCACCAGCCTAGTGAGATATCATAGGACCGTTTATTATTAAAACAAATTCCAAATGTACTCACAAAAGTGTGTGCATGTAACACAATTCAGTACAGTCTCAAACACTGTAATGGTGTCAATCCACAGGGGCATAGTTTACAGGTTTCAAGGGCTGTGCCCTCTTTATCAGAGCCCTGATGAAGGGGGCACAGCCCTTGAAACACATAAGCTACTGCCCCTGTAGATAAACGTGATTGCAGCATTGGGCCTGGACTGGATTGTGTTACATGCACTTAATCCTGTACTTTTGTGAGTACATTAGAGTTTGTTTTATTATTAAAAGGTCTTAAGATAATGCACTTGTTTGTGTTTGGTTTTCCCCAATCTGAAGTGGGCACCAAGGCTGAAGTGATGTCTAGACTCCCTGCGGTGATTGTCCAATGATAGGTTTCACTAGAGAGAGGAGGATATGTTTCTGGGCCACTATTTGGACCTACAGTATTGAGGGTCCTTCCACCTGTAATGCTGACAGGAGTACTTTATTTGTATTCTCTATATTGGACCCTTTACAAACTTTCAAATAATCCCATTTCTTCAAATCTTTTCCTAAGGAATGTCACCACACTCTGGACCTCAACTTTATACTTTATCTTGGGCAGATCAGATGCTTTTACAGGATGACACTCAAATTAGACTCTTCTTTTTAGATCAATGAGATAAAGTTTTCAAACTTTCACTGAAGGCTGTAGAGCTCTCCAAAATACTTACAACAAATACAGTAAATTTCAGGAACTAGGGTACAAACTTGTAAAAAGATGGTATCGGAAACCTGTGAGACTTCACGCAAAAGACTCCTGGCTGTATTAGATCAAAAGGGGGCTTCTACTAAATACTGAGCAAAGGGTCTGAATACTTAGGACCATGTGATATTTCAGTTTTTCTTTTTTAATAAATCTGCAACAATGTCAACAATTCTGTGTTTTTCTGTCAGTATGGGGTGCTATGTGTACATTCATGAGGACGAAGAATGAACCTAAATGATTTTAGCAAATGGCTGCAATATAACAAAGAGTGAAAAATTTAAGGGGGTCTGAATACTTTCCGTACCCACTGTATGTGCTCTAATTTGTATGAGACGTGCAGATTTATATTTCCCTCCTGGCATGAAAATGTGGCTAGGTTTTACCACATGTGTCAAACACAAGGCCCGCAGACTATATTCTGCCCTCCGGGCCATTTCATGTGGCCCTTGCACCTCTCCTGCAGCTGCGGCACCCCCCTTGTCTCTGCCGCCACCTTGAGGTAAAAAAACCTCCTACCTCAAGAAATACTTTAAGGGGTCATATCACTGTACCCATGCTATCTTTATCAGTAACATTGCTTGTAGTTTCTGAGAATTACTCATCAACATAACAAAACAATTTATAGTCAGTGCTAAAACATGTAATCATAAACTGCTAGCAATAAAAGTTGATACACACACACACACACACACACACTTAGATTGATAATTGCAGAGATTAAATACACATAAATTCTATACCATAATGCTTAAAAGAAAGGCCCATAAAACATGTGACAGTCCAAACGTGCAAATAAACTATTAATGTCCATCACCATAATGAAGTGCGTCACGGAAGTTGGTGTGAACCTATTTCACCCAATAGACAGAAGTACTTACCGATACCAATTACTAATACCTATTGCCTAGGAAGAGTTGATAGAGTTGTAGTTGTTAGGGAAATGGGTGAGGGCAGGGGGGGGAGGGGGGAGTAGAGGGGTAAGTGAGGGCAGGGTAGATGGGGGTGGTGTAGAATAAGGATTGTGGGGTAGGAGAGTTGGGTTAGAAAAGGCTGTGATTGCTAGGGTGAAGAGGATAGGGATTGGAAGGTTATTGGGAGACATGAGGGCAGAAGTGGCAGCTGATGGATGGAAGGAGAAGGCAACAGGCAGAAGTGACAGCTGGCCTGATGGGAGGAGGAGGCGGGGATGGCACCCACTCAGCCAGTTTTGATCTTAATTGCTTTATAAATAATAGTTAGGTCCAATATAATTCTACATTTTATTTTTATTAAAAAAATTGGGAGCAAGAAAAAAAGGCCAAAAACCCCTATCACGTACTCACTCTGCGCTTATGGGAAAAAAAGAAGACTACCAGAGAGCAGTAACACAATAACAGGGATAAAGGGAATACCCTTTATCTCTGCGATAAAGGGTATTCCCTTTATCTAAGAGATAGAGAAGGTAAAAAAGGGGGAGGGGTATGTTCTATTAAGAACAGTGTACAGGTAAATATGAGGGGTGATATTAATAATGGAGCTATGGACAAGGCAGAATCACTATGGGTAGAACTTAAAGGGGAAGGCACAATGGGGAGGGTAATATTGGGCATATGTTATAGGCCCCCCAACCAGAGGGAGGAGGGGGAGGCGGACCTCCTTTTACAGATAAGATTGGCAACAAGGATGGGAAATGTCATTATAATGGGGGACTTTAATTATCCAGATATAGACTGGGCAGAAGGAACCGCGCATTCAGCTAAGGCTCGACAGTTCCTAAATGTTTTGCAGGACAATTTCATGGGTCAGATGGTGAATGCACCGACAAGAAACAATGTGGTACTTGACCTACTGATTACCAACAATTCAGAACTGCTTACGAATATAGAAATACGGGGCAACTTAGGAAACAGTGACCATAGGTCAATAGGTTTCAGTATTAATTATAGTAATAGGAAACACAAGGGTAATATAAGGACACTACATTTCAAAAGAGCCAATTTCCCAAAACTGCGCTCGCTGCTAGAAAATATCAAATGGGATAGAACCCTGCGAAAAAAGAACACGGAGGAAAAATGGGAGTGCTTCAAGAGCATACTAAACAAAGGGATTGGCCAGTTCATTCCAAAGGGAAATACATTTAAAAGAGCAAAACTAAACCCTGGGTGGCTAAACTCCAACATAAAAATGCATATTAATACTAAAGAAAAGGCCTTCAAAAAATACAAGGCTGAGGGGTCATTGGCAGCATTCAAGCATTACAAAGAGTGTAATAAGAAATGTAAAGTATAGTGGCAGCATTTACTGACCAGATAGTTCCAAATTCACCCTTATACTTTCTCTTACACCACCATGACATTCCTCTAAAGATCTACCTGAAATCTGTCATAAGCCGCTTACTTAACTACTACCCGTTGGGGCATACCTGCACATTGGAAGTCTACAACTCCTTCAGTTCAGCAACTGTTCCGTCACATTGCAAATATTCAACTCATGGAAGAATTTACGAGTAAGTTACAAGTTAGGGAAGAACAATGCCATAAATTGTGGTTTGATTGATAGGGATTTTTATTCTTTAATGAGTTTAGGCAAATTCTGGCAGCGAGGCCTTCACCTTCTAGGTCCTTCTCTATTATTCCTAATTTTTTTTTTCCCTTTGGTTTGTCTGCCATGCCGCCCACCCACCCAGTGTGTTGTGTTCTGGTTTTTCTTTGTTTATGTGTGTCTTTGTGTTTTTTTTATATTATTTTTTTTCTCTTCTTAACCTCCCTGGCGGTATGATTCTGTCAGGAATTACATACCAAAAGCGGTACAATTCTTTTCATGGAAATTTGGCGTTATGTATTATAGGCCTACAATTCTTAGTAATTACTGACTTAAACCTGACCAAAACAAGAGTCTAGTAGACATCCCAGATGTGATAAATTTGAAACACAAACACATGAATTATAATCAAATCAATAATATAATTTTATTATTTAATATATAATATATATAATAAAATTATATATATTATATATTAAATAATAATATATATAATAAAATTATATTATTGATTAGATTATAATTCATGCACTATATATTATATGTGTGTGTGTATATATATATATATATTTATATATATGTAATATATAACGCATGAATTATAATTGAATCAATAATATAATTTTATATATATACATATATATACATATATGTATATATATACATATATATATATATATATATATATATATATATATATATATATATATATGTGTGTGTGTGTGCTTATATATATATATATATATATATATATATATATATATATATATATATACATATATACACACATATATATATATTTATATATATGTATATATATGTATATATATATATATATATATATATATATATATATATATATATATATATATATATATATATATATATATATATATATATAAAATATAAAATGTGTTATGTGCAACGTTTTTTTATGTTTGTGTTTTGTGCAACGTTTTTTTTTTTTTTTTTTGAACTTCCCTCCCTATTTCCGCTCCCATGCAACATTGCTGCTGCAGGGAACGGAACTAGGAAGTCATCACACCGACGGAGGACAGAGGAGCGGCAGGACTCTCGGCTGGCGGTCACAGCAATGAGAGATCATCGCTGGATCGCCAGGAGAAGGTAAGAGAACACCGCTGCGCTCTCTGCACATTCACCCCAAGCGTGACTCGGGGATACAGCTCCTGATAGAAAAAATCAACCCCGAGTCACGCTCGGGATCACCGCCAGGGAGGTTAACTGAGTCCTCTCTTTGTGTCTCTCTTTGTATGTGCTCTAATTTGTATGAGACGTGCAGATTTATATTTCCCTCCTGGCATGAAAATGTGGCTAGGTTTTACCACATGTGTCAAACACAAGGCCCGCAGACTATATTCTGCCCTTCGGGCCATTTCATGTGGCCCTTGCACCTCTCCTGCAGCTGCAGCACCCCCCTTGTCTCTGCCGACACCTTGAGGTAAAAAAAAACCTCCTACCTCAAGAAATACTTTAAGTCATCAAATCACTGTACCCATGCTATCTTTATCTGTAACATTACTTGTAGTTTCTGAGAATTACTCATCAACATAACAAAACAATTTATAGTCAGTGCTAAAACATGTAATCATAAACTGCTAGCAATAAAAGTTGATACACACACACACACTTAGATTGATAATTGCAGAGATTAAATACACATCAATTCTATACCATAATGCTTAAAAGAAAGGCCCATAAAACATGTGACAGTCCAAATGTGCAAATAAACTATTAATGTCCATCACCATAATGAAGTGCGTCAGTGAAGTCGGTGTGAACCTATTTCACCCAACAGACAGAAGTACTTACCGATACCAATTACTAATACCTATTGCCTAAGAAGAGTAGATAGAGGTGTAGTTTGGGAGGTGGAGGAAGTTGTTAGGGAAATGGGTGAGGGCAGGGGGGGGCGGGGGGAGTAGAGGGGTAAGTGAGGGCAGGGTAGATGGGGGTGGTGTAGAATAAGGATTGTGGGGTAGGAGAGTTGGGTTATAAAAGGCTGTGATTGCTAGGGTGAAGAGAATAGGGATGGGAAGGTTTTTGGGAGACATGAGGGCAGAAGTGGCAGCTGATGGATGGAAGAAGAAGGCAACAGACAGAAGTGACAGCTGGCCTGATGGGAGGAGGAGGCGGGGATGGCACCCACCAAAGAAGACAGCTAGCTGGAGGTGAGGAGGAGGCAGGGATGCCACCCACCAGAGAAGACAGTTGGCTAAAGGAGAGGAGAAAGGCAGGGATGGCACCCGCCAGAGATGACAGCTGGCTGGAGCCGGGGATGGCACCTACCAGAGAAGACAGCTGGTCAGAGGGGAGGTGGAGGCAGAGATGGCACCCGCCAGACATGACAACTGACCAGAGGTGGGAATGCCATCCCCCGCTGAAGACAGCTGGCCAGGGGGGAGGAGGAGGCGGAGATGGCACCTGCCAGAGATAACAGCCAGCCAGGGGGGAGGAGGTGGCAGGGATGGCACCCGCCAGAGAAGACAGCCAGGGCCGGGGATGGCACTTGCCAGAGAAGACAGACGGCCGGAGGGGAGGAGGAGGCAGGGATGGCACCCACCAGACATGACAGCTGGCCAGAGGCAGGGATGCCATCCACCAGAGATAACAGCCAGCCAGGGAGGAGGAGGTGGCAGGGATGGCACCCGCCAGAGTAGACGGACAGAGGGGAGGAGGAGGCATTCTGCACTCAAGCTGACGTCACTTTCTGCATCGGTTTTGGGTATCAGAGTATTTGCGAGAGTATAGATATTCGCGCAAATGCTTAGTATCGGCACAGACACCGGTATCCGAGTACAGTAACCCTAATCAGAATTATAATGAATTTTAATGTACAGAGTAGAATGGTGGGAAAATCCTGGGGAAGTATTGGAATTTATTACTATAAGACAGAATGCTGGGAGAAGTACTACCACCATATCCTACATTTGTTTATAAAAAGGACTCCCAATGTAAGAAATGCAGTAGACTGGCCCCTGGGGTGATAGATGCACCTATGAAAAATAATGGGAGAATATTTCCCTTTTTAACGGGCTTCTACCCATGTGGGAATTGTTTGGCTTGTAAAACACCAGGTGTGAATAAAAATAAGAGGAAAGAATTCAAAGTGACAGCCACTGGCCTAACATATAAAAATGTAAGATTTCATCTCTTGCACCGCTAATGGAGAAGTTTATATGTTAGAGTGCCCTTTACAATATACTGTATAAGGAGGACTTCTAGACCATTGGTAGTTAGAATACGAGAACATATAAATAAAATTAAATTGGGGAAAAAGGATTGCAATGTATCAAGACATTTTAGGGATGTTCACAATAGGAACCAGAAGGGTCTTTTGGGGGGTAGAAAAAGTAAATAATAATATGGGAGGAGGGAATTTTGTGAGATATTTAAGCCAGCGGGAATCATTTTGGATCCATGAAACCAAGGTATTAATACACCATGGCTAAAATGTCGGTTTTGATCTTAATTGCTTCATAATTCTACATTTTATTTTTATTAAAAAAATTGGGAGCAAGAAAAAAAGGCCAAAAACCCCTATCACGTACTCACTCAGCGCTTATGGGAAAAAAAGAGGACTACCAGAGAGCAGTAACACAATAACAGGGATAAAGAGAATACCCTTTATCTCTGCGATAAAGGGTATTCCCTTTATCTAAGAGATAGAGAAGGTAAAAAAGGGGGAGGGGTATGTTTGTATATTAAGAACAGTGTACAGGTAAATATGAGGGGTGATATTAATAATGGAGCTATGGACGAGGCAGAATCACTATGGGTAGAACTTAAAGGGGAAGGCACTATGGGGAGGGTAATATTGGGCGTATGTTATAGGCCCCCCAACCAGAGGGAGGAGGGGGAGGCGGACCTCCTTTTACAGATAAGATTGGCAACAAGGATGGGAAATGTTACTATAATGGGGGACTTTCATTATCCAGATATAGACTGGGCATAAGGAACCACGCATTCAGCTAAGGCTCGACAGTTCCTAAATGTTTTGCAGGACAATTTCATGAGTCAGATGGTGAACGCACCGACAAGAAACAATGTGGTACTTGACCTACTGATTACCAACAATTCAGACCTGCTTACGAATATAGAAATACGGGGCAACTTAGGAAACAGTGACCATAGGTCAATAGGTTTCAGTATTAATTATAGTAATAGGAAACACAAGGGTAATATAAGGACAATAAATTTCAAAAGAGCCAATTTCCCAAAACTGCGCTCTCTGCTAGAAAATATCAAATGGGATGGAACCCTGCGAACAAAGAACACGGAGGAAAAATTGGAGTGCTTCAAGAGCATACTAAACAAAGGGATTGGCCAGTTCATTCCAAAGGGAAATACATTTAAAAGAGCAAAACTAAACCCTGGGTGGCTAAACTCCAACATAAAAATGCATATTAATACTAAAGAAAAGGCCTTCAAAAAATACAAGGCTGAGGGGTCATTGGCAGCATTCAAGCATTACAAAGAGTGTAATAAGAAATGTAAAGACGAAATCAGGGTGGCTAAAGTAGAACACGAGAGACATATAGCGGAAGAGAGTAAAAAGAACCCCAAAAAATTCTTTAAGTATATAAACAGTAAGAAAGCGAGGCCAGAACACATTGGCCCCATAAAAGACGATGAAGGATGCGACTTATGCACCTGTCATGGGTTTCTCCTTCATCCTCTCCGGGCACAGTTTGTTCCCCTTGGGGTGCCCGGGGGGGGGGGTGATGTTACAGGTGTTATGCTTACCAGTGGTTGTTTGTTATGCTGCCATGTTATCAGTGATTGGTTATCTCACTACTATGCCTTTTATATATTTTGGACCCATTTGTAATGCATTGTTTGATTGCGCACTTGGCTGTTTATTCTGTTATGTATGTCAAACTTAATAAAAATTAATGAAACTAAAAGACGATGAAGGAAATTTGGCCACTGAGGACAGGGAAAAGGCGACAGTGTTAAATAATTTCTTCTCTTCAGTCTTCACAAAAGAATCGGGGGGCTACACTAACCCAGCTTGTAATGCTAAACTAAAAAATACACCTCAGGAAGTACCCCCATGGCTAAGATAGCCTTAGAACTAAACTAGAGAAACTTAACATAAATAAAGAACAGGGACCGGGTGGCTTGCACCCGAGGGTTCTTAAAGAGCTCAGCCAGGTGATTGCCAGACCATTATTCTTGATCTTTAAGGATAGTCTACTGAAGAGTATGGTGCCAGCTGATTGGAAAAAAGCCAACGTGGTACCAATATTTAAAAAAGGGCCGAGATATATCCTGGGTAACTATAGGCCGGTCAGCCTAACATCAGTAGTCTGCAAGATTTTGGAGGGGATGTCAAGAGACTATATACAAGACTTTAGTAATGAAAACTGTATTATTAGTAGTAATCAGCATGGATTCATGAAAAATCGTTCTTGCCAAACCAATCTATTAACCTTCTACGATGAAGTGAGCTGCCACCTAGATAAAGGTAAGCCTGTGGATGTGGTGTATCCGGACTTTACAAAGGCCTTTGACACCGTTCCCCACAAACGCTTACTGTACAAACGAAGGAATGTAGGTATGGACCATATGGTGAGTACCTGGATAGAAAACTGGCTCCAGGGGAGAGTCCAGAGGGTGGTGATTAATGGGGAGTACTCGGATTGGGCAGGTGTGGAAAGTGGGGTCCCCAAGGTTCTGTCCTGGGACCAATCCTGTTTTATTTATTCATAAATGATCTAGAGGAGGTGATATCTAGTACAATCTCAGTATTTGTGGATGATACTAAACTAAGCATGCCAATATCTTCTAACATAATAACATAATAACATAATAATGGGTTGGGCAACTACATGGCAGATGAGGTTTAATGTTGAGAAATGTAAATTAATGCACTTGGGCGTCAGAAACACAAAAGCAAGCTACTCACTAGGGGGGGAACCTCTGGGTGAATCTAAGATGGAAAAGGACCTGTAGGTACTGGTGGACAACAGGCTTGACAGTGGCATGCAATGTCAAGCCGCTGCAAGCAAAGCCAACAGAATACTGGGATGTATAAAAAAAGGGGATTCACTCCAGAAATAAAGAAATTATTCTACCACTCTCAAGACTCTGGTCTGGCCACACCTGGAGTATGCTGTCCAGTTCTGGGCACCGGTCCTCAGGAAGCACGTGCTGTAACTGGAGAGAGTCCAGAGAAGGGCAACAAAAATAATTAGGGGAATGGATGGCATTGGCTATGAGGAAAGACTACAAGCACTGAACTTATTCTCTCTGGAGAAGAGACAATTGAGGGGGGATATGATATCAATGTACAAATACTGTACTGGTGACCCTAGCATAAGGAACAAACTTTTTAGAGAAAGGGAATACAATAAGACACGTGGCCACTCACTAAAACTAGAGGAAAAATGGTTTAACCTTAAAATACGTAAGGGGTTCTTCACTGTCAGAGCAGTAAGGATGTGGAATTCTCTTCCACAAGCAGTCGTATCAGCAGGGAGCATTGATAGTTTCAAAAAATTATTAGATGGGCACCTTAAAGACCACAACATACAGGGGTATACAATGTATGGTTACCAGCAAACACACACACACACACACACATCATAGGTTGAACTGGATGGACTGGTGTCTTTTTTCAACCTCACAAACTATGTAACTATGTAACATATACAGATGCTGCTATAAAGACAGATAATTATAAAAGGTGTATGAACAATCCAAAACTCTAAGCATTCACTTCATGAATATGTATACACTAGCAGTGCATCAGGACCTAATGCATAGAGTCCTAGGGATCAGCCAGAACCAGCCAATCCACATCACAATATCAGTGCAATAGTCCTTGGTATAATACGGTGAATCCCTCTTCAGTGTTTGATATATACAGGATGATGTGCACCTTCACCGCACCTCTGTGAGCCCCCTTGGTAGTACTCGCGTACCCTCAAAAGCATATATATGGCGCCTTTATAATGAATGCTCCAGCAAGGCTCCCAGGACCAGTCCACTCATATGACTACCGACCATGGACCCCTTGTCACGGACCGCCAGCACTCCTCCAGATGTCTCTCAACACCAATGGCACCAATTATTAGATGTGATGACTGCATGCGTTTTCTTTCTTATGCCTTCTTTCCTTTATTATCACTTAACCACTTGCCGACCGCCGCACGACTATCTACGGCGGCGGTCAGCCCCTCACAGGCAAACTGACGTAGGTCTACGTCGCTTGCTTGTGAGGGTCTAGGGAGCGAGCGAGCGCCCCCGGAGGCGCGCTCCCGCGTGGTCACGGACCCCCCCCGCGCGTGTGACCGGCGGACTCGATGTCCGCCGGTCACTCGGCGATCGGCGGGGGAGAGGGAGAATGTCAGGCAGCTTGTGTAAACAAGCCACCTGTCATTCTCCTCGGTGTAAAGACACTGATCACATGGATCTACTATGTAGATCCGTTGATCAGTGTCCTTACAGCTCAAGCCACAGCCAATCACAGTAGAAAGCACGCCCCTAGGGACACACACAGCCCCTCCCTCCCAAATAAAGTTAACCCCTTCACTACCAGTGTATTTTTACAGTAACAGTGCATATGTATAGCACTGATTACTGTAGAAATGCCACTGGTAACCCCAAAAGTGTCAAAAATGTCAGTCAAGGGTCCGATCTGTCCACCGCAATGTCGCAGTACAGCAAAAAAAATCGCAGATCGCCGCTATTACGCGTTAAAAAAAAAACAACAAAAATGACAAAAATCTTTCCCTTTGTTAGTAAACGCGATAACTTTTGCGCAAACCAATCAAAATACGCTTTTTGCGATTTTTTTTTACCAAACATATGTAGCATAAAACAAATTGGCCGAAAATGTTAAAAAATTTTGATTTTTACAAATTTTTTGGGGGGGAATTTCATATAAAAAAATGTGAAAAATATTGCTATTTTTTCAAAATTGACGCTCTTTTTTTGTTTATAGCGCGTGATCAAAAAATCGCACAGGTAAACAAATACCACCAAAAGAAAGCTCTGTTTGTTGGAAAAAAAGGACGCCAAATTCGTTTAGGTACAGCGTCGCATGACCGCGCAATTGTCCGTTAAAGTCACACAGTGCCGAATCGCAAAATACCCCCTGGTCAGGAAGGGGGTAAAATCTTCCGGGCTTAAGTGGTTAAGGATACGGAGTGTAAGTCAGAGTCGGTGTCTCCTTTAAGTGTCATGGTGGGGGCGGGTGACAGCATTCATCAGATAACATATGCTGTTTATCAGTGGAGTGGAGGATGGGGGTGAGTATAAGTGAGTATAAGGCTTTCTACTCTTCCCTGGACACAAATGAGCAGTTAACCCCCAAAGCCCCACTGCAAGGGAAACCTTTTTTTTGTTTGCCCTGAGTTGGGCTTTAAGGAAAAAAACTTTGTACCTTTAAGCAATGTTAAAGATAAATTGAGCATGGATACATTGATATTACCCCTTAAAGAACCACTTTAAGGGATCAATTCACTATATCCATGCTTTCTTTATCTTTAACATTGCTTGTAGTTTATGAGAATTACTTGTCAATGTAACAAAACAATTAGCAACTAGCAATAAAGGTTGATATACACACACCCTCTAGGTAAGCTTAGATAAATAATTGCATTGATTAAATACACATCAATTCTATACCATAATACCTAAAAGAAAGGCTCATAAAACATGTGAAAGTCCAAACGTGCAAATAAACTATTAAAGTCCATCACCGTCATAAAGTTCTGCATGGAAGCCAGTGCGAACCTCTTTCATGCAACAACAAAAAAAGGTAGTAACCCCCAAGTACTATGTGGAACTAGGGATGGATGAACGGTTCGGCCCGAGCATGAGTTTGGGCTGAACATTTGTCTGTTTGGCTTTTCACCAAACACCCGAATTTGCAGGTTGTTTGCCAGGTGTTTGCCCTGACGAACACCCTGTAATGCACTGAGGGCTGCACAGTGCATTCTGTGCCATGGTTGAGCTGGCTGTTAAGGAGTGGGGACAGGAAGCCGGCCACGGCATCCCTAACAACCGATGAGTCATCAGCTGTCAATGGGTTTCCCCGCTGACAGCTGAAAAAAATAAAGAAAAAAATCAGGACAACTACCATACGAAGGTAGTGGTAAACTGGCTGGCATTATGTTTTTTTCCATTTTGTCCCATTACTACATGGTGGATGCCGTTGAACTGGAAGCAGAAAGAGTCGACATCCAGAGTCTGAGGCGAGCATTTGAAGGTCTACTGCCTTGGGGATAATTATTAAGTGGAGGACATAGGTGAGCATATTCTAATTGTGCCTGTGTCCAATAAAAAGTGATGAAGGATCGTTGGATATGATATTTGGGTCACAGAGACCAACCAAGCCCATTTGATCCTATTGCCATGTTCTAATTGTGTTGGAGGTGAGCAGGTTTCACCTGGTGGTGGATGAGCACTATTCACAAGAAGCATTTGAAAGAATAATCAGGTACAGAGCATTGTTTGGTGCAGGACTGTTTTATTTATAGGTATCTTAACAACCTAATAATAAACAGAGTCATTTCTGGATTTATTCACAGTTTATACATGGGCTCATCTAAATATATTGTATTATTGTTAGTCACAATTTATGCGCATCATTTTATTGGATTGTGATTTATGGTGGAAAGTGAGGTGGAAACACCTTATAGTGTTATAGCTGGCAACACAGGATTTATTATATAATTTGTTGGTTGCGCTGATTGAAATAATAAAAAAAAAGAAATAGTATACACTGTGTGCACAATTATAAGGCAATTTGTATTTTTAAAGGAATAATATCATTATTGAACAACTACAGTGCTCTCAATAATCCCAAGTGTTATTAAACCTCAAACCTGAATATTTAAGAAAGTAAGGGAGGTTTTGGCTTTCTTAGGAGAATATCTGTATGTGCACAATTATTGGGCAATTATTAGTGTGCAGAATTATTATTCAACTCCTGTATATACTTGAGTAAAAGCCGAGTTTTCAGCATGTTTTTTTATGTTGAAAAAGCCCCCCCCCCCCCCCCCCTCGGCTTATAGTCACTGGCTCACTTCTCTTTTAAAAATGGCACCACCCGGCGCCAACACGTCACTGCGCAGGCTTTCCCGAGCATCGGCGGCCCATGCGCGGTGACATGTTGGCGCCGGGCGGCGCCATTTTTAAATGTAAGACGCCTCAACGTCAGGTAAGTGAGACTCCTTCACAGCCCCAGCATTTCCTCATGCAGTGCTGCGGGCATGGTACAGGACATTCTCCTGTACCATGCCCGCAGCACTGCATCTCCTGTACCATCACCTGTGCCATGCCTGTACCATCTCCTGTGCCAGGCCTATACCATTTCTTGTGCCATGCCTCTACCATCTCCTGTGCCATGCCTGTACCATCACCTGTGCCATGCCTGTACCATCTCCTGTACCATGCCTGTACCATCACCTATGCCATGCCTATACCATCACCTGTGCCATACCCGTACCATCACTTGTGCCATGCCTGAACCATCTCCTGTGCTATCTCCTGTACCATGCCTGAACCATCTCCTGTACCATGCCTGTACCATCTCCTGTACCATGCCCACAGCCCCTGTTTTGTGTCTTGTGGTGGTCAAGTTGGGTCCAGTAGCTGCTGCATTTCCCACCCTAGGCTTATATTCGAGTCAATAATTTTTCCCACTTTTTGTGGTAAAATTAGGTGCCTCGGCTTATATTCGGGTCGGCTTATACTCGAGTATATACGGTAAATGAAAAATAAACATTTTCCCATCTCACTTGTTTATTTTCATCTGTTAAAGTGAAAATAATAGAAAAACTACTCAAAATTTACAAAAAACATTTCTGACATTTAAAAAAACAAAAATTGACCAATAAGCCTTCCATTCATGAGTCTGTCAGTTTCCTGATCTGTTGATGATCAACTTTTTGTGCAGCAGCAACCACAGCCTCCCAGACACAGTTCAGAGAGGTGTACTGTTTTCCACTGTAAATCTCCCATTTAAGAAGGGCCCACAAGTTCCCAATAGGACTAAGGTCAGGTGGGGAAGGAGGTCATGTCACTATTCTTTCATCTTTAAGGCCTTTACTGGCTATCTACGCAGTGGAGCACTTTGATGCATGTGTCTAGCAATTCTATCCTTGATTTTTTGTGTAGTTTCTCCAACATATAACAACCCGCACGGGCATTTGTTAATATATATCACATAATTAGATTGGCACGTATAGTGCTGCTTTCTATAGGATGTCAGAGGGGGTGCATGAAATTCAGCAATTAAAGGGTAATTTTCTTTAAGGATTTGTCAATGCCTACGTACAATTTTTAATATATCGGGTGAGAATGGATGGAACTGTGACACAAAAAAATCAAGGATAGAATTGCTAGACATAAATATTCGATTTGTGACAAACTGGTTCAGCTACCTTTTAGCTAGACATTTTGTAGAGCAATAACATGCGGTTTCTCAACTTAAATTTATGGTCGTTGGTGGAATTTCCAGGAATCGCAGAGGTGGTGATCGGGAATTAATGTTAAGAAAATGTGAAGTTCAATGGATACACACATTGGATAGTTTAAAACCTAAGGGGTTAAATTCAGAATTAGACTTACATCTTTTTATCTGATTGATTTAAGGGGTCTTTTATGGATTTATTATTATTATTTTTTCATGGTGGATTTATGGATGTATTTGGATTGATAATGTACATATGTATTTTTTGTACTTTATATTTTTACAATATTAGGATAATATATGGATGCCTTGATGAACGTGATTGGATTGATGTGATACACTGGATCCTATGTTCCTCTCCTGTGGTATAATTAACACAACTGATTAAATTGTATGAACTGATTAATGTGACAGGTGGTTTCTATTAACACAACAGACAAACACAAGGGCGCACCAGCCTAGTGCATTATCCTTTAAGCAGGTTTTTATCAAGAACTCGTTTGTGAGTATTTTTAATCTATTTCTTTTAATAAACCTGCTTAAAGCATAATGCACTAGGCCGGTGCGCCCTTGTGTTTGTCCGTTGTTTTAAAGTTTCCAGACCTCCCTGGTCTTGTGAAGGGGCTGCAAGGCTGAAGCATTGCACCAACCGCAAAAGTCATTCATCAACATGAAAGAATTGAAAATCAGAAACCGCAAAAGTCATTCATCAACATGAAAGAATTGAAAATCAGAAACCGCAAAAGTCATTCATCAACATGAAAGAATTGAAAATCAGAAAACAGGTGTGAATTCCAATTGGAGCTACAATTGATTAAATGTCTAAACAAAGAATTGTTGAGGGAAATTTAACAGAAAGATACAGATATAAATTACTGACAGAGACTCATTTTTGTAAAAGACAAAAGATTTTAAAATAATAATTATTCAGAATATTAAATAGAAGGAGGTGGAAGGGAAAGGGGGAGGGAAAGGAAAGGAAGGGGGGGGGGAGAGAAAGGGGGAACAAAAAAAAGGAGGGGAGGGGGTGTCAGGGGAGAAAGAAAGGATAGAGGAGGGGGCCATCAGAACTATAGAGACGAAGAATAATATTCTCACTATTGTTCCAAAAAGGCCGAAAGATTGCACTCAGTATTTAACCTTTTGGAATGTAAAGGATCCAAACAGTAGATCCACATTTTTTCTCCACTCTTTCTCCCTCCCCTCCCAATTTTGTTTTAGCCTTTCTCTCCCCCCTGTATGTCCATCCAGCCATTTTTTAATGGACAGCCAATACCCCTCAACCAAACAATCTACAATCAGGATTACCATTATTACTCTATTATCTATTCAAAATCATTTTGAAACTTTTTTTTTTTTTCCAAATTATTTTTATTGAATTTTTCAAAACAATACAAAACAAAACAAGTAGCGTGCAAGCTACCACCTTCGTACCTATAGCAGGGGTACGTACATCAATGTAAATAAAGTAATAGAAGTTACAGAAGCACCAACGGTCATAACAATTGTAACATTAATAGAACTCTATGGAAGTCAGTAGCAGTGAATGAATTTACTCTAAGATTAGCAAATGGAACTAGGCAGAGACAGCACGAAATAGCAACCATAGTCTGGAGTCTGGAGCAACTAGACAATGCATATACAATATTTAGGGTTCCACGCCTTTCTGAACACCGTAGAAATGTTAAACTTTTGTCATACACGTTATATTAGAGCCTTGGAGGACATACCTCTTGAACACTCACAGGGATCACCATTAAACCAGATAGAGCTTAGCTCCCCGCCCCGAGCACCCCTAACGGGATCTAAACTGTGACCAGGTGCGAGGAGTGTGAATGGGTAGACGCTCCTATCCTCTCAGAGTACTGTAGGGAACATGTCAAGGTAGGCATTTATAATAAACCAGAACTTGGTGTCAAATGCTCCATCCAGTCACACCACGGTTTCCATTGGGCTACAACAGCGGCCATAGCTTGGTTCTTGAGGGAAAGTGAGCTTTCAAAGGTGTGGTGAGTATTAACAAGGTCAATGACTCCCTTAATATTTGGCGGTTCAAGTTGTTTCCAAGCACGTGTTACAGTAAGTCTGGCTGCCAGTAGAATGTGAGTCGCAACGTTTCTGTAGGGGGTAGGAATCTGCTCGATCTCAAGATTTAGCAATGCTAGACCAGGTTTGATTGTGATTGGACAGTGTAAGATTTCCTCCAGTAACTCAAAGACCTGGGCCCAGTAGCGGGCAAGTTTTGGACAGCGCCATAGGACATGGAAAAGTGTACCATCGTGTCCACACATACGCCAACATTTACCGTCGTTTTGGGGGTCGAACTTGCATATTCTGGAAGGCGTGAGGTACCATCTGAGGGAAATCTTTATGTGTAACTCCCATAATTTGACACAACTGGTAGCTAAATAGATGGAACGGATAGCCCTGCTCCATTGTTTGTCAGTAAATTCTTGACCAATATCCCTTTCCCATTGAATGTGGGGAACGGACTTGGTGAAGAATGTCTTACCCTGGAGAAGATTGTAAAAGACCATTATTCCTTTCTGGTTAGAGTGTCCTGAATCTGACAGGAACCGCCAAGCCTGGGTAGGAACAGTCGCGGGCCCTGAGTGGACGGAATCAAGGAAATGTGACACCCGAAGATGCGTGAATAAGGCGGATCTGGGAAGGTCGAATTTCGCTTGTAGTGTGCTAAACGGAATCAGTTTGGGGCCTTCGTATAAGTCCCCAAGATGGGTAATGCCTTTAACTAGCCGGACAGAAACGTCAATGTGGGGTATAAGCGAGTGTAATGTTGACAATGGAATATTGAGTGGGGTACCTTTAGAGGCTGAAGTATCTTGTGCTACAAGGGTTCTCCACGCCCTAGCTGCTGCAGTCATGAACGGAGGGAGGAAGGAGGGCAACTTGGTGCCTAGGGTAGTCGCCAGCAACCAATCAGACAACTTCTGTCTGGTGCAATATGTGGCCTCCATTGCGCTCCACAATGTATTAGGAGTTTCCCTGAACCAATCTTGTAGTGGAGACAACACTGATGCCAGGTAATAGTCAGAGATGTCCACGTATCCCGCCCCACTCGCTAAACGATGTTTAATCAGTTTAGCGTGAGCACATCTAGGTTTTTTGGTTTGCCATATGTATTTGGAGAGTAGGGACTGAAGGGATCTAAGATAAGTCTTTGGGAGGGGGATCGGAAGGGCACGAAAAAGGTACAGTAATTGGGGAAAATACATCATTTTAAACGTGGCTAAACAACCCAGCCAGGAGAATTCAAAGGAAGCCACATGCTTTAGGTTGTCCTGCAATTTAGTGCGAGATAAAAGGAAATTGTGGTGAAACAGCTTTTTCGTAGATGCAGTTAGCTGCACGCCAAGATAAGAAATGCTTTGGTCTGTCCACGCATACGGGAACTGGTGTTGCGACAAGTTACGCATTGTGGCATTAATGCCAATACCCAATATGTTGGACTTGGACTCATTTACTTTGTAAAAGGAGACTTTTCCAAACCACTGAAGAATCCTTTGAATTTCCGGGAGGGACGCAGTTGGGTCTGATACCATAAGTATCACATCATCCGCGAAAAGACTAATTTTATGGTGCTAATCTCCCATATGTATACCAGATATTTTAGCATTAGATCGGATGTGTGTGGCTAAAGTTTCCATAATCATGTTAAATCTCAGGGGGGAGAGTGGACACCCCTGTCGATTGCCATTAGTGATATTAAACGGGGTAGAAATAGCTTCCGTTGTACGGACTACAGCAGAGGGCGTGGAGTATAAGGCCATAATGGCATCGTGAATAAATCCTCGAAAACCGAATTTTTGAAGGACGGCTGATAGGAACCCCCAGTGGACCCTATCGAACGCCTTCTCCGCATCCAAAGAAAGGAGCAGAGAAGGCGTCCCATTGAGGCCCACATGGTGAATAGCATTAATCACACGTCTTGTTGCGTCTGACGTTTGTCGCCCTTTAGTGAATCCAGACTGATCCTTATGTATAATTTGGGGAAGAAGGTCCACTAGTCTGGCGGCTATAACTTTGGCATAAATTTTTACATCCATGTTTAACAGGGAGATGGGTCTAAAATTTTGAGGCTGATCAGGTTCCTTCCCAGGCTTAGGTAGGGTTACAATCAGTGCACTCAACATTTCCTTCGGGAAGGATGAGGAGGAGGCAGCAGAAGTAAATACAGTTTGTAGAAGGGGGGTCAAGGTGTCACTGAATTTCTTATAATATTCCGCAGAATATCCGTCCGGTCCAGGTGATTTCATGTTGGGAAGTGAAGCTATAGCAGTCTTGATTTCCAAGTCGGAAAAGGGTCTGCTTAAAGAGTCAATATCTTGGGGCATCAGGGAAGGGAGTTCAATTTGTGCGAGAAAGTCGTCAATGTCCGCAGGGGTCGGTTGAAAAGTCGAGTGATCCGTCTTAAGATTATAAAGGGATTCGTAGTAAGAACTAAAGGCATTGGCTATAAGTGTAGGTTTAAGCAATTTCTCTTTTGTTTTGGGATGAGTCATGCAAGGGATTTTGGATTTGATCCGCTGACCCTTAATTCGAAGGGCCATAGCTTTGGTGGCTTTATCGCTAGTAGCGTATGTGTTGGCTTTCCATTTCTTGAGGGAAAAACTGTATTTCTCCAGCAAGAAAGTCCGAAGTTCCTGTCTAGTCGCAAAGATACGAGCTTGGAGGACTGGGGAAGGGTCTGTCTTATTTTGTGCATCCAGGGACGCTAGTTATTTGGTAAGAGTATCCAAATGCTGCGTTCTCCTTTTCCGTTCCCTAGCGCCCAATTGTAAGAACAAACCGCGTAACACCGCCTTATGAGCATTCCACACTACCACCGGGTCAATATCAGGCAAGGCATTTTCAGTAATAAAGCATTCTAGTTGTTTCTGGATCTCCGCTACGTAACCCGGGTTGGTTAAAAGGTAGCTAGGCAGTTTCCACACGAACGTGGACATCCTAGGAGCACCTAAGGCAATCGAGATGCTTAAGGGGGAATGATCCGACCAGGTGGCAGTGTGTAGCTCGATAGATGAGATATGATCCAAAAGATGCTTGTCAGTAATGCACAGGTCAATACGCGAGTAGGTGCCGTGACGAGGGGAAAGGTAAGAGTAGTCCCTCTCCCCTGCATGACAGCACCTCCACACGTCATACAAATCAGATTCCCACAAAAACTTGGACAGGGAAGAATTGTGCTTCTTAGGAGAAGCAGATGAATCCATAGCACTGTCAGGAGCCAAATTAAAGTCACCGCACATTAGTAAATGTCCCCATTGGAGGGATTTAGCTTTGTCCATAATCGATCGGATAAAGGCCATCTGGTGAGCATTAGGCGCATAGAGATTAACCAGCGTGAAATTGCGATTGTCGATAATGCACCGGAGGATGATGTAACGACCCTTTGGGTCAATAATAGAGTCATGAAGTTGGTATGACAGGGACTGGCTGATGGCTATCATAACCCCTTTGCGCTTTTTCTTGCCTGACGCCAGATATATGTGGGGAAATTGAGTATGATAGCACTTGGGGGTCGCGGATTGGGAAAAATGCGTTTCCTGCACACATACTATGTCACTCTGAAAGGAGAGAGCTGATTTCCACAACGAGGACCTTTTTGCCGGGCGATTGAGGCCTCTGGCATTCAGAGAGAGAACATTGATAGACATGCCTGGAAGAAGTGAGTGAATGAAGGAAGGGATATGTCAAAGGAGGTGAAGACAGTACCTGAAGTCTCGATGACAGGTGGCTTATAGCAGATCTTGCTCCACTAGTGAAGACTCCAGGTGTAGGAGGGTGTCCAGAAAGGCAGGAGAGTCTAGTTGCTGTCGCTAGTTCCGAGATTCACTGCCTATGACGTGTGAAGGCACTAAATGCAAAGCACACCAAAAATAAAAGCAAACAACAAAAAGAACAATAAGTATGAAATATTTCTCTGGTGGGCAACCAACCGAGGTTGCTCGAACTATGCTTGTTGAGTGGTTGGATCACCAATTTGCTCTGGGAAACAGTAGGAGTATCCTGTGAAGAGGCCTACTGACCGAGAGATAGGGGACTTCCACCAGGGTGGATAAACCAGTCACTGGAACAAAGCAAAGAAAGAACTGTAGCCCGGCCGGGCTAGTGGACGAGGAGGTAAGGAAGCACAGCTCGTCATGGACGATGATTTTGGCGTCCTTGTCCTTGATGAGCTCTTGAGCGGGCTGAGGAAGAATGTTGAGAGCCATCATGGAAGTTCCTTGGGGGATCCGGGATGATACCCCAGGAGTGGAGGAGGCGCATCCCTCCCTCTATGGTGGATATGGTGTGCGGGATCCCATTGTGAGTGACAAGCAATGTTGCCGGATGGCGCCACTTGTACATAATTTTATGATTGAAGAGAGCCTTTGTAAGGGTTTTCAGTTGCCTCCGTTGTTGCAGTGTATGCTGAGACAAGTCAGCGTAGAGCTGCACTTCTGCATATGGGTCAGGTAGCGTTCCCAGCTGCCTGGAGACTTTGAGGATTTTTTCCTTGGCAGGATAAAAGTGCATGCGTAAAAGCACATCTCTGGGCACAGAATCTTCCAGGTGGCGGGGTTTAGGGAATCTGTGTATCCTGTCAATAGTCAATTCGATGGGTGCGAGATCCGGGACCAGGGTAGTGAAAAGGGTGGATGCATGTTGGAGAAGATCGTTCGGCTGAACTGATTCAGGAATGCCGCGCAGCTTGATGTTGTTGCGGCGCGAACGATCTTCCAAATCCGCTATTTTGGATTTAATCCAATCCGTGTCCTCCCTTAGCTCCTGATAAGCATCAACAAGGTCATTCACTGTTTCAGCACACTCCTGCATACCATGCTCAATATGTGACACCCTGCTGCCCATGTGCCTCATTTCACATGCGAATCTGTCCATTATGTTGGTGAGATTAGCCATGAGAGAAGATTGGAAAGTCATTAACATATTCTTCATTGTAGTGTCCAGGACAGGCTGGCCATTAGTGGGGAACGCAGCAATAGAAGATTGAAGTGCAGACATAGTATGCATAGAGGCAAAGGAGGTACTCACAGCAATCCCGGGAGGGTTAATAGGGTCCATGCGCATCCTTGATTTCGCTGGGCTACCCGTTACCGGCGTTGCAGGAGATGAGTCCGGCATAGGAGGCAGCGATGGGGAGTCCTCCGGCGATGCCGCTGGGACCGCATCAGGGAGATCTGTGTAGGCCGCAGGACTCCCGCCGTCAGATCGCGCTGCGGCGCCATCTTGGATCCTCTCAGGGAGAAGCGGCTGGGGAAAGAAGAAGGCCGTGAGCTTTTTTTGGGCCCCGCTCATCCTTCCTTTTACGGCTGTTCATCATCCTGCGGTGTTCAGCCAAATACTCCGGTAGGTATCGAGTGTCAGGAGCCGCTGTGCTTCGGATATGCTGGGGAAAGAGTCGGCCGGGTACAGAGAGCTCTTAGCTCAAGCGTCCTTTCAGCACGCGCGCAAGCCACGCCCCCCGGCCATGCTAACCCTGCCTTCTGAGGTGCTGGCGGTGCCCTGCTTGCGTTGGCGACCTCTTCCTCCTCCTCCTCCTCCTCCTCTGCCTTGTGCTTCCACTGTGGCTCCGCTGTCAGGTGGGAATGCCAGCAGCATCGCGTCTACCAGCGTGCGCTTGTACTCGCGCATCTTGCGATCGAGCTCCAGTGAGTGAATTAAGGACGGTACGTTGTCCTTGTAACGGGGATCCAGCAGGGTGGCCACCCAGTAATCAGCACAAGTTAGAAAGTGGGCAACTCGGCGGTCGTTGTGGAGACACTGCAGCATGTAATCGCTCATGTGTGCCAGGCTGCCCAGAGGCAACGAAAGGTTGTCCTCTGTGGGAGGTGTATCATCTGTGTCCTCTGTATCCCCCCAGCCACGCACCAGTGATGGCCATGAGCTGGCCTGGGTGCCACCCTGCTGTGAACATGGTTCCATCTCCTCCTCCATCTCCTCCTCCTCATCCTCCTCATCCTCCAGAACTGTGCCCCTGCTGGACAATTGTGTCCCTGGCATTTTTGTGTGCAGGAACCCACCCTCGGAGCCCCTTGTGAATGACTGCCCTGAAAGCCTTGGAAATGTTACCTCTTCATCCTCCTCCTCCTCCTCCTCCTCCTCCTCCTCATCCTGTGCCACATCCTCTTCCATCATCGCCCGAATTGTTTTTTCAAGGAGGCATAGAAGTGGGATAGTTAAGCTGACAACGGCGTCATCGGCACTGGCCATGTTGGTGGAGTACTCAAAACAGCGCAACAAGGCACACAGGTCTCGCATGGAGGCCCAGTTATTGGTGGTGAAGTGGTGCTGTTCCGCAGAGTGACTCACGCGTGCGTGCTGCAGCTGAAACTTTACTATGGCCTGCTGCTGCTCGCACAGTCTTTGCAGCATGTGCAAGGTGGAGTTCCACCTTGTGGGCACGTCACAAATGAGGCGGTGAGCGGGAAGGCCGAAGTTACGCTGCAGCGCTGACAGGCGAGCAGCAGCAGGGTGAGAACGCCGAAAGTGCGCACAGACGGCCCGCAATTTCTGCAGCAGCTCTGACATATCGGGGTAGTTTTTAAGGAACCTCTGCACCACCAAATTCAGCACATGCGCCAGGCAAGGGATGTGCGTCAAACCGGCTAGGCCCAGAGCTGCTATGAGATTTCACCCGTTATCGCACACCACCAGGCCGGGCTTGAGGCTCGCTGGCAGCAACCACTCATTTGTCTGCTGTTCCATGCTCCTCCACAACTCCTGCGCGGTGTGTGGTTTTTTCCCCAAACAGGCAAGTTTTAAAACTGCCTGCTGTCGTTTACCCCTGGCCGTGCTGAAGTTGGTGGTGAAGGTGTTACGCTGACCGGATGAGGAGGCGGTAGAGGATGAGGAAGCGGAGTAGGAGGAGTTAGGAACAGGAGGCAAACTGAAGCGCCCTGCAATCCTCGGTGGTGGAAGGACATGCGCCAAAATACTATCCGCCTCAGGCCCATCCGCCACTGCATTTACCCAGTGTGCCGTTAGGGAGATATAACGCCCCTGACCATGCTTATTGATCCACGTATCGGTAGTTAGGTGGACCTTGGCACAGATGGCGTTGCGCAGTGCACACCTGATTTTTTCCCCCACTTGGTTGTGCAGGGAAGGGATGGCTTGCCTGGAAAAGTAGTGGCGGCTGGGCACAACGTACTGTGGGACAGCCACCGACATAAGGTTTTTAAAACTGTGCGTCTCCACCAGACGGAATGACAGCATTTCAAAGGCCAAGAATTTTGAAATGCTGGCATTCAGGGCCAGGGATCGCGGGTGGGTAGGGGGGTACTTCCTCTTCCTCTCAAGTGTTTGGGAGATGGAAAGCTGAACGCTTCCACGGGACATTGTGGAGATGGTTGGTGACCCAGGTGGTGGTGTTGCTGACAGATCCTCTGTTTGCGGGGTGGCAGGTGCCGGTATCACTACTGATGTGGATGGATGTAACGCTCATGCGTTTTTTGTTAGTGAATGGATTTGCAGCTGCAGAATTATTACACTCAGTAGTCTTGTAGAGAATGTGTTGAACAACATATCCAACTCTCAGGACTTCATCACTGTGTACAGCCTGTTATGCAAATATACATACACTCAATATGATGTTCCTGGAGTGATAGAATGTATATGATAGAATAGAGGTGAGAGACAGGCAATAAAATGGTGAGCACTTAGTAGTAGTATTCAGGAGAGTGGTAGGTGATGATAGTATGCAGATAGGTTTTAGCAATCATGTATAGTAACAGGTGGTAGGGGACAGCAGATGAAGTATGCAAGAGAGAGTAACCTAGTGCAATGATAGGTGATGGTAGTCCCAAGAGCTAGCAATCTATGCAGATGATAGAAATAGCTTAGATAGTAATAGTCCCTTTAGTATGCAGTAGTAGATAGTGAAAGTTAGGTTGAGGAAGGAATCCACTGCGGGGTACTTATCACTAGATGGGTTAGTAGTAGCAAGGTCCAAGAGTAATGGAGTAATCCGGTAGTGAGATACTGGATCGGTAGCGAGGTTCCGGTCTTGTTCAGGCAAGGGGAATAGCTTGAAGCTCCGGCAGCATTGGACAAGACAAGGCAACATGCGGTTTGAACGAGCAATGAGTGAGAGAAAGCCGGCGATTGAAATAGCCGCTCATAGCGGCGCCCGGTGATGACGTCATTGCCCTTAAAGGTGTATGCGTTCCATTTGGATAGCAAGATGGGACGCAATATTAAGAGAGAACTGTGGAAATAAGGGTACCAGAGGTACCAGAACATTACAGTACCCCCCCCTTAAGGCCGGCTCCGGAAGGCCTCTAGAACTGGTTTTTCCGGGTATTTCGAGTGGAAATTGCGAATCAGTCTAGGGGCATGTATATCGGAGGTATCCAGCCAGGTGTCGTCTTGGGGCCCATAGTTCTTCCATCGTACTAGATATTGGAGTCTTCTTCTATGGATACGAGAATCCAGAATCTCCTTTATCTCAAATTCTTCTCCGCCTTCAACTTGTACAGGAGGTGGAGGTGAGATGGTAGGCCTTATTCCTTGGTTAGGAACATGGGGCTTTAGTAGAGACACATGGAAGATGGGATGTATCTTGAGGTCTGTTGGTAATGTGAGTTGTACTGCAGCTTTTCCAATAAGCTTCTTTATTGGGAAGGTCCCAGGAATAAAGGTCCAAGTTTTTTACTAGGGATCTTTAATCTCAAATTTTTTGTAGAAAGCCAAACAAGATCCCCAATGGCATATTGGGGAGAGGGTTTTCTACGAAGGTCGTAGTACCTCTTTTGTTGGCTATGGGCATGTGAGATGGTGGTGTTGAGTAAACCCAGGGAATCCTTTATTTGGGTAAGATAATCAGAGGCCACTGGATTACTTGATGGCAAGATACGTGGTGGAAGAAGTGTGGGATGAAACCCATAGTTTAAGTAGAATGGACTTTGTTTAGTAGTGCTGTGGGTCGCGTTGTTATAGGCGAATTCCGCCAGCGGGAGGAGGTCCACCCAATCGTCCTGTAGATATGAAGTATAGCAACGTAGATATTGCTCAATGCACTGGTTGACTCTTTCTGTCTGTCCGTTGGTCTGAGGGTGGTAAGGAGAAGTAAGTTTTCGCTCTATTCGTAGAATCTGACATAGAGCTTGCCAAAACTTTGAGATAAACTGTGAACCACGGTCAGACAGAAGTGTTTTTGGAATACCATGTAACTTAAAGACATGTTTCACAAGTAATTCCGCTGTTTGCTTGGATGAAGGTAGTCTTCGGATAGGAATGAAATGTGCCATCTTGGTCAGATGGTCCACTGACACTAAAATGGTGTTGAATCCTTTGGAAGGTGGTAGTTCTACTATAAAGTCTAAGGACACCACTTCCCATGGAACCTGGGGTATTGGTAAACTACAAGGTAGACCCGATGGTTTTGTAGTGTCAATTTTGGACCTTGCACAGATGTCACAAGATGAAACGAACTTTTGCACGGTCGTCTTCGTGTCAGGCCACCAAAATTGCCTAGTAAGTAAATTGAATGTTTTAGTCATACCCATATGTCCTGCCATAGGTACATCATGCGACAATTCCAAGATCTTGGTTCGCATAGTAGGGGGTATGTATAGTTTATCGTTGTAATAGAGGAAGCCTTCTGCATCAGCATTTAGTTGTGGTGGAGGTGAATCCAGTCCTATGCTGTGCAAAATCTCTTCCTTCAGGGAACGGACAACACCGACAATACGTTCATAGGGTATTATAGGAACTGAGGGAACCTCGGCGTAGCTATCTTCGGTTAATCGTGAAAGCGCATCCGCTTTTTTATTTTTGTCTGCAGGTGTATAGGTCACTAGAAAATTAAATCTCAAAAAGAATAATGACCATCGTACCTGCCGGTGGGAAAGAGTTCTATTAGTCTGAAGGTATTGAAGGTTTTTGTGATCTGTGTATATAAGGATTGGCAATCGAGTACCCTCAAGTAGGTGTCGCCAATTCTCTAATGCCAGTTTTATGGCTAGTAACTCTTTTTCACCCACTGGGTAATTCACCTCGGGGCTGCTTAGTGACTTTGAGAAGAAAGCAACTGGGTGAAGTGTTTGTTGGTCGTTGTGAGAGAACTGCTCCTACTGCCATATTTGACGCATCTACCTCCAAAATATATTGAAGGGATGGGTCTGGATGGCGTAGTATGGGAGCAGAAGTAAAGCTTGATTTCAACAAGCAGAAAGCTCCATTTGATTCTTCTGACCATTTGAATTGTTTTTTTGTACTTGTGAGTTGTGTGAGAGGTCTCACAATAGCAGAGAAGTTCTTGATGAACTTTCTATAGTAGTTAGAGAATCCGAGGAATCTTTGTAATGCTTTGCGAGTTGTTGGCACAGGCCAATCTAGAATACAGGATATTTTGCTCATGTCCATTTTGATTCCATTTTTTGATATAATGTATCCTAGGAATAGTACTTTCTCTTTATGAAATAAACATTTTTTTGATTTAACATATAATTTATGTGCAAGTAGTCTTGACAACACGAGTCTTACATGTTTTATGTGTTCAGATAAGGAATGAGAATAAATAAGTATATCGTCCAGATATACTACAACACAAACATCAAGCAAGTCTCTGAATATGTCATTTATAAATCGTTGGAAGGCTGCGGGAGCATTACACAACCCAAATGGCATCACGATGTACTCAAACAGTCCGTATCTGGTTCTGAATGCTGTCTTCCATTCATCCCCGTCACGGATTCGAATTAAGTTGTATGCCCCTTTTAGGTCCAATTTCGAAAAGTAGGAAGCTCCGCGCACCTGTTCTATAAGTTCAGGAATAAGAAGTAAAGGATAACGATCCTTTATTGTAATGGTATTTAATTGTCTGAAATCAATAATAGGCCTGAGACTTGAATCTTTATTGCGGACAAAGAAGAGTCCTGCAGCAGTGGAGGAAGTAGAAGGTCTGATGAATCCTTTCGCCAAATTTTCATCCAAGTATTCCTTGAGATAAGAGAGTTCATCCTGTGAAAGAGGATAAACGTGACCGAAAGGCAATTTGCTATTAGGGAGTAGATCGATACAACAATCATAGTCCCTATGGGGAGGCAACACTTGAGCGTTTTTCTCAAAGAAGACTTCCGACAAATCCTGATAACATATTGGTATAATCTCATCCGACACCACAGACAGGATCCTTCCATGTGATGAGAGATTACACGTGGTTTCGCAGTAGTGAGAAGAGAAGGTTAGAGTTCTTGTTTTCCAATCGATGATTGGTTGATGTATGTGTAACCAGGGAAGTCCAAAAATAATGGGAAAATGTGGTGAGGTCAGTACATCAAAAGTGGTGGTCTCCACATGAGACCCGTCAGCAGTGACAAGGAGTGCCTGTGTCTGATTAGTGATGGGACCAGAGGATAACGGAATACCGTTAATGAAACTAACAGAGACAGGTTTAAGTTTTGAAATAATAGGTATTTTATTTAAGGTAACAAAACAAGTATCAATGTAGTTCCCACAAGATCCTGTGTCAACCATAGCCTTGGTGGTGATCCTAGTTTGGTCCCACTGTAATGTCAAATGAATGAAAAGATAAGGATTAGAAAATGAAGTTGTTAGTCCCCCTAGCAAGACATTTGAACACTCACCCTCTTTTTTGCGGACAAGGGGACAGCCGTTTATCAAATGATCCGGGGATGCGCAGTACATGCAGAGATGTTCGGTTTTCCTCCTGGCACGTTCGAAAAAGGTCAAAGGTGGGCGTATCATTCCTACCTCCATAGGAGTAGGGTCAACAGGCGACATCCGAGAAGGACTGGACAATGGCAATCCCATATTCTCAGCCTTTCTTTCTCGCAGTCGTCTGTCAATATTGATACTGGTCTGTATCAGGCCATCCAAGGTGTCAGGTAAATCCGCTCGGGCGAGCTCGTCTTTAACGGCTTCTGATAGGCCGAGTCCGAACTGCGTTCGCAAGGATGTGTCATTCCACCCTGAATCAAGGGACCATCTTTTGAAATCTGCCACGAAGTCCTCAACAGGTCTCCTTCCTTGTTTTAAAGCCCTCAATTGGGTATCAGCAGTACTCTGCCTATTGGGGTCTTCATATAAACTAGCGAGTTGCACTAGGAATAAAGGATAGGAGTTAAGAAGTGGGTCATCTTTCTCAAAGAGAGAGTCTGCCCAGGCCCGGGGATCACCCGTCAGATAGGAAATAGTGGTACAGACTTTGATTCGGTCAGTGGGGTAGGTATGAGGTTTCAACAAGAATAGCAATCGACATGCGTTTTTAAATTCACTAAATTTACTCCGATCACCAGTAAACACTAGAGGAGGGTTTATCTTAGGCTCACGGGGCTGAGCAGCAGAGAGCTGCGCAAGACGGCCAACCTGCTGTCTTAAAGCCTGATTTTCGTTTTTTACCTCTGTAAGAGCAAGTATCAATGCATCTACTTGTTGTTTTAATTGCATTACTTGAGTGGGTAATTCTGCTGAATCCATATTTTTTCTGGCTCGTTCAATCTGTAACGCTCATGCGTTTTTTGTTAGTGAATGGATTTGCAGCTGCAGAATTATTACACTCAGTTGTCTTGTAGAGAATGTGTTGAACAACATATCCAACTCTCAGGACTTCATCACTGTGTACAGCCTGTTATGCAAATATACATACACTCAATATGATGTTCCTGGAGTGATAGAATGTATATGATAGAATAGAGGTGAGAGACAGGCAATAGAATGGTGAGCACTTAGTAGTAGTATTCAGGAGAGTGGTAGGTGATGATAGTATGCAGATAGGTTTTAGCAATCATGTATAGTAACAGGTGGTAGGGGACAGCAGATGAAGTATGCAAGAGAGAGTAACCTAGTGCAATGATAGGTGATGGTAGTCCCAAGAGCTAGCAATCTATGCAGATGATAGAAATAGCTTAGATAGTAATAGTCCCTTTAGTATGCAGTAGTAGATAGTGAAAGTTAGGTTGAGGAAGGAATCCCCTGCGGGGTACTTATCACTAGATGGGTTAGTAGTAGCAAGGTCCAAGAGTAATGGAGTAATCCGGTAGCGAGATACTGGATCGGTAGGGAGGTTCCGGTCTTGTTCAGGCAAGGGGAATAGCTTGAAGCTCCGGCAGCATTGGACAAGACAAGAGCAATGAGTGAGAGAAAGCCGGCGATTGAAATAGCCGCTCATAGCGGCGCCCGGCGATGACGTCATTGCCCTTAAAGGTGTATGCGTTCCATTTGGATAGCAAGATGGGACGCAATATTAAGAGAGAAATGTGGAAATAAGGGTACCAGAGGTACCAGAACATTACAATGGAGCGGCCGAGACTGCAGCAGAAGAGGAAGCAGGATGAGCCAGAGACGTTTCTTGGTTTTGAAGGTGTCTACTCCACTGCAGCTCGTGCTTTGCACTTAGATGCCTGATCATGCAGGTTGTGCTCAGGTTGAGAAGGTTTATGCCTCGCTTCAGGCTCTGATTGCACAGGGTGCAAACCACTCGTGTCCTGTCATCAGCACATTTTCTAAAGAACTTCCACGCTAGAGAACTCCTTTGAGCTGGCTTTGGTGCGCTCGTTCCCTTGCTGCGTTGGGCAGTAGCAGGCGTAGTGTCTAGGGCACGGCCGCTCCGCTTCTGCACCCTGCTCCCTCTTCTGCTGTGCTGGTGGCTCTGTGCGACCACCGCCTCTTCCTCCAAACTACTCAGGTCACCTGCATGACCTTCATTCCATGTGGAGTCGAGGACCTCATCGTCCTCCACATCATCTTCCACCCAGTCTTCACCCCTGCTCTCCTTGTCGGTCTCCACAATTCTGAACGCCGCAGCAGTTGGCACCTGCGTTTCGTCATCATCGGAGACAAGCTGCGATGGTCCTTGCATGTACTCATCTTGAGAAATAAGTGGTTGGGCATCGCTGCACTCAATCTCTTCCACTTCTGGGGCAGGGCTAGGTGGATGGCCCTGGGAAACCCTGCTGACAGAGTCCTCAAAAAGAAGAAGAGACCGCTGTATGGCTTGGGGCTCACACTGCTTGCCTGATTTGCAAGGGGGTGAGGTGAAAGATGGTTGGACATCGGCTGCAGGTGCCAACTCTGACCTTTCTGCAGTAGACTGGGTGGGAGACAATGTGAAGGAACTGGAGGCACTGTCAGCAGCAAACCAATCTACTATCGCCTCTACTTCTTCTGGCCTCATCACTTCTAGAGGCGTATGATGCCCTACCAAATACTGATGCAGGTTCTGTCGCCTACTCACACTTGAGGAAGGTGTTTCACTTGTGCGTGTAGCTGGCACAGATCGACCACGTCCTCTCCTTGCAACAGGAGCTCTACCAGCAGCACCACAACCCAGGCCACGGCCCCTTTTTGGCGGTCTCCTCATATTTCTGTAATTTATGATCTTGCCCTAGAAAGGTGTTTATTGAATAGCGGAACAAAACAACAACAGTATCGCACGGGTGTATCTCACATTCAAATATGCAAACTATGCCGCAATTTAATGTTTTTTACCCCAAAAGGGTGTATATTGAATAGCGGAATAGGGAAAAGGATAAAAAACGGTGTATCTCACACGTACAAACACAGACTAGGCCCCCGATTAAAATTTTTTGTACCCTAAAGGCAGGATGAGGAAGAGGAGTAGGAGGAGTTGGGAACAGGAGGCAAACTGAAGCGCCCTGCAATCCTCGGCGGTAGAAGGAGATGCGCCAAACAAATTTAAAAAGGTGTATCTCACATGTACCGATACAGACTATCCCGCAATTTAATTTTTTACACTCAAACAGGGTGTATATTGAATAGCGGAATAGGACAAATTTTACAAAACGGTGTATCTCACACGTACAAACACAAACTAGGCCCCGATTACAATTTTTTGTACCCTAAAGGCAGGATGAGGAAGAGGAGTAGGAGGAGTTGGGAACAGGAGGCAAACTGAAGCGCCCTGCAATCCTCGGCGGTAGAAGGAGATGCGCCAAACAAATTTAAAAAGGTGTATCTCACAGGTACCGACACAGACTATCCCGCAATTTAATTGTTTTTACCCAAAGGTGTAGATTAAATAGCGGAATAGAAAATATTATCAAAAAAAGGTGTTTGTATCTCACACGTACAGAACCAGACTAGGCCCCAATTACTATTTTTTGTACCCCCAAAGGCAGGATGAGGAGTAGGAGGAGTACGGAACAGGCAACACCCTCAAATCTTCTGAAGTATGAGATGCACCCCAAAAATTGGAAAGGTGTATCTTACACGTACCAACACAGACTATCCCGCAATTTAATTGTTTATACCCAAAGGTTTTTATCGAATAGCGGAATAGAAAATATTATCAAAAAAAGTGTATGTATCTCACACGTACAGAACCAGACTAGGCCCCAATTACTATTTTTTGTACCCCCAAAGGCAGGATGAGGAGTAGGAGGAGTTCGGAACAGGCAGCACCCTCAAATCCTCAGAAGTATGAGATGCACCCCAAAAATTGGAAAGGTGTCTCTCACACGTACCAACACAGACTATCCCGCAATTTAATTGTTTATACCCAAAGGTTTTTATTGAATAGCGGAATAGAAAATATTATCAAAAAAAGTGTATGTATCTCACACGTACAGAACCAGACTAGGCCCCAATTACTATTTTTTGTACCCCCAAAGGCAGGATGAGGAGTAGGAGGAGTTCGGAAAAGGCAGCACCCTCAAATCTTCAGAAGTATGAGATGCACCCCAAAAATTGGAAAGGTGTATCTCACACGTACCAACACAGACTATCCCGCAATTTAATTGTTTATACCCAAAGGTTTTTATTGAATAGCGGAATAGAAAATATTATCAAAAAAAGTGTATGTATCTCACACGTACAGAACCAGACTAGGCCCCAATTACTATTTTTTGTACCCCCAAAGGCAGGATGAGGAGTAGGAGGAGTTCGGAACAGGCAGCACCCTCAAATCTTCAGAAGTATGAGATGCACCCCAAAAATTGGAAAGGTGTATCTCACACGCACCAACACAGACTATCCCGCAATTTAATTGTTTATACCCAAAGGTTTTTATTGAATAGCGGAATAGAAAATATTATCAAAAAAAGGTGTTTGTATCTCACACGTACAGAACCAGACTAGGCCCCAATTACTATTTTTTGTACCCCCAAAGGCAGGATGAGGAGTAGGAGGAGTTCGGAACAGACAGCACCCTCAAATCTTCAGAAGTATGAGATGCACCCCAAAAATTGGAAAGGTGTATCTCACACGTACCAACACAGACTATCCCGCAATTTAATTGTTTATACCCAAAGGTTTTTATTGAATAGCGGAATAGAAAATATTATCAAAAAAAGTGTATGTATCTCACACGTACAGAACCAGACTAGGCCCCAATTACTATTTTTTGTACCCCCAAAGGCAGGATGAGGAGTAGGAGGAGTTCGGAACAGGCAGCACCCTCAAATCTTCAGAAGTATGAGATGCACCCCAAAAATTGGAAAGGTGTATCTCACACGCACCAACACAGACTATCCCGCAATTTAATTGTTTATACCCAAAGGTTTTTATTGAATAGCGGAATAGAAAATATTATCAAAAAAAGTGTATGTATCTCACACGTACAGAACCAGACTAGGCCCCAATTACTATTTTTTGTACCCCCAAAGGCAGGATGAGGAGTAGGAGGAGTTCGGAACAGACAGCACCCTCAAATCTTCAGAAATATGAGATGCACCCCAAAAATTGGAAAGGTGTATCTCACACGTACCAACACAGACTATCCCGCAATTTAATTGTTTATACCCAAAGGTTTTTATTGAATAGCGGAATAGAAAATATTATCAAAAAAAGTGTATGTATCTCACACGTACAGAACCAGACTAGGCCCCAGTTACTATTTTTTGTACCCCCAAAGGCAGGATGAGGAGTAGGAGGAGTTCGGAACAGGCAGCACCCTCAAATCTTCAGAAGTATGAGATGCACCCCAAAAATTGGAAAGGTGTATCTCACACGCACCAACACAGACTATCCCGCAATTTAATTGTTTATACCCAAAGGTTTTTATTGAATAGCGGAATAGAAAATATTATCAAAAAAAGGTGTTTGTATCTCACACGTACAGAACCAGACTAGGCCCCAATTACTATTTTTTGTACCCCCAAAGGCAGGATGAGGAGTAGGAGGAGTTCGGAACAGACAGCACCCTCAAATCTTCAGAAGTATGAGATGCACCCCAAAAATTGGAAAGGTGTATCTCACACGTACCAACACAGACTATCCCGCAATTTAATTGTTTATACCCAAAGGTTTTTATTGAATAGCGGAATAGAAAATATTATCAAAAAAAGTGTATGTATCTCACACGTACAGAACCAGACTAGGCCCCAATTACTATTTTTTGTACCCCCCAAAGGCAGGATGAGGAGTAGGAGGAGTTCGGAACAGGCAGCACCCTCAAATCTTCAGAAGTATGAGATGCACCCCAAAAATTGGAAAGGTGTATCTCACACGCACCAACACAGACTATCCCGCAATTTAATTGTTTATACCCAAAGGTTTTTATTGAATAGCGGAATAGAAAATATTATCAAAAAAAGTGTATGTATCTCACACGTACAGAACCAGACTAGGCCCCAATTACTATTTTTTGTACCCCCAAAGGCAGGATGAGGAGTAGGAGGAGTTCGGAACAGACAGCACCCTCAAATCTTCAGAAGTATGAGATGCACCCCAAAAATTGGAAAGGTGTATCTCACACGTACCAACACAGACTATCCCGCAATTTAATTGTTTATACCCAAAGGTTTTTATTGAATAGCGGAATAGAAAATATTATCAAAAAAAGTGTATGTATCTCACACGTACAGAACCAGACTAGGCCCCAGTTACTATTTTTTGTACCCCCAAAGGCAGGATAAGGAGAAGAAGGAGTTCGGAACAGGCAGCACCCTCAAATCTTCAGAAGTATGAGATGCACCCCAAAAATTGGAAAGGTGTCTCTCACAAGTACCAACACAGACTATCCCGCAATTTAATTGTTTATACCCAAAGGTTTTTATTGAATAGCGGAATAGAAAATATTATCAAAAAAAGTGTATGTATCTCACACGTACAGAACTAGACTAGGCCCCAATTACTATTTTTTGTACCCCCAAAGGCAGGATGAGGAGTAGGAGGAGTTCGGAACAGGCAGCACCCTCAAATCTTCAGAAGTATGAGATGCACCCCAAAAATTGGAAAGGTGTATCTCACACGCACCAACACAGACTATCCCGCAATTTAATTGTTTATACCCAAAGGTTTTTATTGAATAGCGGAATAGAAAATATTATCAAAAAAAGTGTATGTATCTCACACGTACAGAACCAGACTAGGCCCCAATTACTATTTTTTGTACCCCCAAAGGCAGGATGAGGAGTAGGAGGAGTTCGGAACAGACAGCACCCTCAAATCTTCAGAAGTATGAGATGCACCCCAAAAATTGGAAAGGTGTATCTCACACGTACCAACACAGACTATCCCGCAATTTAATTGTTTATACCCAAAGGTTTTTATTGAATAGCGGAATAGAAAATATTATCAAAAAAAGTGTATGTATCTCACACGTACAGAACCAGACTAGGCCCCAGTTACTATTTTTTGTACCCCCAAAGGCAGGATGAGGAGTAGGAGGAGTTCGGAACAGGCAGCACCCTCAAATCTTCAGAAGTATGAGATGCACCCCAAAAATTGGAAAGGTGTCTCTCACAAGTACCAACACAGACTATCCCGCAATTTAATTGTTTATACCCAAAGGTTTTTATTGAATAGCGGAATAGAAAATATTATCAAAAAAAGTGTATGTATCTCACACGTACAGAACCAGACTAGGCCCCAATTACTATTTTTTGTACCCCCAAAGGCAGGATGAGGAGTAGGAGGAGTTCTGAACAGGCAGCACCCTCAAATCTTCAGAAGTATGAGATGCACTACAAAAATTGGAAAGGTGTATCTCACACGTACCAACACAGACTATCCCGCAATTTAATTGTTTATACCCAAAGGTTTTTATTGAATAGCGGAATAGAAAATATTATCAAAAAAAGGGTATGTATCTCACACGTACAGAACCAGACTAGGCCCCAGTTACTATTTTTTGTACCCCCAAAGGCAGGATGAGGAGTAGGAGGAGTTTGGAACAGGCAGCACCCTCAAATCTTCAGAAGTATGAGATGCACCCCAAAAATTGGAAAGGTGTCTCTCACAAGTACCAACACAGACTATCCCGCAATTTAATTGTTTATACCCAAAGGTTTTTATTGAATAGCGGAATAGAAAATATTATCAAAAAAAGTGTATGTATCTCACACGTACAGAACCAGACTAGGCCCCAATTACTATTTTTTGTACCCCCAAAGGCAGGATGAGGAGTAGGAGGAGTTCGGAACAGGCAGCACCCTCAAATCTTCAGAAGTATGAGATGCACCCCAAAAATTGGAAAGGTGTATCTCACACGTACCAACACAGACTATCCCGCAATTTAATTGTTTATACCCAAAGGTTTTTATTGAATAGCGGAATAGAAAATATGATATAAAATTGGTGTGATTTATCAATAGCACATGTGAACAGCAGTGTCTTATATCATTCAGCTCTGCTGCAGGCTATGGAGGAAAAAAAAAATTCCCCTTTAAGTTTGTAATTTTTAACTAGATTAGTACAGACTATGCCACAATTTAATTCTTTTAACCCAATGGTGTATATTGAATAGTGGAATAGAAAAAAGTGTATCATTTTTGAAACCACTCAATAATAGCACATGTGAACACAGCAGTGTATTATCAGAGTCAGAACAGCAGCACTGAAGGAAAAACGCTGCACACAGTGACTGATAGAAAAAGACTTTTCTCCCTCCTCCTCAGTGGGCAAAAAAGATTGTTTTCACTGCACCCCACAGACAGCAAAATCGATGTGGACCAGCTCTGCTGCAGGCTATGGAGGGAAAAAAAATTCCCCTTTTAAGTTTGTAATTTTTAACTAGATTAGTACAGACTATGCCACAATTAAATTTTTTTAACCCAAGGGTGTATATTGAATAGTGGAATAGAAAAAAAAGTGTATAACTTTTGAAATCTCTCAATAATAGCACATGTGAACACAGCAGTGTATTATCAGAGTCAGCACAGCACAGCACTGAAGGAAAAACGCTGCACACAGTGACTGATAGAAAAAGACTTTTCTCCCTCCTCCTCAGTGGGCAAAAAAGATTGTGTTCACTGCACCCCACACACAGCAAAATCGATGTGGACCACTGACACCTGCCTATCTCCAGCCTCTCCCTAAAAGGATTGATAAGATCGGTCACTGAAACCCCCCCCCCCACACAGCAAAATCGATTGTACAACACTGACCCTAAAAATCAGCAGCCTCGCCCTAAAATGCCCTACAACTCGCCCTGCCTAACACACTCCGACCTGTCCCTCAATTCTATCTGGACACAAATGATTTTTGCCTGTCTGTCCCTAATCAGCAGCCAGCACGTATGATGTGTGCTCTGTCCCTGAACTACACAGCAGAATGACGCAGTGGCGCTGGCTCGAACTTATAAAGACTTGGTCACATGCTTCAGATGGCCAATCACAGCTACTAATACATTTGTAGGCATGGCTGGGATGGCTTAAGGCACACCAGTTAAACACTTGTTGATTGGCTGTTGAAAGCCTGCCATGAAAAGCGCGCCAATGCATACAAAACCCGGAAATAAAATGACCGAACACGGATTTTTACCTGATTTTACAGTAAAGTTTTCGGGTCCGTGTTCGGGGAACAAAAATCCAATTATTCGTGTTCGCTCAACCCTAAATATATCTTGAAAAAGGTATATAACACCCCTGCTTCAATCTGTGGTATTGGAGGGCCACAGGTTTATCACACCAGTTCTACAAGTAATTGGCCAGTAACTGTTGTCACTGTGTGTAGCACAGTTAACACAGCAAAAGAGGCCACATTTTTGCAGGACTAAAATACAATCTTAGAAAAGTATACTATTAAATAACACCCCACTTCAATATGTGGTATTGGGGGGCCACTGGTTTATCACACCAGTTGTTCAAAAAATTGGCCAGTGAGTTTGGCACTGTGTGTATCATTGTTAACGCAGCAAAAGAGGCAATATTGTTGCAGGACACAAATACACTTACGTAAGTATACTCAGATAACACACCACTTCAATACAGTATGTGGTATTGGGGGGCCACTGGTTTATCACACCAGTTGTTCAAAAAATTGGCCAGTGAGTTTGGCACTGAGTGTATCAGACTTAACGCAGCAAAAGAGGCAATATTGTTGCAGGACACAAGTACACTTAGTAAAGTATACTCAGATAACACCCCACTTCAATATGTAGTATTGGGGGGCCAGTGGTTTATGACACCAGTTGTTCAAAAAATCAGCCAGTGAGTTTTGCACTGTGTGTATCAGACTTAACGCAGCAAAAGAGGCAATATTGTTGCATGACACAAATACACTTATGAAAGTATGCTCAGATAACACCCCACTTCAATATGTGGTTTTGGGGGCTACTGGTTTATCACACCAGTTGTTCAAAAAAATTGGCCAGTGAGTTTGGCACTGTGTGTATCAGACGTAACGCAGCAAAAGAGGCAATATTGTTGCAGGACACAAATACACTTATGAAAGTATACTCAGATAACACCCCACTGTGTAATGTTCTGGTACCTCTGGTACCCTTATTCCACTTTCCATTCCGTGTATGCGTCCCACCATTCTCTTCTGGTAGGTGCGCATACACCTTTAAGACCGATGCTGTCATCACTGAGCGCCGCAGAGCGGCTATTTCAACCACCGGCGTTCTCACTCACATGTTCGTTCAACCTGCCTTGCATCTATGCTTACAAGCGTATCTCGCTGTGGAACCTCGCTACAGATCCCTGTATCTCACTACCAGGATCACTTCCTCAGACCCGAACTTCGCTACTGATCCCTGTATCTCGCTACTGGATCACTTCCTCATCACCGGACCCTTCTACTACTATACTATAGTGATAAGTACCCCGCAGGGGAAACCTCCATAACTTACACTACTACTATTGCATAAAGGACTGTTACTACCTGTCTACTACCATCTATCATCTGCACTGCTGCATAGATTGCTAGCTCTCCTGACTACTACTATCTATCCTTGCACTGGGTTAGTCTATCCTGTATTTGTCATCTGCTGTCCTCACCACCTGTTAGCATACTCGATACTAACCTATCTGCATTCCTAAATACCATCTTGAACTCTCCTGTACAAACCTATCAAGTGCTTACCATCCTTGTCACTGTTCACACCTGTCCCTTCAGCACATCACCTTCATACTATCATATACATCCTATCACTCCAGGAACATCTCATTGAGTGTGTATATATCTGTATGTTGAAGCTGACAGGCCCACGGTGATGAGTCCTGGAGAGTTGGATCTGGTATTCAACACATCTCTACATGACTACTGAGTGGAGATTTTGCAGCTGTAATTCCAGCCTATAACAAAAACGCAGGAGCGTTACACACTGCAATATGTGGTATTGGGGGGCCACTGGTTTATCACACCAGTTGTTCAAAAAATTGGCCAGTGAGTTTGGCGCTGTGTGTATCAGACTTAACGCAGCAAAAGAGGCAATATTTTTGCAGGACACAAATACACTTATGAAAGTATACTCAGATAACACCCCACTTCAATATGTGGTATTGGGGGGCCACTGGTTTTTCACACCAGTTGTTCAAAAAATTGGCCAGTGAGTTTGGCACTGTGTGTATCAGACTTAACGCTGCAAAAGAGGCAATATTGTTGCAGGACACAAATACACTTATGAAAGTATACTCAGATAACACCCCACTTCAATATGTGGTATTGGGGGGGCACTGGTCTATCACTCCAGTTGTTCAAATAATTGGCCAGTGAGTTTGGCACTGTGTGTATCAGACTTAACGCAGCAAAAGTGGCAATATTATTGCAGGACACAAATACACTTATGAAAGTATACTCAGATAACACCCCACTTCAATATGTAGTATTGGGGGGCCACTGGTTTATCACACCAGTTGTTCGAAAAATCGGCCAGTGAGTTTGGCACTGTGTGTATCAGACTTATTGCAGCAAAAGAGGCAATATTGTTGCAGGACACGAATACACTTATTAAAGTATGCTCAGATAAGACCCCACTTCAATATGTGGTATTGGGGGGCCACTGGTTTATCACACCAGTTGTTCAAAAAATTGGCCAGTGAGTTTGGCACTGTGTGTATCAGACTTAACGCAGCAAAAGATGCAATAGTGTTGCAGGACACAAATACACTTATGAAAGTATACTCAGATAACACCCCACTTCAATATGTGGTATTGGGGGGCCACTGGTTTATCACACCAGTTGTTCAAAAAATTGGCCAGTGAGTTTGGCACTGTGTGTATCAGACGTAACACAGCAAAAGAGGCAATATTGTTGCAGGACACAAATACACTTATGAAAGTATACTAGGATAACACCCCACTTCAATATGTGGTATTGGGGGGCCACTTGTTTATCACACCAGTTGTTCAAAAAATTGGCTAGTGAGTTTGGCACTGTGTGTATCAGATTTATTGCAGCAAAAGAGGCAATATTGTGTCAGGACACAAATACACTTATGAAAGTATACTCAGATAACACCCTACTTCAATATGTGGTATTGGGGGGTGTGACAGGAAGTCAGGTAAATCTGTGGATGTAGTCACAGACAGGAGATACATTTCCACCTGGTTTAGAAAATTCACCAATTACTATAGGGTGTCGGCTGCAAAGGTAGCAGAAAAGGTAGCCAGGACGGCTTAAGGAAGTTGAAAGGCCTTCAGCTGTTCGGAATGAGGAAGTTAAGGCCTCTATAATTTGTCCAAAGGAAGTCAAAGGATTGCTGCCTCCTGACGCTGTGTGGGCATGGGGAGAGGAGGACAGTCAGATGTGTGCCCCCTGAAAGCTGTGTGAGCATGGGGAAGACCTCCTGAAGCAATGTGCGCTGAGGAGGGTAACAAGTGTGAAGACTACTCAAGGTGAGGTCTTGGATCATTTCTATGTGAAAAGAAACCAATGGACATTTCCTGTGTGAAGGGGAAATTAATTAAGATTGAAGACTACTCAAGATGAGGTCTTGGACTATTTCTACGTGGAAAGAAATAAATGCACTGTTTGCTATGTGAAGAGACAAACAAAGGAATGTGTTCTATGTGAAGAGAAAAGCAAAGGGACATGGTCAATGTGAAGAGGAAAAAGGACATGATCAATGGGCATTTGTTGTGTGAAGAAAAAACATGGACTATTGAGTGTCTGCTGTAGGATCAGCAAAGTTTGCCCAACAGTAGGTTGGAGACAGACTCCGTAGGTAGGTTCCTGTATGTGAGAAGGTAGCCGCCCACAGTGGCAAGGATTTATTTTGTGTTTTATTTTTATTTTGATGTTTTTGCTGCTTGCACTTGTGTGAAGTAAATTGCAAGAATAAACCAAACTGTTGTTTGCAACCACTTCTCGGCAATCTCCCTGTGTAACGAACCCCCCCAAAGGGGTCATCCATAGCCACCACCGAGCTAATCTCCCACATATGGTGGAGGTATGCATTGGGCAGAAGCAGAGATCCCTGCAAAGAAGTTCATCTGTTTTAAAGAGACAGTGGTCTCAAAATTTTTGATGGACTTTGCTTTGTCTGGTGCATGAGATTGCACAATCTAGGTGTGCAGGAGAGGAGATCCTGAAAGAGAGAAAACTACTTGTTTTAAAGAGACAGTGGTCTCAAAAATTTTCGATGAACTTTGTCTGGTGCATGAGACTGCACAAACTGTGTGTGAAGGAAAGGAGATCCCGCAAGAGAGAGAAAAAAAACTACTAGTTTTAAAGAGACAGTGGTCTCAAAATTTTTTGCTGGACTGTGAAAAATTTATTGTGGAGTTATTGAAGATGGGGCGATCAAAACGCCTGAAAGATGCAAAGATAGCTGAAATGAGAGCCCGGATTCTATGGATGGAGGGGATGTTACCGCCTGAACGAGCCCCATCCATGCCTGAACAAAGTCTGCTAAAGAGAAAGGTTGTTGTCCCTAGCAACACTCAGGCAAATGCAGATTTTCAGCGGAGCTTTGCAGCTCAACAAAAGGCTCACCAAGAGAGCATGGCAGGCTGGAAACAGAGACGCCAGCAGCAAATGGAGGCCATCGGTTTGGAGGAAACCGAGTATGTGTGCAGGGCTGAGCTGGATGCCTTGCAACAGAAAATGGAAGAAAAGGAACACGCCCTGGAGTTGCTTAGGATGGAGCATAGAAACTTGCAGGCTCAGGTGTTACAGTGGGAAGAATCCACTGCTCTTCTTTTTTCCGAGTTACAAAAATGTGGAGAGACTATAATGGAGAAAGATACCATCCTCATGGAAAAGAAAATTGAAATTCGGATTTTGCGGAAGCAAAGTATGTGTGATATGTTGGAGTTGCGTAATCAGCTGAAAAAAAGTCTTCAGTCTTTGGAAGCTACAAAAATAGACCTGCAGGAGGCGCAGGAACAGAATGTCGCTCTGAAAATGACATGGTATCTCAGCGACAAGGAGAAAAGTGAGAGAGAGGCTAAATTACTGAGTACTGTGTATGAGCTCACCACTTTGAGCAATGTGGTAGATGAATTACGTGCGGACTGTGAAAGTTGGAAAGATGAAGCCCAACGTGTCCAGCAGCAGTTAAAGGAGAAAGAAGCCTGTGTGGCAGAATTACAGTCTCATTCCCAGAAACTAGCCAATGAGGTGAAGGCTCTTATGCAGGGAAAAGGAGATTCGGAACACAAGAGGAAAAAAATAGAGGCACAGCTGCAGGAATCGCAAGTCAAGGTGTCAGAAGGTGACCGATTGTGTTCTAAGCTGTCAGAGAAGGCAAACCGACTGCAGGTTGAGTTGGACAATGTCACAAATCAGCTTTCTCAAGCAGACAGCAAATCTAGAGAAATTGCCAAAGATTTCTCTATCTTGGAATCGCAGCTGCAAGACACGCAGGAACTCTTACAGGAAGAGAGGTGTCAAAGGCTGAGTTTTAGCACAAAGCTCAAACAAATGGAAGATGAGAAAAATGGTGTCCTGGAACAATTAAAAGAGGAGGAGGAAGCAAAGAAAAACCTATCAGAGCAAGTCACAACATTGCAAGCTCAGATAGCGGATATGAAAAAACGCATGGAAGAAAGCGTTGGTTCATTAGAAAATGTTGAAAATGTGAAAAAGAAGTTTGATCAGATGCTTGGTGAGGAGAAGTCTGTGTCTGCAAAATATGCAGAAGAACGCGACCGTGCAGAAACGGAGGCGCGTGATAATGTCATGGTTCTAGTCGTACCCGCCAGACGGCTAGGCGTGGCCACCCCACTGGTGCCTTTCAGAGGTATTGAACCTGTGTCCTTCTGGCTTCCCAGTCTGCAAACTAGCCTCTGAGCCACTTCAGGACTTTGGATAACTCCTGTTTATTCCTGTATTGCCTGCAGCACTAGGGGGGCTGGATTTCACCAGAGGCTCAGACCTGTCAGTAACTCTCCAGCTGTATTTGATACCTAATTAACAAGGTATAAGACACTGCCCCTCCCTAAGGGCAGTGTCAGTTCATTGACTCTGGTTTCCTGGTTTGGTTCCTGTTGTTCGAGTTCCTGCATTCCTGTTTGTTTCCGGCATCTGACACCTGGCTTCACCTGACGGTTCTCCTGCTCTAGTCCTTGCCTGTATTTGGACCTGGTTATCCTGAACAGCCCCCGTGCACAAACTCACAGGCCAGGTGGCTTCTTACCTGGTCACCCTGGTCTGTGTTTGTTTGCAAGGGTGAGCATAAATCTCTGCCTGAATGACTCCCAACAAAGGTAAGCCTTGACAGAATGAACTGACCAAACATGGAGTCAGCAGAGATGTGCAAGATGCTAACCCTGCAAGTGTCCAGCCTGGCCCAGACGGTTTCAGAGCTGCAGCGTGAAATTCTGTTACTTAAAGGCACAGTATGCCCAGTCTCGGAACCTGCATATTCAGAGCCGTTTGTTGTCATGCCTGAGAGATTCAATGGTAGTCGTGCTTCTTTCCAGTGCTTTAAGGTGGACTGCGAAATTTTATTTGCCTTAAAGCCTCGGACATATGCCAGTGACTTTATCAAGGTCCGTGCGGCTATCAATCTGCTGTCTGGATGGATCAAGACATGGGCACACCAGATGTTGCTTGCTCAGAATCCTGTCCTTGAAAGCTGGGTGTCCTTCTTGACTGCATTGGACTCGCAGTGTAAGACCTCTAGAAAACCGTCTACTCCAAGGTCAGGTTCCAGAGAATCCAAGATACCCAGAGACAGGGAATACCAACACCACACGTCAATGTTGCCATCTTGTGAACCTGTTCATAGAGAAACTCCAGAGGTTTCCCATGTTCCTGCCGACTCTGAAGAACCCATGGAGATAGGTCTCATAAAGACCAAATTGACACCTGATGAAAGAGACCGGAGGAGAGGCCGTGGTCTCTGCCTTTACTGTGGAGAAAGAGGGCACTTTATCTCTCTGTGCCCTACGCGCCCTCCTAGACCTCGGGCTCTCCATTTGGGTGCTGTTCAGTTATACCCAGTCAGCAATACATCTCTGTCTGTGAATTGCCAACATTGTTGTCACACAAGTTCATGTTCGTCTATGGCCAAAGGTACTCAGACCACTGTGATTGAAACCACCAATGTCCTTCAGGTACCTGATAACGTGACCTCTGTGACACTTCTGTCTAAAGCCCCAGAAGAGGCAACGCTGTCTCCTGAAGGTGCAGTTCTTATAAGTACCAACACTACTTCAAGCCTGCTCGAAGAAGATATACCACCAGATTGTACCTATGCTTCTGATGGTGCTGTAGTCTGCAAAAAGGACTTGCGTATATTTGAGGAGGCATTGCATGCCAGACGCTCCACTCCTGCTGAGGAAAATGTTCATGCCCGGCGGGCGTCCCTAAAGGGGGGGTACTGTCATGGTTCTAGTCGTACCCGCCAGACGGCTAGGCGTGGCCACCTCACTGGTGCCTTTCAGAGGTATTGAACTTGTGTCCTTCTGGCTTCCCAGTCTGCAAACTAGCCTCTGAGCCACTTCAGGACTTTGGATAACTCCTGTTTATTCCTGTATTGCCTGCAGCACTAGGGGGCTGGATTTCACCAGAGGCTCAGACCTGTCAGTAACTCTCCAGCTGTATTTGATACCTAATTAACAAGGTATAAGACACTGCCCCTCCCTAAGGGCAGTGTCAGTTCATTGATTCTGGTTTCCTGGTTTGGTTCCTGTTGTTCGAGTTCCTGCATTCCTGTTTGTTTCCGGCATCTGACCCCTGGCTTCACCTGACGGTTCTCCTGCTCTAGTCCTTGCCTGTATTTGGACCTGGTTATCCTGAACAGCCCCCGTGCACAAACTCACAGGCCAGGTGACTTCTTACCTGGTCACCCTGGTCTGTGTTTGTTTGCAAGGGTGAGCATAAATCTCTGCCTGAATGACTCCCAACAAAGGTAGGCCTTGACAGATAAAGAGAGCAAAGCCCTGTTCTTGGCTCGCTCCTTGGAGGAAGCTCTAGAGTGTAAGGTTGAACTAGAAAGAGTTAACAAAAAGCTGTGTACAGAGATGATAGATTTGGTCAGCTCCAAGGATGATGTTGGGAAAAGCGTTCAGGAGCTAGAAAAGTCTAAGCGAGCCTTAGAACAGCAAGTAGAAGAGATGAAGATTCCGTTGCAGGACCTTGAAGAGGAATTACAGGCAACAGAGGATCTGTCCCAAAGAGGGGATAGTGTGCCTGATGCAGTTTATAAAAGGATCAGTGTTTTGGGGTCTGTCCTGAGTGAGCATCAGAAATTTGATGACATGTTGTTTGAATCACCCCTCTGGATTAAACGCCACCTAGTGGAGAAAACTAAGGCTGTTGGTGAAAACGTGAAGCAAATGAATAAGTGCCTTTCCGGGAATATTTCCAAAATGGAACTGGTGAAAGACAGGTGGCAGAAGTTTGATCGTGATCTTGAGATACATTCCATGTGGAGTTTAGATAAAGAAAAGGAGCTACAAGGGAAAAGTAATGCAGTGGCAGAAAGTGCATTGAAGAAACCTGTAATAGACTGTGTTGCAGTTCCATGCTTCTTCACTGATGCAGAGAGGAGCTCGGTAATGGATACCACCCAGATCGCTGGGTTCAACTGTCTACGGCTAATTAATGAAGCTACTGCCTTTGACCCATATGTTGATGGAAGGAAAGTTGATGATGTCGCTGGAAAAATAAACAGGGGTCACTTTGAAGAAATGTGTGACAGCCTGTTGTCGCAAATGGAAGACCCTCTGCACAGCATCTTAGAGCAAGCCAAGCTCAAGAAGGCATTTCTTGGAACAAAGCCAAGTGAAGCAGAGGTTCTCAACCTTTTGTGGAAATAATTTATTGATTGCAGAGAGAGGCGGCTCAAGAATGTTGAAGACTTTAAGACTAGCACAATTGAGTTGCCTATGGATCACGGTCCTCCTTGGTGGATAGGACAGATGGTTATGCAGGACAAACTTGAGAAGGAGCGAAATGATGCTGAAAATGCAGTTGAAGAAGATGTAGATGAGATAAGAGACAAGTTGTCTAACATTTATGAGAAATCTGTCAATGAAAATGACAGAAACAGTTTCATCCTGAAGCTTGATGATACTAGGAGGCTTATCAGTGAGAGTCAAGAGAGGTGCCTGACACATGCGTGCCTGGAAAACTGTGTCCCAACCCTAGGGTTGAAACAAGAGGGGGGGGGTATGTGACAGGAAGTCAGGTAAATCTGTGGATGTAGTCACAGACAGGAGATACATTTCCACCTGGTTTAGAAAATTCACCAATTACTATAGGGTGTCGGCTGCAAAGACAGCAGAAAAGGTAGCCAGGACGGCTTAAGGAAGTTGAAAGGCCTTCAGCTGTTCGGAATGAGGAAGTTAAGGCCTCTATAATTTTTCCGAAGGAAGTCTAAGGATTGCTGCCTCCTGACACTGTGTGGGCATGGGGAGAGGAGGACAGTCAGATGTGTGCCCCCTGAAAGCTGTGTGAGCATGGGGAAGACCTCCTGAAGCGATGTGCACTGAGGAGGGTAACAAGTGTGAAGACTACTCAAGGTGAGGTCTTGGATCGTTTCTATGTGAAAAGAAAGCAATGGACATTTCCCGTGTCAAGGGGAAATTAATTAAGATTGAAGATTACTCAAGGTGAGGTCTTGGACTATTTCTATGTGGAAAGAAATAAATGCACTGTTTGCTGTGTGAAGAGACAAACAAAGGAACATGTTCTATGTGAAGAGAAAAGCAAAGGGACATGGTCAATGTGAAGAGGAAAAGGGACATGATCAATGGACATTTGTTGTGTGAAGAAAAAACATGGACTATTGAGTGTCTGCTGTAGGACCACTGGCCTATCACACCAGTTGTTCAAAAAATTGGCCAGTGAGTTTGGCACTGTGTGTATTAGACTTAACGCTGCAAAAGAAGCAATATTGTTGCAGGACACGAATACACTTATTAAAGTATACTCAGATAACACCCCACTTCAATATGTGGTATTGGGGGGCCACTGGTCTATCACACCAGTTGTTCAAAAAATTGGCCAGTGAGGTTGGCACTGTGTGTATCAAACTTAACGCAGCAAAAGAGGCAATATTGTTGCAGGACACAAATACACTTATAAAAGTATACTCGGGTAACACCCCACTTCAATATGTGGTATTGGGGGGCCACTGGTTTGTCACACCAGTTGTTCGAAAATTTGGCCAGTGAGTTTGGCACTCTGTGTATCACTATCACGCTTAACGCAACAAAAGAGGCAATATTGTTGCAGGACACAAATACATTTATGAAAGTATACTCAGATAACACACCACTTTAATATGTGGTATTGGGGGGCCACTGGTTTATCACACCAGTTTTTCAAAAAATTTGCCAGTGAGTTTGGCACTATGTGTATCAGACTTAACGCAGCAAAAGAGGCGATATTGTTGCAGGATACAAATAAACTTATGAAAGTATACTCAGATAACACCCCACTTCAATATGTGGTATTGGGGGGCAACTGGTTTATCTCACCAGTTGTTCAAAAAATTGGCCAGTGAGTTTGGCACTGTGTGTATCAGACTTAATGCAGCAAAATAGGCAATATTGTTGCACGACACAAATACACTTATGAAAGTATACTCAGATAACACCCCACTTCAATATGTGGTATTGTGTGTCAAGTAGTGCAGCGCTATGAACAGCAAAATTAATTGTGCTTAAAGAGTTGATAAACAATACAGTATGGTAAATTGATATACAATTAATAACAATGCAATATAATAAATCAATGTGCATTAGGTCTTAAGTCCATTCAGCATATGAAGACGGTAAAGAGTCCACTTAAGGGTGAAGATCCCAAGATGTGAAAAGCAATGGAAAACAGGCACCCGTGCGGATAGACAAGGTGGCAGCTTACCGCAATGTGTGGGCCTCCAAGTTAATGGATGGGCCACTAAGAGCATAAGGTTATAACTCCTATGGGATGGACTCTCTCCTCTGCGCGAACGGACCAAGCTTGGCTAAATTGCATCAACCCCTCACTCGCTCATAAATCCAGAAACGACTCCGATATGTATGGCAATATGTGAAGGATAAAAGCATTCATAGCGTAATCCCGTATGGCAGTAAAAACAGCTTTATTAAAGGTTCTACGTATATGACAGTAGATAAACATAAGCGAATGCATGTAAAAAGCAGCGTCCCGCTATAGTAAGCACGAAGCCGGCGTCCTGGGGGCGTGACAAGCGCGATGTCCGGAACCTCCCGACCGGTTTCGTCAGAATGACATCGTCAGGGGCGTGGTTACCGGACATCGCGGTCACGCCTTACATATACCCCATACAAAGATCATATCCGGAGCATCGTCCAATCACGGACGAGAAAGGGCGGAAGTGACCATGTAAGTAGAACCTTTAATAAAGCTGTTTTTACTGCCATACGGGATTACGCTATGAATGCTTTTATCCTTCACATATTGCCATACATATCGGAGTCGTTTCTGGATTCATGAGCGAGTGAGGGGTTGATGCAATTTAGCCAAGCTTGGTCCGTTCGCGCAGAGGAGAGAGTCCATCCCATAGGAGTTATAACCTTATGCTCTTAGTGGCCCATCCATTAACTTGGAGGCCCACACATTGCAGTAAGCTGCCACCTTGTCTATCCGCACGGGTGCCTGTTTTCCATTGCTTTTCACATCTTGGGATCTTCACCCTTAAGTGGACTCTTTACCGTCCTAATGCACATTGATTTATTATATTGCATCGTTATTAATTGCATATCAATTTACCATACTGTATTGTTTATCAACTCTTTAAGCACAATTAATTTTGCTGTTCATAGCGCTGCACTACTTGACACACATTATGAATGGGATTACTATGAATCCAGTGTTCTAGCTGCTATCCTGTTTATGTCATTTTATTATACTCATTTTATTCATTATTAAGCGCAGGATTCCCCCCTTGATTTTAATATGTGGTATTGGGGGGCCACTGTTTTATCACACCAGTTGTTCAAAAAATTGGCCAGTGAGTTTTGGCACTGTGCGTATCAGACTTAAATCAGCAAAAGAGGCAATATTGTTGCAGGACACAAATACACTTATGAATGTATACTCAGATAACACACCACTTCAATATGTGGTATTGGGGGGGCACTGGTTTATCACACCAGTTGTTTAAAAAATTGGCCAGTGAGTTTGGCACTGTGTGTATCAGACTTAACGCAGCAAAAGAGGCAATATTGTTGCAGGACACAAATACACTTATGAAAGTATACTCAGATAACACCCCACTTCAATATGTAGCATTGGGGGCCACTGGTTTATCACACCAGTTGTTCAAAAATCGGCCAGTGAGTTTGGCACTGTGTGTATCAGACTTATTGCAGCAAAAGAGGCAATATTGTTGCAGGGCACGAATACGCTTATTAAAGTATGCTCAGATAAGACCCCGCTTCAATATGTGGTATTAGGGGGCCACTGGTTTATAACACCAGTTGTTCAAAAAATTGGCCAGTGAGTTTGGCTCTGTGTGTATCAGACTTAATGTAGCAAAAGAGGCAATATTATTGCAGGACACAAATACACTTATGAAAGTATATTTAGATAAGACCCCACTTCAATATGTGGTATTGGGGGGGCACTGGTTTATCACACTGGTTGATCAAAAAATTGGCCAGTGAGTTTGGCACTATGTGTGTGTAGCAGAGTTAACACAGCAAAAGAGGCAACATTGTTTCTGGACACAAATAAACTTGTAAAAGTATACTCAGATAACACCCCACTTCAATATGTGGTATTGTGGGGCCACTGGTCCATCACACCAGTTTTTCAAAAAATTGACCAGTGAGTTTGGCACTGTGTGTAGCAGAGTTAACACAGCAAAAGAAGCAATATTGTTGCAGGACTAGGGTTGAGCGAACCTGGACTGTATTGTCCGGGATCGTAACGGACTTTTGCGTGTTCGGTACCCGGACCCAAACATTTTACTGTATATTCGAAATACAGTCCATTGTTCGGTAATTGTATTTCATGTTTTTGCACGGTTTTAATGTTTTGGCGTGGTTTTAATGGCGCTTTTCCAATCAACAAGCGTTTAACTAGCGTGCCCTTAGAAGCCATCACAACCATGCCTACTAATGGCATGGCTGTGATTGGCGAGTGCAGCATGTGTCCCAGCCTCTATATAAGCTGGAGTTACGTAGCGCCACACGTCACTCTGCTCTAACTATTGTAGGGACAGGTTTTTGCTGCTGCTGATATGAGGTAGAGATAGGGGATTATTGTAGGGTCAGGCTGGAGATTGCTTTCAGGGAAAGAATAGGAGAATCTTCTTTATTCAGACAGCGATGTACATCGATTTTATTGTGTGGGGGTGCAGTGCAAGATCATTTTGCCCTGACCTGAGCCCGGTGAGGAGGAGGGAGAATAAAAAAAAACTTTTATCAGTCTGTTAGGTGGGCGGCATGCGGCGTGCAGCGGCCATGTAATGCAAGCTCAGTGCCTATGTGTCTGCTTAATCTGGATTTTAAAAAAAATATGTTTTTTCCTTCATAATTTACTGTGACATACAGCGTTTAGACACTGCTGTTCTAATCTGCTATTCAAAAAGCACCGAATTAAGGGAAAAATAATTATTTTTCAGTTTTTTGGGAAAAATCATTATTTTTCAGTTTTTCATTCAAATGGGTTTTTATTCAATAGCGGAATAGAACAACAACAGTATCCAACCTGTTAGGTGGGCGGCGTGCAGCGTGTAGCGGCCATGTAATGCAAGCTCAGTGCATGTGTGTCTGCTTAATCTGGATTAAAAAAAAAAAAAATTCCTTCATATTTTACAGTGACATATAGTGTTTAAACACTGCTGTTCTAATCTGCTATTCAAAAAGCACCAATTTAAGGGAAAAATAATTATTTTTCAGTTTTTAGGGAAAAATCATTATTTTTCAGTTTTTCATTTAAATAGGTTTTTAATCAATAGCGGAATAGAACAACAACAGTATCCTTCCTGTTAGGTGGGCGGCGTGCAGCGTTTAGCGGCCATGTAATGCAAGCTCAGTGCATATGTGTCTGCTTAGTCTGGATTTAAAAAAATATATGTTTTTTCCTTCATATTTTACTGTGACATACATCGTTTAGAAACTGCTGTTCTAATCTGCTCTTCAAAAATCACCAATTAAAGAGAAAAATAAAAAATTTTCATTCATACGTTACTGTGAGATACACCCTTTGGATACTGTTGTTCTATTCTGCTATTCAATAAACACTCATTTAGGGGGAAAAAATTGCGGCCTAGTCTGCATATTTTTCTGTGAGATGCACCCTTTTAGATACTGTTGTTCTATTCTGCTATTCAATAAACACCCATGTAGGGGAAAGAAAGATATTTAATTGTGGCTTAGTCTGTATTTGTCAAGAAATGGTCTTTTTTTAAAAAGGCCAATTACAGCGCTTGCTGTCTCACTATTGTTCTAAAATTTACCAATAAAAAATGTGTGAAAGTTATTGAGTCTAGAAGCTATGGTACCAATTACTGAAAATTGATCACACCAGATGTACTGACGGCCTATCTCCATTCTTGAGGCCCTGAAATGTCAGGACAGTACAAATACCCCCCAAATTACCCCTTTTTGTAAAGTAGACAGTCCAAGGTATTTAGTAAGAGGCATGGTAAGTTTTTTGAAGTTATAATTTTTTCCCACAATTCTTGGGAAAATGAAGAAAAAATGTTTTTTTCTTTTTTTTCCCACAAAGTTGTCAATTAATAAGCTATTTCTAACACACAGCATGTACACAGCAAAAATGACACCCCAAAATACATTCTGCTACTCCTTCTAAGTATGGTGATACCACATGTGTGAGACTTTTACACAGCCTGGCCACAAAAACAGACTCCACATCCAAGTAGCCCTTTCAGGCGTTCTAGGAGCATAAATACACATAAAACTTTCTTACTACCTATCACACTTTTGAAGGCCCTATAGCGCCAATACAATGGAAAAGTCCACAAAAAAGTCCCCATTTTGGAAAGCAAACACTCCAACGTATATTCTATGAGGCATTATGGGTCGTTTGAACATGTCATTTTTTTCCACAAGTTTTTGGAAAATGTGGGAAAAAAATGAAAACTTTTTTTTTTTTTACACAAAGTTGTCAATTTATAGGATATTCCTAACACATAGCATGTACACAGCAAAAATGACACCCCAAAATACATTTTGCCACTCCTCCTGAGTATGGCAATACCACATGTGTGAGACTTTTTCACAGCCTAGCCATATAGAGGGGCCTAACATCCAAGGAGCACCATCATGCATCCTAGCCACTTGCCTAGGCCTATTTTTGACATTTGGTGATTACAAGCTAAAATCAGTTGTTTTTGCTAGAAAACTACTTAGAACCCCCAAACATTATATTTTTTTTTTTAGCAGAGACCCTAGAGAATAAAATGGAGATTTTTGCAATATTTTTTATCACACCATATTTGCGCAGTGGTCTTCCAAATGCAATTTTTTTGGAAAAAAATCACTTTTTTCAATTAAAAAATAAGAAACCTGTAAAGTTAGCCCATTTTTTTCCCATAATGTGAAAGATAATGTTACACCGAGTAAATAGATACCGAACATGCCATGCTTCAAAATTGCGCACGCTCACGGAATGGCGACAAACTTTGGTACTTAAAAATACCCATAAGCGACACTTTAAACATTTCTACAGGTTGCCATCTTAGAGTTACAGAGGAGGTCTAGGGCTCAAATTATTTCTCTCGCTCTAACGATCACGGCGATACCTCACATGTGTGGTTTGAACACCGTTTACATATGTGGGCGGGGTTTCCCTATGCGTTCGCTTCTGCGCGCGAGCTCACGGGGACAGGGCGCTTTAATTTTTTTTTTTTTTTTTTACTATTTATTTTGTTAATTATTTTTAATTTTACACCGTTTAAAAAAAAAATGATCATTTTTATTTCTATTACAAGGAATGTAAACATTCCTTGTAATAGAAATAGGCATGACAGGACCTCTTTTTTGTGAGATCTGGGGTCAAAAAGTCCTCAGATCTTACAAGTACACTAAATGATAGAAGAAAAAAAATAAATAAAAAAATAATAATAAAATAAAATGAAAAAAAAAGAGGCCTTTAAACCAGTTGCTAGGCAACGACGTTTGCCGTAGCTCCGGTCCTCCAAGACCATAGAGTCGAGTGAGGGCAAGCTTGCCCTCACTTGACATCCTGTCTGTGAGGATCCGGGACCGGATTGTTTTCCCTGCTGCCGGCGGGTCCGGTAAGCGTGGTAAAGGACCGGAACGCAGCGGGAGGGGGGGGCACCTCTTCCGCCATCCCATAAGGGTATCCCACGGCGAATCCGCCGCTGGGACCACCCTTATCGGAAAGCCAACCGTCCACCGTTTAAAAAAATACCAGGGTTGTGGCAGCTATCTGCTGCCATAACATGGGTATTTAGGTTTAAATGGAGGACGTATATAAACCTTTTTGGACTTGGACATGGTGGCTGTATGAAGGGTGACAGGTACTCGGGTACTTTGCTGGGCAGGTGACAGGCAGGTGACAGGTACTCTGGTACTGATGAGCAGGTGGCAGGTACTCGAGTACTCCGATAGGCAAGTGACAGGTACTCGGGTACTCTGATTGGCAGGTGACAGGTAGGTGATGGGTACTGATTAGTAGTACTGATACTGATAGGTGATACTGATACTGTACTGATGGGTACTGATGATCAGTACTGATACTGATAGGTAATGATGGGTACTGATGAGTACTGATGAGTAGTGATGGCTACTGATGAGCAGGCGGCAAGTACTCGGGTACTTCAGGCGTCAGGTACTCTGATGAGCAGATGGAAAGTACTCGGGTACTCTGATGGGTAGGTGACAGGTACTCGGGTACTCTGATGGGTAGGTGACAGGTACTCGGGTACTCTAAAGGGTAGGTGACAGGTACTCGGATACTCTGATGGGTAGGTGAGAGGTACTCGGGTACTCTGATGGATAGGTGACAGGTACTCGGGTTCTCCGATGACGGGTACTCGGGTACTCCGATGATGGGTACTCCGGTGACATGTACTCAAAGTACCCGAGTACCTGTGATCAGAGTACCCGAGTACCTGTCATCAGAGTACCTGAGTACCCTTCATCAGAGTACCCGAGTACCCTTCATCAGAGTACCCGAGTACCCGTCATCAGAGTACCCAAGTACCCATCATCAGAATACCCGAATACCTGTCTCATGCCCATCAGAGTACCCGAGTACCCGTCATCAGAGTACCCGAGTACCCGTCATCAGGGTACCCGAGTACCCATCATCAGAATACCCGAATACCTGTCACATGCCCATCAGAGTACCCGAGTACCTGTCACCAGCCCATCAGAGTACCCGACTACCTATCATCAGAGTACCTGATGGACTGGTGACAGGTACTCGGGTACTTTTGATGGGCTAGTGACAGGTACTTTGATAGGTTAGTGACAGGTGCTTTTTATTGGGGGGGGGGGGCAATCAGTGTGTTTGGGGTGCACTGTAATTGGTAACTAGCTGTTACCACAATCTCCTCCTCACACAGGATCAGTGTGTGAGGAGAACACGGTGACAGCTAGTTACCGTGTTCTCTGTTGACATTTGTGACCGGCTGTGATTGGACACAGCCGGTCATGTGGTAAAAAGCCAATTTCATTGGCTCTTTACCTAGATCGGGGATGGGCTCTGTCCGAGGGACGAGCCTTGTCCCCGATCGCCGTGCATTAAGGAGGGAGCGAGCGGCTCGCGCTGGAGCCACTCATGTGATTGGCTGTGATTGACACAGCCGATCACGTGGTAAACAGCCAATTTCATTGGCTGTTTACCTTGATCAGGGTTGGGCTCAGTCCGAGGGACGAGCCTCACCCCCTATCGGCGCGCAGTAGCGGCGAGACCGGGCGGACGTCATATGACGCCCGCCCGGATCTAGAAAGCCACCCTGCCGGCGTCATTTGTCTATACGCCGGTAGGGATGTGGTTAAGAAGCGTGAAATTAGGTGTGATAAATGTTATAAGACATTGATATGACAATGATTAATAATCCAATAAAAATAGATGACTGTGACTGAATTAAATAGATATATAATCAACGATAAAATATATATATAAAAGAGTCCAATAATCGTGACTGGTGCTCAAATGGTTAATGCCCTCAGTGAATTTTTACCCATACAAAGTGCAAGTGCTCTGGCTTGATCGTTATAAGATGCTTGTTCCAGATTTAAATAAGATGGGTCACTTACCAGATGACGTGGGTCTTATGTATCGTATGACACTAAGACCTTTCAGGCTTTAGTGGCCCCCTGGCTCCTCTAGACTCCAGGATAATTTATTCGGGTGTATTAAACAGGAGAGAAGAAGAAATGCTCCAAATAGCATAATAACGTTTTAAAATTATTTACTTCCCATCCATCAGGTTCATTTCCACTTTAAAATTATCATACACGCTATCCCTGGTGGTCAGCGGTGCGGGCTACACGTCCTCCTCGCGGATTTGCTGCTAGTTTCCGGCTTGCGTTCCAACTAGGTGTGCGTGATGATGTAATGCGGTCCAAACTGACGCGTTTCGTCACTTCCGGTGGCGTCTTCAGGGTTTTCCTCTGAAGACGTCACCGGAAGTAACGAAACGCGTCAGTTGGACCGCATTACGTCATCACGCACACCTAGTTGGAACGCAAGCCGGAAGCTAGCCGCGAATCCACAAGGAGGACGTGTAGCCCGCACCGCTGACCACCAGGGATAGCGTGTATGATAATTTTAAAGTGGAAATGAACCAGATGGATGGGAAATAAATAATTTTAAAACGTTATTACGCTATTTGGAGCATTTCTTCTTCTCTCCTGTTTAATACACCAGAATAATTTATCCTGGAGTCCAGAGGAGCCATCACCAGCCCAGATGACTACCTACAAGGGAAAAGCCACTTGGCCCAGGGGGCCACTAAAGCCTGAAAGGTCTTAGTGTCATACGATACATAAGACCCCCATCATCTGGTAAGTGACCCACCTTATTTAAATCTGGAACAAGCATCTTTGAACGATCAAGCCAGAGCACTTGCACTTTGTATGGATAAATATTCACTGAGGACATTAACCATTTGAGCACCAGTCACGATTATTGGACTCTTCTATATATATATTTTATCGTTGATTATATATCTATTTAATTCAGTCACAGTCATCTATTTTTATTGGATTATTAATCATTGTCATATCAATGTCTTATAACATTTATCACACTTAATTTCACGCTTCTTAAACAGGTTTTTCTGCTTAATGTGGTAGTTATGGAGACATATTAAGCACTTTACAAGCATTAGCATTTTTTTATTGGTAAATTTTAGAACAATAGTGAGACAGCAAGCGCTGTAATTGGCCTTTTTTAAAAAAGACCATTTCTTGGCATGTTATCTATTTTTTACAGCAGTTGCTCTTTTTAATCAAATCTCACCCAAATTTTATTATCAATTATATTATCATATTGTCTCTTCAGTTTTCATATTTATTGGCTACTCTATATTTGGCGCAGGGAATATACTTTGTATATATTTTCTACATAGTCTGTATCTGTACTTGTGAGATACACCCTTTGTATACTTTTGTTATATTCTGCTATTCAATAAACACCCATATAGGGAAAAAATATTACATTGCAGCCTAGTCTGCATATGTTACTGTGAGATACACCCTTTGTATACTGTTGTTCTATTCCGCTATTCAATAAACACCCATATAGGGAAAAAATATTACATTGCGGCCTAGTCTGCATATGTTACTGTGAGATACATCCTTTGGATACTGTTGTTCTATTCTGCTATTCAATAAACACCCATGTAGGGAAAGAATATATAATTGCGGCCTAGTCTGCATATGATACTGTGAGATACACCCTTTGTATACTGTTCTATTCCGCTATTCAATAAACACCCATTTAGGGAAAAAATATTAAAATGCGGCTTAGTCTGTATCTGTATGTGTGAGATACACCCTTTTAGATACTGTTGTTCTATTCCGCTATCCAATAAACACCCATATAGGGAAAAAATATTACATTGCGGCCTAGTCTGCATATGTTACTGTGAGATACACCCTTTGTATACTGTTGTTCTATTCCGCTATTCAATAAACACCCATATAGGAAAAAAATATTACATTGCGGCCTAGTCTGCATATGTTACTGTGAGATACACACTTTGTATACTGTTGTTCTATTCGGCTATTCAATAAACACCCATATAGGGAAAAAATATTAAATTGCGGCCTAGTCTGTATCTGTACGTGTGAGATACAACCTTTTAGATACTGTTGTTCTATTCTGCTATTCAATAAACACCCATGTAGGGGAAAGAAAGATATTTAATTGAGGCTTAGGGCCT
>NC_138771.1:652027796-652042796 GCF_965119305.1 Pelophylax lessonae
ATTTGTTGATTATATACAGTTTTACTAAACTAGGTTAATTATTTGGGAATTGTGGTCTCTGAGGTTTTTTTTTTGTTTTTTTTGTTTCTTGTTATCTTTATACCAAGCATACATGCACTGGCACCTTAAGAGCCCATTCACATTGAGGCGACACGACTTCGGGGGGTGACCTGTGAAGTCGCGTGCACCGCGACTTGCAGAGACTTCACATACTGGAAGTCTATGCAAGTCGCTCCGAGGTCGCCCCAAAGTAGTACAGGACCCTTTTTCTAAGTCGGAGTGACTTGTGTCGCTCCTATTAGAACGGGTCCTGTACTACTCAATGGACCGTGACATACCGCGACTTGTCAGGCTGACAAGTCGCCTGACAAGTCGCGCTAATGTGAATGGGCTCTAAAAATTAATATAGTTTGATTAAATTAGTCCATCAAAAAATTTTAATAAATAAAAATTATTTGAGCTTGAATTGGGTCTAAATAGAATATATATATATATATATATCATTATTTTTTTTAAAAGTACAAATCACACATGCTTTGAAAAAAATGTCATTAGCTTTAGGTAGTTAAGTGGTTAGCACCGCTGCCTTGCAACAGTGTATTTGGGTGTTCGAATCCCTGAACTACCTACAACTGTATGTTGTTATATATGACAAGCAACACTAATACGGCTTCTCCCCAAAAATGAAACATTGTATATGTGTGAAATTAATATATTTTTGGGGTTGGTTAGATATAGGAAGTAACAATAATATATTGTTTTTTGCATATATATATATATATATATATATATATATATATATATATATATATATATATATACACATATGCAAAAAAACATATATTATTGTTACTTTCTATATCTAACCAACCCAAAAATATATTAATTTCACACATATACAATGTTTAATTTTCGGGGAGGAGCCGTGTTAGTGTTCCTTTTCATATATATATATATATATACATACATACACATAGGCAAATCAATAATTAAAAAACATATATATATATATATATATATATATATATATATATATATATATATATATATACATACACATATAATTATTTTTTGGGTATCTATATATATATATATATATACACATACACACACACACATATATATCTATATATATATATATACATATATATATATATATTTATTTTTGTGATTCATATATATATATAGACATACATAGATATGTGCAAAAAAAAAAAAAAAAATTAAAAAAAAAAAAAAAAAAAAATTTATTAGCGCCGGAATAGCGCCGTTTTACCGCGAATTTGCGGCGGTATTTGCCGCAAATTCAATAAAACTCCCACTAACCTTTTCAAAAACGTTATTTTCAGCCTAGTTTTTGGTTTGGAGCATGCTCACATGAGCTATCTGCCAGAAATTGACTCTGGAGCTATTTTTGCAATTTACACTTTTATTAATATCTTTTTTTCTACTTAACATTTTCACACAGTTTAAAAGCAGTTTAGCTCAAAATCATATAACACATCTTTCCCACACATTTTTTATTTTTTTCCTGTCATATTTTGTGATTTTGAAAAAATTAGTCCACCTTTTAGCTGGACTGTTTTTAAGTCCAGTCCTGACATTAGTTGATCTTAATGAATCTCACAGTTGGCTTTATTTTCCGCCCGCCATTCTTTGAATACCAATTTCAGACTTAAAAATTCACCGGTTCGCAAAATCCAGCCGAAACGCCAATTCTCCGTACTATGAATCAGGCCCTTAGTCTGTATCAGTACATGTGAGATACACCCTTTGTTTACTGTTGTTTTATTCCGCTATTCAATAAACACCCATATAGGGAAAAAATATTACATTGCAGTCTAGTCTGCATATGTTACTGTGAGATACACCCTTTGTATACTTTTGTTATATTCTGCTATTCAATAAACACCCATATAGGAAAAAATATTACATTGCGGCCTAGTCGGCATATGTTACTGTGAGATACACCCTTTGTATACTGTTGTTCTATTCCGCTATTCAATAAACACCCATATAGGGAAATAATATTAAATTGCGGCCTAGTCTGCATATGTTACTGTGAGATACATCATTTGGATACTGTTGTTCTATTCTGCTATTCAATAAACACCCATGTAGGGGAAAGAAAGATATTAAATTGCGGCTTAGTCTGTATCTGTACGTGTGAGATACACCCTTTGGATACTGTTCTTTTCCGCTTTTCAATAAACACCCATATAGGGAAAAAATATTACATTGCGGCCTAGTCTGCATATGTTACTGTGAGATACACCCTTTGCATACTGGTTTTCTATTCCGCTATTAAATAAACACACATTTAGGGAAAAAATATGAAATTGCGGCCTAGTCTGTATCTGTACGTGTAAGATACACCCTTTTGGATGCTGTTGTTCTATTCTGCTATTCAATAAACACCCATGTAGGGGAAAGAAAGGGATTTAATTGCGGCTTAGTCTGTATCTGTATGTGTGAGATACACCCTTTGGATACTGTTCTATTCCGCTATTCAATAAACACCCATATATGGAAAAAATATTACATTGCGGCCTAGTCTGCATATGATACCGTGAGATACACCCTTTGTAATCTGTTGTTCTATTCCGCTATTCAATAAACACCCATATAGGGAAAAAATATTAAATTGCGGCCTAGTCTGCATATGTTACTGTGAGATACACCCTTTGGATACTGTTGTTCTTTTCTGCTATTCAATAAACACCCATGTAGGGGAAAGAAAGATATTAAATTGCGGCTTAGTCTGTATCTGTACGTGTGAGATACACCCTTTGGTTATTGTTGTTCTATTCTGCTATTCAACAAACACCAATTTAGGGGAAAGAAAGATATTAAATTGCGACTTGTCCGCCGCAATGTCGCAGTGCATCAAAAAAAATTGCAGATCGCCGCCATTACGCGTTAGAAAAAACAACAAAAATGACAAAAATCTTTCCCTTTGTTAGTAAACGCGATAACTTTTGCGCAAACCAATCAAAATACGCTTTTTGCGATTTTTTTTACCAAACATAGGTAGCATAAAACAAATTGGCCGAAAATGTTAAAAAATTGTGATTTTTACATTTTTTTGGGGGGGAATTTCATATAAAAAAATGTGAAAAATATTGCTATTTTTGCAAAATTTACGCTCTTTTTTTGTTTATAGCGCGTGATCAAAAAATCGCACAGGTGATCAAATACCACCAAAAGAAAGCTCTGTTTGTGGGAAAAAAAAGGATGCCAAATTCGTTTAGATACAGCGTCGCACGACCGCGTAATTGTCCGTTAAAGTCACGCAGTGCCGAATCGCAAAATACCCCCTGGTCAGGAAGGGGGTAAAATCTTCCTGGGCTTAAGTGGTTAAGATTGTTTGGCGCATATCCTTAGACCACCGAGGATTGCAGGGTGCTTCAGTTTGCCTCCAGTTGCTAACTCCTCCTACTCTGCTTCCTCATCCTCCACCGTCTACGACAGTGATCATTTCCAAGGCTTTCAGGGCAGTCATTCACAAGTGGCTCCGAGGGTGGGTTCCTGCACCCACAAACGCCAGGTACACAATTGTCCAGCAAGGGTATAGTTCTGGAGGATGACGAGGTGGAGGAGGAGGAGATGGAGGAGGAGGAATTATGTTCACAGCAGGGTGGCACCCAGATAACTGATAACAACAGATACTACACTTGATCTTAGCCAAAAGGCAGAGAAGCAATGCTGGTGGCATTCCCACCTGACAGCAGGGGGCACAGTGGAAGCACAAGGCGAAGGCAGAGGAGGAGGAGGAGGTCGCCAACACAGCCAGGGCACCGCCAGCACCTCAGAAGGCAGGGTTAGCATGTATGAAATGTGGAAAAGCTTTGTCGGCATGCCACAACAACCGGGACCACCAGCTGTTTTTTGTTTTTTTTTTAAAGCCTGTGGTGTGTGAACACACTCAGACTATCACCCGGTGGGTGCATAAAAAAGTGCACACCAAAAAAGTGAAACACAAAAAGTGCACAGGGTGTACACATGGTCCCTGACCCTGATCCCCTGGGGCGCATGGCTTCCTACAGGGACTGGGGTACTTACACTGGCTAACCTGGCCGAAACCAGGCAGCCCCGTTCTTTAGAAGGTCTGCTGAAACAGACCACCCCAAGTACTAGGTGGGGCCCTACTGAAGAGAGACCCCATGAGATCGGGCGAACCAAGCCAGAAGGCCATATCCACCCCCTCCCAAGACTTTTAAGGACACGCCCAAGGACCTACACCCTACTAATCACGCTGTGCAAAATAAAGTGTCCGCCACAATAAAAAACACAAAACGTGAGACACACAACACATAAAAGTGGGGAAAGGGATAGTGGAGAAGTGCAAGTTTAGTGCCATGTTGCAATACTTTGGCAGGCCCTTCGGCCAGGAATACAAAATTCCTCTGGTCCTGACTCCTGACCAAAAGGACCGGCCCTAGAGGCAGGTATGAAAAACATGTGTAGGAAGTGCAGTGTCCTTGGTGCCATACTCATAGTGTTGCCATCCACCGTGAATAATGGCACACCTGGACTGCCACTCCAGGGGCACATACACCACAGGCTTTTCAGAATCCTGGTCTCTGGCAAGACCAGTGCAGCCCCGTCCCTACCAGAAGGCCTCAGAACTTAGACAGCTTTGGGAGAGCCCGGCCCAGGGAGTTTGGCACTGTGTGTATCAGAGTTAATGCAGCAAAAAAGGCAATATTGTTGCAGGACACAACTACACTTGTAAAAGTATACTCAGATAACACCCCACTTCAATATGTGGTATTGGGGGGCCACTGGTCTATCACACCAGTTGTTCAAAAAATTGGCCAGTGAGTTTGGCACTGTGTGTAGCAGAGTTAACACAGCAAAAGAGGCAATATTGTTGAAGGACACAAATACACTTGTAAAAGTATACTCAGATAACATCCCACTTCGATATGTGGTATTGGGGGGCCACTGGTCTATCACACCAGTTGTTCAAAAAATTGGCCAGTGAGTTTGGCACTGTGTCTAGCAGAGTTAACACAGCAAAAGAGGCAATATTGTTGCAGGACACAAATGCACTTTTAGATTTCAATATTTTTATAAATTTTTTGTGCAAAGAAAAAATACACAAGAATGCGCATAGTTAACATCTGCAATGAAAAATAACACAGAACAATGTTTAACAGTTGACATAGCCCACAAAGGAGCTCATGGCAGTGGCATACATGGCTAGAGAGCACCATTCCGGTAGTCCCATGGACCGGGGTGACGCCAACCGGGTCTGGGCCCACCCCCCTCCTCCGGCACCCCTAGGGAACACACTGCGCCCCAAGGAGGGAAGTGGTCACACGTCCCCCAGTCCACCGTAGCACCTCCGGCAAACCAAACCGTCTGTATTAGTATACCAAAGTAACTGACATGGCAAATTAATTCAAAAAGGCCGCTTTAGGCGGCAATAAAAGGTCTATAATGATCCTAAGAGGGCCATGTCGTCATAAATTCCTTTGCAGCGAAGAGAAAGAGAGAGCATATAGGAAAGAGAGGTGAAGAGAGAAAAGAGGGAAGAAAGAATGAATGGGAAACAGAAAGAATAGAGTAAAGGACAGAAGCGGTAAAAGGTTGGTGTCCAGGTCCGCGAGAGAGGGGTCCAGGTGGCTCCAGAAAGCCATCTACGGGGAGCCCGCCAGGTATCTCAACAAATGCACTTTTAAAAGTATACTCAGATAACACCCCACTTCAATATGTGGTATTGGGGGGCCACTGGTCTATCACACCAGTTATAATACATTAAAAGTGCTTTTGTCACTGTTTGTAGTATTGCTGCAGCAATGCTCAGTCACCACACCTGTCACAATGCTGCACAGTGCACAATACAAATCCACTATAATATGCTGTCTATATTACAAAGTATATTATAACATGGATTACACCCCTATATAGTGCACTGCATACCTATACCAAATAAATTGCAGCCCTTTAAATGACTTTTGTGGCCGATCTTTATCTGTCCCTAAAGTACAGACTGGATACCTGTCCCTAAACTGAAAAGAGACTGTAGTAGACCTATACCGAAATACCAGCCCTGAAAATGACTTTTGTGGATCTTAACAGAGCTATTTTTGTCTGGCAATCTCTCCCTGATGAACACAGCGGACCTTTCCCTACGCTGACAAAAAGCAGAATGTGAAATGGCCGCCTGCTCTGGTCTATTTATAAGGTAGGGGCCATGTCCATGTGCTGAAATGTTTCAATTGGCTGTCCTGTTCCACCTGATGGCTGTGTCATGGGTCAAAGTTCTCCGCAATGTAAACTAATATGGCCATGTGTTCACAAAATTGGCGGGTAGCGAGCAAGCAAAATTTGCCGCAAACCGACCGCCGGGCGAACCGCAAGGCCATCCCTTCTAATCACATTGGCCTCTGTTCTATGTTCCTCAATGTCAGAGACGTCTGTCACTGGTGCTCTCTTCATATTGTTTGTATAACAAGGTTTTCTGTGTTTATACTTAGGATAATGTGTAATTTTGTATTTGTGTTTTAGCCTTGTTGCCGGCAGTCTGGTCACCCAGGCTAGTTTAAGAGTGCTGAGGTAATTAGCATGTTCGTGATAACCTTGTCTAAATGGGATTAGCCATGAGTCTGCTGTACCTCATTATCTTACCATTGTGTGATGTTTTGGGTAAATATTCGGGTCATTGTTCATGTAGTGACTGACATACTTCTCAAGTCTGTTTCTTGTTCAATAAAGAGTTGATGTTTTCAGATACATACAAGCTAAGTTCAGACTAGTTTTGTATGTAGGGCAGCTGGAATATCTGATACAGTATCTATGTTCAAGACTGGAGGATGCCGTATACTGACGGAAGCCCACAAACACAGTGTGGGTCATGGTTCTGTTACAGTGGCTCATGCTTTCTGGGGGGTTTTGACTTCCCCTGGATCAACTGTGGTATAGGATTGTGTATATGGGATTGTATAATTTTTTTTTTTTTTTTTTTTTTTATTGGTTGAACTTGATGGACTTGTGTCTTTTTTCAACCTGACTAACTATGTAACTTTGTAACTATGGGCCTGATTCATAGTACGGCGAATTGGCGTTTCGGCGTGATTTTGCGAAGCGGCGATTATTTAAGTCTGAAATTGGCATTCAAAGAACGGCGGGCGGAAAATAGCGCCTAGTGTGAGATTCATTAAGATGCAATATGGTCAGAGCGCGACTTAAAACCACGCCAGCTAAAAGCTCGACTAAAGTTTAGCCAAATTTTCCCCTGTACCCCCAAAAATCCCAAATCACTGTGGAAGGTGTGGAAGTCAATTTGGAGATGACTTGCGTTTAAAAAATCTCAAAAACTGACTTAGAAAGAGAGATATCTGCGAAAGTGTGGAAAGGTTAAACAGCTCCTCCAGCCGCGAGCTGCGAACTCGCGAATGTGCGCATGCGCAACGTCAAATTGGCTCAAAAAATTTCGCCAGCGCGATTTTGGGTCAATTTTTTTTTGAATACCGCTTGCAAATCCGCTGTCTCGCCCATAGAAAATGGCAAAAACCGGCGGAATTGGAAAAACATGCACACTTCCAACAAGGGATCCTTTAGTAAACACCATCACATTCCATACACCTTTCCTGCTAACTCCGAAATCATAGCAGTCAAATCTACAGTGTTTATATAGAACCTCCACATTCTCTGAAAAAACCCACAAAATATTACATTGGGGAATTGGTCGTCAGATAGAAAAAAAATAGATGTAAAACATATTTCAAAGAAAGATTATTAGCATTTCACACATATCAAGGAAATGTCACAATTTTGACAATATTTTATGTGTTTCCAAAGAATGTTTTTAGAAATATATTGCAAATACTACCTTTTCTTCCATATGGGTATGGCCAAGTGTTACCATTTTACTACACATTTAACTGAAGGTATATATATATATATCCCTTATACTTGGCTAATTAGCAAAGTATGCCCAACAAACAAATAGAGCTTTAGCTCACAATATTGCTACATATTGACTTTATGGGGCATCTTTTGTATTTTGTTCATGTCTTTGGATTAAAAGTTTGCTGATACACATGCCTTTTTCAAACATGAACAAAATTAATGATGTCAACATTTGGAGGATTGGAGATATCCAAGTGTTGCCCATACAGAGGGCACCTTCCGGATTCGAACTTACAAACCTACAGCAGGAAGGCAGACTCCCTAATCATTGTGCTATTTCTCAGTGAGCGTTGGGTGTTTTCCTCATGCCGTCAAAATGCTCACATGGGAACAGGGGCCATTGAACTGAATAGGATTGGATTTTTTGCCTGTTTTGGGAGCTGATCCTTGAGCTGGACAAATCCCCCTCAAACGCCCCCAAACGGGCTACGTTCACATGTACGTGTTTTTTTTTCATGTTTTATGTATTATTTTATTCTTAGAACATATTTCTTGGAATGTCTTCTGGAAGCATTTGTGGGGCCAGGGCGAGTGGAGAAGCCAGATAAGGCTTATTTTATTTATTTATTTATTTTTTTTTTTTCAAATATTTTATTGAGTTATAAAGATGTAAAAGTACAAACATACATTCAGCACAAGTTGACATATGTAAAAATACAGAATGGCTTATAACGAGCAATATTGGTAATCAAGGGAGCATAGGACAACAACCCCCTGTGGGGCTTACACATAGTTAAGTATAGACCTGCAGCGTGAAGGAGTAGGTGGTAAATGAAGAGGTAAGAGGAAGGGGCAAGAAAGAGGAAACGAGCCATCAGGGGATCGGAGCATTCAAGTCAGACAGGGCCGCAGTGAGGCCCATACCCTGGGTGAACAGTACCCAGGGACGGGAGACAGGGGAGTCGTCCGAAAGGGGAGTCGGCAAATGAGTCACTAAATTGCATAAAGGAGGGGGGGCCAGTTGACCGGGCCTGCCCAGTAACAACTAGGCTCCCAGGACAAAAGGAGGTGGATGAGGATGTAGGGAAGGGGAGGGGGAGGGGAGTAAAGGTGGGGAGGGGGGAAGGAAGAGAGAAAAAAAAAAAAAAAAAGGGGGGGGGGGAGTAGGGAAGGTGGATAGAGAGATGAGCCCAGAGAACGGAGTATCCGGTGAAGTGGCTAATAGAAATATATACAGGCTTTACTGACAGAGTTGAGAGTATTCCGGTGTGGACGTATAGTGGGTCCAACACGCCCATTTTTTGTGATGCTTGGAAGGAGTATCCCTCGCGACAGAAATGAGCTCCTCCATCTCCGCCACCTTAGAGAGGCGTTGGAACCACTGCTTAACGGTGGGCACCTGCGCTGTCTTCCAGAGTGCCGGAATGCATTGTCTGGCGGCATTCACCATAAGTATTGTTAGAGATTTAGAATAGGTCCTACTGGAAGTAGGGGAGTGGTGCAAAAGGTATTGGGCCGGGGTGAAGGCGACATCTGACGTGGTGACCTGCTTTATAATCCTATGAACTTCCGTCCAAAAGGGGGTGAGGCGAGGGCAAGACCAGAAGATGTGCAGGAGCGTGCCAGGTTCAACGTGGCACCTCCAACAGATCTGTGAGGTGGAGGGGAAAAGCTTGTGTAGCCTTGAAGGGGTGTAGTACCAGCGGCTGACCAGCTTGTAACCACTTTCCTGAGAAGTGACATTAAGAGAACATTTGTGATTGTTGGTGTAGATCAGTTCCCAGTCTTCTGGGGTGAAATCAACCGCCAACTCCGCTTCCCAATCCTCACAACGCTTGAGTTTCTTTCGTTCAGGGTCGTCAAGTAAAAGAGAGTGGATGGTAGAAAGAAGCCCGCGAACCGGACCCTCCTGTTGGCACAGGGAGTCAAACGGGGTCGTGGACGATAAGGAGGGGCACGTCCGGAAGACAGACTGAAGATATTGCTTAAGGAGCAAATATGGCCAAGGGGGTAAGGGGGGCAAGCCGGACTTTTCCGAGATGGAGGCTATCGAGAGGGGAGCATCGGTGCCCCAGAGGTGGTGAACCCGCAGTTGATCCTGAGCCCAATGCGAGGATAGGTAGGTACGGTGCATGCCAGGGGGGAAGTCAGGATTCAACCGAACAGGGGACATCGGACCCGGAATTGCAGAAATAGAGTGAGACGCACTTACCGACCGAAAAACTTTGAGAGAGGGACCGATAAGGGGGTGGCGTTTAAGAGAAGCGGGGATGTGCGAGTCTTGGAGCCATGGTGATGAGCGTAGATCCAGGGAAGTAAAACCCTTCTCTAGAGAAACCCAGTCTTTTTGGGGCGCATGTATGTTCCAGTCAACTATTCTGGTAAGGTGGCAAGCTGCATAATAATTATGTAGGTCAGGAAGTCCAATACCTCCTCTGGTTTTAGGCAATGTAAGGATCTTGTAGGAAATGCGGGGTGGTTTGTCTCCCCACAGAAAGGCAGTGCAGATGCGGCGGTGATTCTTGAAAAAGGACCGAGGAATCAGGACAGGAACCGTCTGGAGGACATAGAGAAGGCGGGGCAGGGCGTTCATCTTTAAAACTGCTGCCCTGCCGAACCAGGACAGCTGAAGTTTGGACCAGCACCGGAGGTCTTTCGAGATTCGTGCGAGGAGCGGGGGGAAGTTGCGTTCAAATAAGTTTTGGAGGTTAGACGGGATCTCAATACCCAGATATGTGATCGAATCCGATTTCCATGCGAATCGGAAGTTCGCCCGACAGCGCTCCACTTCCGGCTGGGGCAAGGAAACGTTCAAAGCAAAGGACTTGGAGAAGTTAATCCGGAAGTTGGAAATGGAGGAATATTCCTCGAATACTTTGAGGAGTGCAGGAAGAGTCGTGACAGGGTCTGAGAGAAACAACAGTAGATCGTCCGCATAGGCGGCGATCTTGTATGTTTCGTCAGCAAAGTGAATTCCGTGGACCGTGTCATTTTGCCTAATCTTATGAAGAAGGGGTTCCAGGGTCATGATGAAGAGCAGGGGTGATAAAGGGCACCCTTGTCTGGTCCCGTTGGAGACGTGAAAGGCACTCGACAGGGTGTCATTAACACGGACCCTCGCCTGCGGTTTAGCGTACATGGCCATAATATATCCAAGAAACCGAGGGCCCAGTCCCCAGGCGGAAAGCGTAGCCGCCATAAATTCCCATGAGACCCTGTCGAATGCCTTCTCCGCATCCAGGGAGAGCAGGAACCCCTTCTGATTAGTGGTGGAGAGGACATGGTGCAGGTTAATGGCTTTGATGGTGTTGTCTCGGGCCTCGCGGCCCGGGACAAAACCAACTTGGTCCTTGTGGATACCTTTGGGGAGGAGAGGGAGAAGTCTATTAGCCAGGATCTTCGCGAACAGCTTGACGTCCACATTGATGAGCGAAATCGGCCTGTAGCTAGCAGGGGAGGTCGGATCCTTCCCTTCTTTAGGGATAACAACAATGTGGGCCTCAAGCATCCGCGAAGACAAGGGATTGTCCGTCGAGACAGAATTAAAGGCCGACAAAAATGGAGAAGCCAGGATGTCAGGGAAGGACTTGTAATAGGAAACAGGCAGGCCATCAGGGCCAGGGCTCTTGTTAGGCTGCATCTGCTTAAGAGCCAAGTCCCATTCAAGTTTGGAGATGGGGAGGTCCAGCGCAGAACGAAAATCGGAGGAAGCCTTTTGGGGCAAGTTAGTCGCGAGGAAGTCGGAAATGGCCTGAGACGTGGAGGGGCTAGAGGAGGGGTGGGGACGTGAAGGGTCCAGATTATACAGATTACTGTAGAAAGCCTCGAATTCCGCAGCAATGTCCCGGTTGTTGGATACCAGAGAACCAGAAGACGAACGGAGAGAGTGGACTATGGTCTTCGCCTTCTTCTGACGAAGAGCCGTAGCAAGGAGACGGCCGCTCTTATTGGCATGTTCATAGAAAAGCTTCTGCGAAAGGAGGAAACCACGCCTGGTCTTTCTATCAAGCTCCTCTGTGAGTTGTTCACGAGCGGAGGTGAGAGCAGTTAAGGTGTCTTGGGCAAGGGACTGTTTATGAGCAATTTCCAAAGTGCGAATGCGCGAAAGCAGCTCAGAGATAAGGGCCTCTCTTTGTTTTCTTAGAGCCGCCGAGAGCGCTATAAATTTTCCCCGGACCACACACTTGTGTGCTTCCCATTGAGTGAGGGCCGACGTATCTAGAGTCGCGTTAATAGAGAAGTAATCCTTTAAAGTGTCGCGGACAGCGGCTGACCTTGCTTTGTCCGTCAACAAGGAGGAGTTAAGGGACCACACCCGGTCTCTGGATAAAGTTAAGGGGAAGGACAAGGTGAGAGAGATGGGGTGATGATCCGAGAGTATTGACGGTTCAATAGAGGCCCCCGTAAGGGACGTGAGAGCCGGTTGAGACAAGAAGAGGTAGTCGATCCTTGAATATTTAGCGTGGAGCGGGGAAAAATAAGTGTAGTCCTTGTCTCGAGGATGAAGCGTCCGCCAGGAGTCGTGAAGCTGAAGGTCCCGGAGAGACAGCTTAATCTGTTTTAAAGCCTTGTATGGCAAGCAGGAGGAACCCGAGGAGGTGTCAAGCAGCGGCTCCAGGGGGACATTGAAGTCTCCCCCGAGGATCAAGGTGCCCTGCTGGAAGGGCGTCAATTCACTTATCACCGACCTAAAGAATGAGACCTGAGACTTATTAGGGCTGTATACATTCGCAAGGGTGAGCTGAATATGTTTGAGTGTACCCCGAAGCAACAAGTAACGTCCCTGGGCATCCGCTACAGAGTCAGAAATGGAGATAGGGGTAGATTTCGCGATGAGAACAGAGACACCCTTAGATTTAGAGGAGTCCGACGCAGCGTGAAACGCTTGGGTGAAGTGCTTGTTTGTGCATTTTGGGAGGGCGTCCGAGCGGAAGTGCGTCTCTTGCAGGAACACCACATCCGCTCTGAGCCTGTGCATGTGCATGAGCAGTTTTGAGCGTTTTTGGGGCGTGTTCAAGCCGCGGGCGTTCAAGGATACAACCTTAAGACGGAGGTCACTCGGCTGGGGAGCGGATGCGGGCATTTTCAGCGCACTCAAAGGGGAGGATGCAAAGAGAGAAGAGAAAAAAAAAAAAAAAGGGAGGGGGGGAGGGAACCAGCAAGGGGAGAGGAAGGGGAGGAGATTGGTAGGGAAACTACTTTACCGTGAGGGCCAACAGACCAGCTGAGGAACTCAGAGGGGGTGGGGGGGTCTGGAAGTCGGAGAAAGTCGGACGACCGTTAAGGAACGTCGACCGTTGGCGGGCGTAGAAGGAGACAACCAACACGGTGGCCAGACCTCCAGGGACCTGCAGGGGTCAATAGTAGCTTCTGAATGAGCCCAGCGCAACAGGGAGAGGGGGAGATCCGGAGCAAGAATGATCTGCATTGGAGAGTTGAGGAAGAGTCAGGGACATAGAGCGAGTGAGAGAGCCAGAGAGATGTACGAGGAGTATCAAGGAGTGTGGGCGAGGGTGACCGTGGCAAAGTGTCGGGGGTCCATTGGTTAGGCAGTAGCAGTCTGGAGGGTAGTGGGCAAGTCCGAAGCGAGGGGTGCGCGCGGTAGCAAGATATCCAAGGGTCAGGTAGGGTGCGGACGGTCAGTGTTGTAGTCGGGCGAGAGGCAGAGAGAGTAGGAAGGAGGAGCAGTAGAGAGGAAGAGCATTTCGGTGGGATGCATCCCATGAAGAGCATTTCTTAACAGTGGAGGTAGACGTGAACCAGAGAGCATAACCAATCAACACAGCACAGAGAAACAATCGAAAAAAAGGAAACATGTTGGAACCAATGCAACAGGGGAACAACAGTGCATTAATACATCAGTAATACAGTAATAACTTCCAGCAGCTGTCAAACAACACACAGCTCAAGTCCCGGTGTGGTGCTGCCTGGCAAAGCTGTATTCACCGCCATCACCATTCAGGACGCCGTGAGCCCACCGGCGGCCAGCACCCCCGCTCACCCGTAAGGATGTAAACCAGCTGGAGGGTTGCCGAGGAATACACATCCAGGGGTGCAGGCCGCCGGCGGGAGCGGGCGCCCACTGCCACAGCAATGAGTATCGTCACCAGGGGCACTGGCACCCGTGAAGCATCCCATCTCCCCCAGGAGCGTGAGCAACAGCCTGGGGGGAGGGCAAGGTAGAGCAGGAATATCCCGCGGGCAGCAGTGTGACAATGACCTGGTCAACTAGGGGGAAGGGGAGCCCAAAATCAGCGCTAAGGCTCCGCTCCCTACCAGCAAGCAGGGCATCATTCATCCAAAGGGCAAAATGTCCAGGAGAAGGGCAATACCAGTAAAATAAAATAAAAAAAAAAAAAATCACAGAGGAGTCCGGGAAAGGTAGGAGGGGAGGAGGAGGGGCGGATTAATTGGAGGAGGAGAGAATGTGGGAGGGTAAGGGGAAAGGGGAGGGGAGGGGAAGAGGAGAGGGGGAGGACGGGGGAAGAGGGGGGGCAAGAGGGGGGGAAGAGGGAGAGAGGGGGGAGGGGGGAAGGGAGCGAAAGGGAACAATAATAAAATGCTCTACAAATACAGTGCCGCAGACCTTATATTCCCCCAAGCATAGTAGTGAGCAGTACCCCAAGAGAACAAATGTAGTCCGTGTCCATATGAGCATGGGGATAACCATGAGGGTATCGCACTGGGTCGGGGGGGGGCCGGGAACAGTATCTCAAGGTGCTGGCCAGAGCTAGGGCCGAAGTGGTCCATCGGCGGACAATCTCGGGCAGCAAGGAGTGGTAGCAGGTGACAATGGGGGAGGCAAGAGGGAGGGGGGGGAGAATCGAGGCACAATGAGAGGGGGAACCAAGGCACATACCGGTAACGATCATGAGGAACTCGAGTCCAGAGTAGAGGGGGCGAAGAGGCATAGCTGCCGGCTTTTTCCAGTGACGAGGGTGGGAGGATCAGGCTGCTCGGAGGTACCGTATGTGAGGGAAAGGCAGCTCACGGTTACTGGATGCAGGATGCATTGTCAATAGGACCCGCGGGATCGTTTACAGCAGGCATCAGTGCTGAGGCATCAGGCAGCTCGGTGGTGCGGAGGAGTCCGGGATCGTGGACACATCACGGAGGCAAGGGAGACTTCATGACAGGACA
>NC_138771.1:652047796-652200296 GCF_965119305.1 Pelophylax lessonae
TTGATTCGTTTCAACTTTTACACAAAATGAAACCCAATTATCTGTGACAGATTGCTCTGACGCTTTGGAATCTATCTAGATAAAGACAAATGTATTGACCCTTTTCATATATGCAAGATTAGAAACATTATATTCCCTAAATGCATAATGCAAAAAATTATTGCCTTACATACATCCATACACACTGCAAGCTCGGCCCCGTTTGTCTTGTCTGACACTCTTACCATCATAAGCTGGATCTGCACACAGCAGCTAATTGGTTCACCTGAGATGGAATCAGTGATCACAAAAATCTGGAATGGTCATGTCTTCAAAGGATTGCCTTGAACAAATCACCTCTAAAAGAAACACATGAGTGTATAATCACTTGTCTCAATGGATCACATTCCCAACAGACCCATCTCACACTGCCATATGATAATGAATGGGGGTGTCCATTGCAAGTTAAATACACCCCCAGATCACATTGCTTTGTTAATTGACAGATCTAACTGGAATATGATGGCACTGCTGTGAACCACTATGCCATCAAATTCTGCTGGTGACCTTTAAAAAGGATTATGTGTGATTGTGTGGATAATTATGCCACCTTAAATTTGCATCTCCCACATACCATGTGCAACTCTTGCAGGAATTGTGAATCAAGGATAATTCAGCACAGCTTAATGAACAGACACATTGAGGAGTGTAGGAACACACCGTCAGATTACCCGATCACACTATGGGGTTTTAACTCCTCCATAATTTTGCCACTTTGGAAACCAAGTGCTTACTTTATGTATACTTTTTAGACGGAACTACAATTTCTAGTAGGGTGATATCATTGCATGAGATTTTCCCTCACTTCCTGTCTTAGTGTCACCAAGACAGGAAGTGAGGGGAATATCACTGTGGGGAAATAGCTTGCAATTGTTGCCTTATAATGTCCATAGTATATATAAAAGGAAAGAATTGCTGGCTGTATCCCCACGGGAGATTCCCTCACTTCCTGTCCTGGTGACACCAAGACAGGAAGTGAAGGGAAATCTCCTGCAATGATATAACACTGTTACATGTTCTAGTTATGTAGCAAACTTAAGAATATACAAAGCAAACATCTTTTTTTTTCCATTTTGGCAAAATCATGGATTCATTAAAAAAATATCTTTGTTTGTCCCGTGGCTTGCAGGAAAAACATTTTGCCTTGATTCCACCATCAACACAGACAGGGGAAACCCTCCTGCGGAGCCATTGTGTTCTCCTGGTGCTGCCCCTGCCAGGAAAACACAGTGATTATTGCTAGTGGCTACAAGAGATGCTAGCGATAAGTGTGTGTAAAATCTGACAGACTGGTTGTACGTTGTCCTCCAGGTGATCGACCAATCAACTTGGGTACCTTCAGCCTGGCCATACACAGTTTAAATCTGCATCTCAAATGAAGCAATCCCATTTACATATAACACTCCATAAAGGAGAATTGAGGGGCTTATCAGGTCTGCGTCAAAAATTAACAGCCACACCCAATCAGACAGCTCGTGTTAAAAGGGACCTGAAAAGCAATCTGCATGGCTTGCTTTTCCAAGCATTGGCTAGTTTAGTGAGCCTGGACTAATAACAGTCACTGTAATGCTACCCATACTGCTGTCCTTTTAACATGGTGACAAAAGTTGATACCTATGCTACATGTGTGTAAAGTTACTTGCACCCTGCTAAATGGACAGCAATAAGGTTGTAAATACAGTGACTGCCTGTCCCCCCCTGATGGCGGCCCTGGGTGTGTCATGAAAGGCCAATTGAGAAAATGGCTATATCATGTAGAGGAAATCACCAGTGTGGGGCAACCTATGTCATGGAGGTAGATTTGGACATCGATGTATATGTATCACCAGAAATGGAATTCTTTGTTCTACAATATCTCAAAGACGACCTAGCATGTTATTTGAAGACTGTACTATTTTGGACATACTTGGACTCAAACATACACTGCTCTTTCCACAGCTCCTCCTCCTCTGGGGGTATGATAAAGTTTATACGCATCTTCACCAAAAGCACAAGATGATGTGTCGTCTCCGGATGAGGCTGCAGCGGAGATTTCAGTTTCTGCCTGAGATAGTGGATCTGCAGCGGGCCTGGAGTGATGCCAAAAGGCGCTCACCCAAGCTCCTGCTAAAGGCTGTGGAGCAAATCTCCGGTAAGTAAAAATATACATTACATGTGACCAGATAGGTTACAATTTTTTGGGTAGGTGGACATGTGTTTAGCTATGCAACAACACTAATACCAACACCCCCCCCCCCCCCTCCCTCTCGCTCCTACCTTTCCTACCTCCATCAAGTGTCTCTTCACAACCTTTAATACTACTATGTACATTCGTATTTTTTATGTTTTTTTTTTTTCTTCTGCTTCTAGCCAAAGCGGACGGACGGCACCCTCTTGTGCTTTTGGTGAAGAAGGGGAGGAGGAGGACGGCCATACTCCAATATGCAGTCAGAGGCAGCGAGCCATTTGAGCAGCTGAAAATTGTGGATCGTAAGTAGAAAATAAAAATGTTAGAAATTTCTAATCTCTAATCACATTTTACAGAGCCCCCTTTACATCGGAGTCTCCAGACTTACTACACTGTAAGAGGGAAGTGTGAAGACTCTGATATAAGGAGAGTTTGGGAACCATTATTTGAGGGGGGAAGCTGGGGACTCTGGTGTAAAAGGGAACTCTGTGTTCCCCAAAGCTCCCCCATACATCTGAGCTTACAGAGACCCTCTTACACTTCCCTTCCTCAGTCCACCACAGTCAAGGGCACAACAAGTCCCACTGCAGAAGGCTACCTGCTTGGACTTGTAATCCTCTCTGTAGGGGAATGAGGAAATACTGCCTGCTATGCTAAGACTTGTAGTGCCCTCTGTTAGGGACTAAGGATTCCTCAGTCCTCAACATTCTAGGGCACTATAAGTCTCAGCATAGTGGGCTGTCATACCTCAGTCCCTCACAGCTCGGGTCAAAAACAACACAGTTAAACATCTAAAGGACAACTCCAAACAAAACTACCAATAATGGACAGAGTCCATATGCTCTATAATGTCAAAGACCCGCTACCACTCACCTTCCACCTCTGGTGCTGTCATTGTGTAGGGCAAAGGGCTCCATCTACACCATGTTTGGCTTTCATGTCAGATAGGCAGGACTTGCTCAGCTCCACTCTCTTCCTTGGCAATTGACTCTGGCGTCATTGTGGATCTTTCCTCCTCTAGAAAACCCCCAGGGGCCCTCTCCTTGTCCCCCAGCCACCCAGGGCCTTCTTCTCCTCCTCCTCCACCAACCATTTTCAGACTCTTCCAACTTCCCTGGGGCTACTCAACCACTTTGCATAGTGGACACAACAAATCTATGACCAGCCTGCAAAATATCAAGTCTGGGCCTGGTTACCTGTATGTTCCGGGTCCAGGGCGGAGCTCTCCTCCCAGAGCAACAACTGATGATAGCAGAGTGAGTTGACCGGCCAGTCACTTCCTACTGGTGCAGGTACACACCTACCGATTCCTCCACATCTTAGGATAACATGATCAGACGGCCAATCCCCAGGCAGAGAAGGAGGAGTAAGTGTCAGCGGACAACAGACACCTGGCAGACGCAGTGAAGGGACTGCAGCACACTGCTGCAACTTTTTGATCCGAGGATTGAAAGCAATCTTTTACTTGGGAGATTTCCCTGACTGCGCCCTTCGAAATGTTGGTGCTCCGCCACTGGCCGCAAGGCCCCTGTAGGTGCGAGGCCTTAGGCGCCCGCTTAATTTGCATGGTGCCCTCCTGTTTTAAAACATGGTCAATGCATCTCATTGGTGTAAGTGCACTTCTATGTTCTGAATTGTAGGGGCATTGAGTATGGTGCTAGCATGATGAGAGGTTACTGCCTATTTGTGTCCATAAATAATATATAATGTTTTTCTTTTATTTTAGAAACCAGTGATCAGGATGTTGCGGCTCAGCCTTCTCAGGCCCCCTGTAAGTAATGTGGATGTGCTGGTGTGTTGTGTATTAGGTCGAACTTGGAGGAATGATTGTTTGTTTTGTTTTCTTTTGTGGTTGATGTAACTTCAGCAAGAGAGGAGCCTCAGGCAGGGCCAAGTCGCCTGGATCCGGGCCAGGAACAAACTGTTGGCCAAGAAGAGGCCAATTGGTCCGACTCGGATGAGGACCTGGGCTCTCCTCAAAGGGGAAGTAAGTATTCTACATGTGTTTGTGTGTTCAATGTGTCCTGGTAAATATAAGGGCTGTAATATATATATTTTGACATTGGGGTTTTGTAGCAGCTGACATTGAGGATGTTTGTTGTGGAGGACTGGGGAAGAGGGGCCACTGCTTACCCAGTCCACTGTAACTACTACCTTCAATGTTTCCAGACTACTTTCTGTGTGCCTTTATCAAATAGCTTTTGTTCAAGGATTGTATTTGTGTCTTTGTGTTTCTAGGAGATACAACGCCATCCCCCCATGAAGGGACACCATCCCCCCATGTAGGGTCTCCCCCATCCTCCCCCACTCCAGGCTCCCCTGAACTAGTCTGTAAGTACCTAAAATTAGATTCTCACATGAATTGTGTGTGCTAGGATGATGTGTATCTAGGATAATCTAAGTTGGAGTCAAAGCAAGTGTAGTTTTGCTATATGTGACAGGAAGGTTGGTCATGAAACACTCTTGCTTAACCTTCATGTTTGAAAGGTGGTTTTGGGGAGCTTTACAGGACATGTTATCTTTTGTAAGTTATCTCAAGCCACCCTATTCTAAATTGGTGTTAGTTTCTCTACATTGGAAATGGTGTGCTTTGTACTTGTAAATTTTTAGGGGACATTGTAATTTAATCATGTCCTGATTTAGTCAACACTGAAAATGTGTGTTTGTCAATCTTTCATAAATACTCTTCCTCGGTAATGTACCACATTCCAGTTCACAATTTGTGTTCTTTTTGTGCAGTTTCTCCAGAGCCAGCCACGCCATCCACTTCAGGGGCCCCCAAAAAACCTGATGATGGTAAGTTGTGTGCTTTTCCAGTAATGTGTCTACTTAGTAAGTGGAGAAATGCTAACTGTGTATGTCCCCGCTCAGGCTTCAAGTTGTTCTAAAGGCAGCGGGTTCTTTATGTGAATGCATTCTATGCATTAGTATTCCAAGTGATAGGTGTGCATATTCCCCCTAAGACTTACTGGGACCATTTTTTACGGTCCAAATTTTTGCACTAATACTTGTCTGGAACAGACTCCCCCTCCTCCTTAACTGAGGTGACAGCATGCCAATATTGCCTCCTGATGCTGTCACTCCTAATCATTGAGACCATTGGAAGGGAGGGGGGCAAGGCTGGCTCACAGCCTAGTGCCTGAACAGGCACAGGGTGCTTGGCTTCATCTCATGTGCCTCCATAGCAAGCTGCCTGCTGTGGGGTCAAACAACAGGAGGGAGGTGCCTAGAGGTGTGTACAGGGGCCATGTAAAAAGGAGGATTGTTATTTCTCTTGTCCCCAAAAACCTAGAGAGTGTAAGTCTAACCTGATTAGTTTTCCGCAGCCCTCCCAAAATGATATGTTTCCAACACTTAGAACAGGCAGGGCTGAGGCACCAAAAACATCAGAAAAACACAATCAGCACAAAAGCAGGGAGTACGTATCCTTAACGCTACAAGCTTCACCCAGAAGAATGACGCTTGCACTGTACAAATCTGCATCACCACCATATCAATGTCTAAATAAAACTTTCAGGGAAATGTGGAGGGGTAATGAGTGGGTGTTAGAGCGTTTTCATGACTGCGTAACCTACAGTTAGCGTGAGTCCATTTGTTGATAAACTTTTTCTTCTCTCTTAACACAGCTGGGATGGCGGAAAGGAGATCAGGGGAGCAGACACATCTGCTCCGTCCAGAACTGGCCCTCAAAATTCCTAAGGGTGAGTCTCTACTATGTGTCAGGTTCAATCTATAGACAGTAAGAGTGAGAGAGAACGCTCCACAGATTCCAATGGTGATAGAGATAAATGTGTGCACATGTATCGTGTTGACCAATTGAACCCAAAACACCTTACATTCTTCAAAATGATTGCTTGTGTTTACATGCAGAAAAGCATTTTACTTAGCTTTGGTGGAACTGCTACTAACATTCCAAGCCATCTTATGTAACCTTTTGAACAATTTGCTGTGAAAGTTTGAGTTTAAGGTTTACAACAGCAATTTAGCATATTTGCTTCAGAGTGTTGATAAAAGCCAACCAATAGACTCCTAAGCATATTTGTTGAGGCACATTAATTACAATCCTTGTTTGGATCATTTTGCCTAAAACTAATTGTCATGTTTTTTTCTACCCAGGGCACACCCACCTCACCTACGAGGTCCTCCTGGATTATATGAGGTGGTGCGGAGACCGAATTCTATATTTGGAACACCTTTGTGGCGTGGATCCAGACCCTAAGGAGCCATTCGTTAGGAATGTCACACCTTTAAAAAGATCCTAGTATTTTTTTTTTGTGGTTTGTTTACTTATGTTGCACGTTGCAACACAAAGAAATGTCACATTTGTAATTGTTGCCCATTATAAACAAAAATCTAACAAAAAAATCAAAAACAGTTTAAAAAAAAACCCTTTTTTGGGGACCCAAAAAAAAAAAAAAACAAAAAAAGCCTTGTTTTTGGCAACCAAAAAAAATATAAAAATTTATAAAAAACCCTTTTTTTGGGACCCAAAAAAAAAAAAAAACAAAAAAAGCCTTGTTTTTGGCAAACCAAAAAAATATAAAAATTTAAAAAAAACCCTTTTTTTGGGGACCCAAAAAAAAAAAAAAACAAAAAAAGCCTTGTTTTTGGCAACCAAAAAAAATATATAAATTTATAAAAAACCCTTTTTTTGGGGACCCAAAAAAAAAAAAAAACAAAAAAAGCCTTGTTTTTGGCAACCAAAAAAAATATAAAAATTTTAAAAAAACCCTTTTTTTGGGACCCAAAAAAAAAAAAAAACAAAAAAAGCCTTGTTTTTGGCAACCAAAAAAAATATAAAAATTTAAAAAAAACCCTTTTTTTGGGGACCCAAAAAAAAAAAAAAAAAAAAAAAGCCTTGTTTTTGGCAACCAAAAAAAATATAAAAATTTATAAAAAACCCTTTTTTTGGGGACCCAAAAAAAAAAAAAAACAAAAAAAGCCTTGTTTTTGGCAACCAAAAAAAATATAAAAATTTAAAAAAAACCCTTTTTTTGGGACCCAAAAAAAAAAAAAAACAAAAAAAGCCTTGTTTTTGGCAACCAAAAAAAAAATGTTTACAAAAAAGCCTTGTTGTTTTTATGGCAACGGACAAAACCAAAAATGTTTACAAATAAGCCTTGTTGTTTTTATGGCAACGGACAAAACCACAAATGTTTACAAAAAAGCCTTGTTGTTTTTATGGCAACGGACAAAACCACAAATGTTTACAAAAAAGCCTTGTTGTTTTTATGGCAACGGACAAAACCACAAATGTTTACAAAAAAGCCTTGTTGTTTTTATGGCAACGGACAAAACCACAAATGTTTACAAAAAAGCCTTGTTGTTTTTATGGCAACGGACAAAACCACAAATGTTTACAAAAAAGCCTTGTTGTTTTTATGGCAACAAACTAAACCAAAAATGTTTACAAAAAAGCCTTGTTGTTTTTATGGCAACGGACAAAACCACAAATGTTTACAAAAAAGCCTTGTTGTTTTTATGGCAACGGACAAAACCACAAATGTTTACAAAAAAGCCTTGTTGTTTTTATGGCAACGGACAAAACCACAAATGTTTACAAAAAAGCCTTGTTGTTTTTATGGCAACGGACAAAACCACAAATGTTTACAAAAAAGCCTTGTTGTTTTTATGGCAACGGACAAAACCACAAATGTTTACAAAAAAGCCTTGTTGTTTTTATGGCAACGGACAAAACCACAAATGTTTACAAAAAAGCCTTGTTGTTTTTATGGCAACAAACTAAACCACAAATGTTTACAAAAAAGCCTTGTTGTTTTTATGGCAACGGACAAAACCACAAATGTTTACAAAAAAGCCTTGTTGTTTTTATGGCAACCGACAAAACCAAAAATGTTTACAAAAAAGCCTTGTTGTTTTTATGGCAACGGACAAAACCACAAATGTTTACAAAAAAGCCTTGTTGTTTTTGGTAACAAACTAAACCACAAATGTTTACAAATAAGCCTTGTTGTTTTTATGGCAACGGACAAAACCACAAATGTTTACAAAAAAGCCTTGTTGTTTTTATGGCAACGGACAAAACCACAAATGTTTACAAAAAAGCCTTGTTGTTTTTGGTAACAAACTAAACCAAAAATGTTTACAAATAAGCCTTGTTGTTTTTATGGCAACCGACAAAACCACAAATGTTTACAAATAAGCCTTGTTGTTTTTATGGCAACCGACAAAACCACAAATGTTTACAAATAAGCCTTGTTGTTTTTATGGCAACGGAAAAAACCACAAATGTTTACAAAAAAGAATTGTTTTTGTGAAAACCTTCCAAAAAATGATGTCAAAACATAAAAAATGTTTAAAATGTTTATCTAAATTAAATTTAAGTATGTTGCTCTTTGCAACACAAATGTTACATTGGCAATTTAGTTCATTCTATTATATATTGTAATATATTTTTTGTACGCTACAGTTGGTAGACACCCACATGTGTTATTAAAACATTTATTTTATTACCCAAGTTTTCTTTTTGGTGTACACATCGAATGTCTTTTGTGTTGTATTTGTTTACTTGAGTGGTGTGGTCTGTAATTGTTAGTATGTTGGCTTTGGTTTATGTTAGCCTTGAGACTTGTTTTGAAGCTACATTTGAAGGGAGACCTTTTCTTGGGTCGTTATGTGAACATTGAGTTATCTAAATTTACATGAAATCATATGTTTGGAGATCGAGAAGCACGTGTGTATAAATGCCTACATTAACCAGGGCCATTACTTGGCCACCAACACTCCTAAAAAACCAAAGAGCAAACACAAACTAATCATTTTGCATAAAATTTTATTTCATCCCCAAAAAAAGCACTATAATAAATCATATTGTGCCACCCTCAAATTTAAAAAAAAAATGGCCCCACAAATTGGCCAATGTAACAATCATTAACAAAACCAAAAAAAAAAAAAAAAAAGAAATTAAGTTGGTGGTGGTGGTGGTGACTGAAGCAGTGTGGTGAGCAATGGAAAGGTTCCTGCCATCAAATGGTGGGCCAATAGTCCCATCTGCTCTGGGGTTAGCCTTAGAGTTCTGGTAAAGTGGCCCATTAGAATCAGATCTTGTGTCTGAGGCTGCTGCTGATGCAGGGTGTTGAACCCTGGAAATGTCCCAGACTGAAGATCTTGTGCCAATAGTCCCATCTGCTCTGTGCTCAGCCTAAGAATTTGGGTAACGTGTGCCATTACCATGAGATGGGATCGTTGCTGCTCCAAGGCTATTTGATGCTGCTGGTGGTGCAAGGGTTGTGAAGATGTGTGGGGAGTGGTGGTTGATTGGTTGTTGTGGTCCACGGTGCGGGGGCAAACGACATGTCGCATTGGTGACAAAAAAGAAGAACGGCCTGGGGAGGAGTGAAGTGATAAAGGTGTGGAGGGAATGTAGTCAGGTGGAAGGGGTACTGTGGAACCAGTGCGCATTGAGGTTGTGCAGGAGGATTGCTCATTGAGGGGTGTGGGAGTCCGAACGGAGTGTGAAGTGCTAGGAGTGGCTACAGGAGGAATTGTCCCATCCCCAGCTGCCTGACAAGTGGCCAACACTGGCATTACCCTCCCACTACCACAACCTGCAGTGGCAGGTGAGTGAGATGTTTGGGAGGGCTCTGCCAATGGGGCATCTTCAGATCCAAACAGGCATTGGCGTGTGGCCAGCACCTGAGTGTCAACACTTTGCCGATCCCGTTGATGCTGGTCTGCTAAACTTACCAAGCTGTTACGCATATCCTGTTGAACCTGTAACATATCCTGGTGAACCTGTACCATTGTTGCTACAGATTCCTGTATGAGCCCGAGCAGACGTACTGCCTCAGTAGATTGCTGAGTACGCCTCCTTAACTCATTTTGGACCTGATACTCATCAAGCAGCCTCTCGGCTACATCCAGCATAGATGGACGAAGTTGGGTAGGTGACAATCCCTCTGCATCTAAGGCTACCTGAAAGCAGAAGAAATAGACCAAATCATTATCAAACATCATGACTAAATATTTCAGATTAGTTTGACAACTTAACACCCCAAGCAGAACGTTGAAAAGTTTGATGTGCTTCTAATGAGTACTTGTTCATTGTAAGATTATCCAAGCTAGCAACACTTCTGATAATGGGTACATATTATATTGGTAGGACTAATATGACAAAGGCAAAAAAGATTCAACATGAAGGTGTTCCCAATTAACCCTGGTGTGGTAGGTTGTTTATGCTTTTGGTAAATCTGTTACTACACCAATGACTTTATACATCTACGTATGTTGTCTAAAATCTTGCCATCAATCGGCTAGAGGACAACCCAACCAAACGATACCCATGAATTTGGACCTGGAAAATCAAAGACGGGCCGGACTTTAAAGATCCTGGATGTTTTTGGAACATTAGTGGCACACCAAATTATAACATAATTCCCTGATGTTCAAGATAGAACTCTTGTTGTGCTGGTGCATCGTCAGAATGTCATAGCACTAATTTAACACACACAATGTAAGCCACATCTAGTCCAAAATCAATGCTACCATTGAAATGTTACATGTGCACCTTGTTCCCTTATATCACATACCACAGCACTGGATGCAGAATCGTCGCCAGCTCCTGATCCAACTCCAGCTGCAACGTCAAGAGGGGCCTGATGTTCTTTTAAAAACAAAAAAAAAAAACATGTTTAGTACATAACCTTAGTCAGTAATGATTATGGCCAGATTGCCCTCCTAGCTTCATGAATGAAGCATTGAGGCCAAACATTCAAAAGTGCTTTCCTGGGCTCATAGGACACTTGCTAAACCCTCCCAAAGGTTAAGAAGGCTTGGTCTGCCTACTAATGACGGCACCCATTAATGCTGTCAACTGTGTTTTGCAGGGTAAACATCTAAAAGGCAACACTCTTTCCTAAGAAAAAACATGTGTGTTAATGGGGTTAATAAGATTCAAAAAAACATTATTTGACTAGACATACCAACACCTTCCTCCAGGCCTAGCTGCACTGGGTGTGTTCCCTGCTGCGGATCTTCTGTAAAGGACATAGCAATATGAGCTATCTTGGCCAAAAAAAAACATCTACATTGTTTGGCACAGTATGATATTGGACCTACCAGGAGGAGGGTCAGCACTGATGTCAACACCTGTGAGTCCGTCTGGTTCGCCAAGCTGCATGGGCTGTGGAGAGGCTGAGATCCGTGCTACAGATGAACAAATTGCAGGTTGGGGAAAACAAAAAAAGGACAATTGGAAGGGCAAGTATCACATTCTCTTAATGTCACACATAGGATAGTAGTTAATCTTTTCCAAACAACTCACACAATTGACATCCAAGATAATATCCTACCTCGGTGCAAAGCATCCGAATCTAAGTCCTCTCTGGGAAAGATGGTATCGGGTCCTATGATGTTCAAGAAAGGTAATTGATAATCCCAGAGAGAACTTCGTGCACGTTCATCCAGCCGACCTTGACGGTCATAAAGACCCTCCGCAGCCCATGCAATTAGCTTCTTCCGAACGGACCCACAGATGTCGTTGACCTTCTTCCGCACACTGTCACGGTGGCGAGGTGCTTCACCCAGTGCATTTACAGCATCCCGGATTTCATCCCACAATCTGTTCTTCTCTGTTACTGAGTAAGACGCGGCCCTGGTCCCATGTATCGCCTGATATCTGGCCATATAGGCGTGGACCAGGGCACAGCACTGATTGTGGGTGAAACGGGGAAGCCGGGGTAATGTGGACAAGCTGACTCTGGTGGACGGACCCGCTCCAGGACTACTGTCAGAAGAGCCAGCTTGTCCACTTGGTGTGTTAACACCTCCCCCGGCTTCCTCCTCCGGGATGGGGATGGTGGACTCCCTCATGGATACAGCTGGAGCCTCCCTCACACCAGAGCCAGACGATCTGCCCACCCTGCGCCCCCTGCCCCCCCTGGCCCCCCTGGCCCCCCTGGCCCCCCTGGCCCCCCTGGCCCTTCTCATCCTTCCAGTGGGTGGGGCCATGGGAGCACGAGGTGGGCAGAGAATCTGGCTGTCCAGCAGCAGCAAAGAGCCCCAAACTCCTAAATCTGAAATGACAAAAGAGAAAACAGAAAAAACAGGATTTGCAGATTGCTCTTCATATACAGTATAATTAGTGAACAGTTACAGAACACACTTACCTAATGGCACAAACAGACTTGGTCGTGGTGGTGGTGGTAGTAGTGGGCAAAGAGCAGAAGAGGCTGCAAAGAAAAGGAAAAAAAAAACACATAAGAAAACGCATAGGGGTACAAATCACACGAGGCCCTCCAAACACTTACCTAATGGCACAAACACAGTGGTGGTGGTGGTGGTGGTGGTGGTGGTGGTGGTGTTAAAGAGCAGAAGAGGCTGCAAAGAAATGTAAAAAAAAAACACATAAGAAAACGCATAGGGGTACAAATCACACGAGGCCCTCCAAACACTTACCTAATGGCACAAACACAGTAGTGGTGGTGGTGGTGGTGGTGGTGGTGGTGGTGGTGGTGGTGGTGGCAAAGAGCAGAAGAGGCTGCAAAGAAATGTACAAAAAATACACATAAGAAAACGCATAGGGGTACAAATCACACGAGGCCCTCCAAACACTTACCTAATGGCACAAACACAGTAGTGGTGGTGGTGGTGGTGGTGGTGGTGGTGGTGGTGGTGGTGGTGGTGGTGTTAAAGAGCAGAAGAGGCTGCAAAGAAATGTACAAAAAATACACATAAGAAAACGCATAGGGGTACAAATCACACGAGGCCCTCCAAACACTTACCTAATGGCACAAACACAGTGGTGGTGGTGGTGGTGGTGGTGGTGGTGGTGGTGGTGGTGGCAAAGAGCAGAAGAGGCTGCAAAGAAATGTAAAAAAAAAACACATAAGAAAACTCATAGGGGTACAAATCACACGAGGCCCTCCAAACACTTACCTAATGGCACAAACACAGTAGTGGTGGTGGTGGTGGTGGTGGTGGTGGTGGTGGTGGTGGTGGTGGTGGTGGTGGTGTTAAAGAGCAGAAGAGGCTGCAAAGAAATGTACAAAAAATACACATAAGAAAACGCATAGGGGTACAAATCACACGAGGCCCTCCAAACACTTACCTAATGGCACAAACACAGTGGTGGTGGTGGTGGTGGTGGTGGTGGTGGTGGTGGTGGTGGTGGCAAAGAGCAGAAGAGGCTGCAAAGAAATGTAAAAAAAAAACACATAAGAAAACTCATAGGGGTACAAATCACACGAGGCCCTCCAAACACTTACCTAATGGCACAAACACAGTGGTGGTGGTGGTGGTGGTGGTGGTGGCAAAGAGCAGAAGAGGCTGCAAAGAAATGTAAAAAAAAAACACATAAGAAAACTCATAGGGGTACAAATCACACGAGGCCCTCCAAACACTTACCTAATGGCACAAACACAGTGGTGGTGGTGGTGGTGGTGGTGGTGGCAAAGAGCAGAAGAGGCTGCAAAGAAATGTACAAAAAATACACATAAGAAAACTCATAGGGGTACAAATCACACGAGGCCCTCCAAACACTTACCTAATGTCACAAACACAGTGGTGGTGGTGGTGGTGGTGTAATCCTTTATAGGCAAAAGGAGGCTGCAAACATTAAACATACATGAGAAATCGCATGACCTACATACGTGCACATAATAAATTACAGTTATCAGGAAAGCAAAAATGGTGTCTTTGGAAGCTGGGAAGGTAAGGGGGCAGGTTTAGATGCCAAATCTAGACTGCACACCTTTAACAAACATGAGAAAACACATGTCCAAACCACATGCACATGGGGCCAACTGCCAATGATTAAAAGACACTTGAGGGGTTCCCAAGCTATTGTGGGTTGGAGGGGATTCACCATAGACAACTTAAGCACACCCAAGATAAGTACAAATTGTCTCCTTCCTTTTTTTTGGGAGAGAGAGATACAATTGTCTTACCTCCAGATAATGTAGGTTGTGGGTCACAGGGTCTTGCTAGCACATAAGAAACATCGATCTATAACATCCAGCAGCCATATTGGCCATGTGCTCCTTTTATAGCTGGCTCACAGGTGTGATAATTAGCGGCCGTTTCTATATATATCTGCGCATTCGCGAATTTGCGCGTTCAAAATGGAGGACGATATCCCAGACGCATTAGATGGTGCAATGCTGGCATTTATTGGTGCCTTGTTTGAGGAGGCCCTGGCACAGGAGGCAGCAGAAGGTGGGGAAGCTGCAGCAGCAGCAGCAGCAGCACCTCCAGCAGCAGCACCTCCAGTCCGTGTGCCCTTACCTCGCCAGCCACGCATTTTTGCTCCAAGGATCTATTTGGACAAGCTGCGGGATTCTGATGTCAGGAGGAAGTTCCGGCTCGAGCGAGGAACTATTCTACACCTCTACCAGCTCATAGCAGAGAAAATTGACCCGGACACACAGCGCGGCCATGCGGTGCCCGGCATGGCCAGATTGCTGGCCACTTTGTATATTTTAGGGCGTGGCAGCTTCCAAGCCACTTCGGGAAGTATCATGGGCATTAGCCAGCCCACAGTTTCAAGGGTGTTCATGTTGGTCATTAATGCCATAGTGGATATAGTGCCCAATTTTATCCACTGGCCACAGAATGAAAATGAGTGGAATGAAGTCAAGTTGGGTTTCTACCGGCGGGCACACATGCCGCAAATCCTAGGGGCAATCGATGGCACCCACATAGCCATTAGGCCCCCAAGGAGCCACGAAAGTGAATACCGGAACCGCAAGCAGTACCACTCTGTGAACGTCCAATTAGTGTGTGACGCCAAACAGCGCATCATGAGTGTCAACACTGGTCACCCAGGGTCGTGCCATGATTCCAGTATGTTAAGAACAAGTACTCTGTACGAGGTGTTTGAAAGTGGACAAATGCCCGAAGGGTGGCTTATTGGTAAAGTATTTTGTCTTAACAACATAAACTGTAAGATTACATAGACATAGGAATAAGCTACATCGGTGTACACCCTGATTTAAGCAAAGCCTACCTAAAATGGATGTGTTATTAGTTGTCAGGCTGTTCACACACAACCAGATCAGCAGCTTAGCAGCTCACAAAAGAAAGATTTGCAAAGTTGTCTTTGAGTCCAATGAAGGTGGTTAACCAATGTGTAAATGGTGTCCTCTAGCCACCCAAAGAAAACCTACAAATGATTCCAATGGTATTGCCATATCCCCAAAGTACTTTGCATAAGTGAGTCAATATTGGTTTCCTCACTCTAGTTGCAGATATATTCCAGAAGTAAGACCTAGGCTAATGTAATAGGAACAGAATAGGGGCCAAGTTGTAACTTGCAAGAGAAACCCACCACTTTGTGTGTCCTTTTTCCCATTTGTATTAGTGATTTAGGCAGTTAGACAGAGTTGAGATGTTTCATATGATTTTTTGCAAACAGACGAGCAGGTTGTTTAGTAAAATGCCTAATTGTCTCCCATTTTGAGGAGTCATCTAAAGTCACATGATATGAATAACTAATGTATATTTTTCTTATTTTTCAGGGGATGCTGGTTACCCGCAGCTGACGTGGCTGATGGCTCCAATCAGGTACCCCCAGGGCCCAGCAGAGAGGAATTACAACAGGGCCTTGCGGAGAAGCCGGAGTATCATTGAGTTGACCATAGGTCTTCTCAAGTCCCGGTTTCTCTGCTTGGCCCGGCCTGGGGGTGAACTCCTGTACTCTCCTACAAAGGCTTCCAAGATCATCCTGGCGTGCTGCGTGTTGCACAACATGTGCGTTGCCCGGGATGATTCTTGGGAGCTGACGGAGGAGAGGGAGCCAGAGGTCCGTCAGCCGGCGGCCCCCAGGCGGCGGAGCACCGCTGCCGGTATGGCCACCCGGAATACCCTGGTTGCTAGCCACTTTACATGTAAGTACTGTAACCGGTCAAGATAGGGCATGTGTATTAATTAGCTAGTTAGCAGAGGTGCCACTCACAGGGAGACAGAGGGTGATTATCATCTGCCAATGACACTTGCCATTGTAGATAAAGTGTAGTCAACATTGGTAAAATTGTGTTACTTGAGCAAAAACATGCACCTCTAACCATAAACATGTTGGTATTGTGAATAGTGTAAAGGGCTGAGAAGAGCTGGCAGGTGTTTATTTGTGTCTATGCCACCTGTGTAGTTATTGATAACATGAACGGCTGCTTGGTATCTTATGGTGTTGTAATTTTCCAGAACATCAACATCTTGGAATCATGGCACGTACCATGGGAAGCCTGTGGTGATGGGCTGTCTGGCGTCACAGGTGTGTATTCAAATGTTTACATTAATGATTTCTGGTTTGTGTAAGTTGGCATAAAATGTGTTATTTCACTCGTGATGTCGAAATTAAATGAAGTTCAGAATGAAGCAAACAGGCATTAAGATGTGATTTTCATAATGAAATGTCTTATCCTTTGTTTTATTTTTCCAGGAGTGGTACTGCTTGCGGGTGTAGGTGGTAGAAACCCACCTTGATGGACTCCACTCATTTTCTTTTGTGGTCAGTGGATATTTGGTAAGGCACATGGCCAATGACCAACATGAACACCCTGGAACTTCGAAAGTGGCTTGGAAGCTGCCCAGCAACCTTGCCATGCCTGTCCCCTATGAGCTGGTAGAGGTGCAGAATGGATTCTGAACTCTGCCGGAAGTTGTGGAAGACATCAGAATCCCGTAGCCATGGAGCAAAGATCGTGGTCTGGCGCTGTAAAGGCACACGGACTGGAGAGTGACAATATTCTTTTGCTGCATCCCTCCTTCTGCTGTCATTCTCAAATAAATAAATACATTAGAATTGAACATGTGTTTTTTTGTTTTGTGTGGGTGCCTACAGACAAAAGGGCCATCCACACTGTAAGATTTAGAGAAGACTTTATCCTTCCGATTGACATTTTCTATGTAGTGCAAGGGCCTGCCTGATTGCATCCAAATTGAAAGTGTTGAGGTTTGAGCTTCTATTATATGGTTTGGTTAAGTCTACAGGAAAAAGTCTAGACAAATTGTTAGTGTATGGCCCATTAAGCTGCCAAGGCCGGAGTTTTGCACTTTGCATGCTGCTTGTACTGGTGATGTGAGGGGTTGTAATGTAGAGTAGGGATGTATCAGTGTTGTGTTGAGGTGTGAGGCAAATGTAGTGTTGGACTATGAGGGCCTGTGTTGTTGAAATATGGAGAGAGTCCAATATCAGACACCTATGTTTATTGGTCAAGAAATTGTAAGAACCATGGTAAATATGTAAAGAATTGCATCTCGATAAAACTAGGACCACACTCATAAAATCAAAATTGTGTTGTTTCCATTGATGTGCTTGAAATTTGGGTAGGACACCCCCCTCCCCCCCCAAATTCAAGATAGTTTAAAAAAACTGTTTAAAAAAATGAGAGTGAAAAGAGATCCCAAGTGTAGTGATGTGATTTGAACCCATGACGTTGTGAACTGCAGTGAAGTTGCAAAGCACTTAGCTATTGTGCAGAATAAAGCTGTATGGTGGAAAAAATGGAGTGTGTTAAGGCTAAAAAGCACATATAGCTAAAGAACTAAACATTGTATGGAATGTGGGAAGAAGACCATGGTAAAATTGTGAGGTTTCATCTTGCCCTGAAGTAGGGTAGGGGTTTGGTCACTTGCCTTTGGTACTTTCCTTCATAAGATCGATTCGACACACAGACAAGATCAAAAAAACACTTAAAATGGTGTAAGCTTGCAAGCGCTTCTGAGTGTAACATTATTTAGCAATATATATGATGTAATCCGTTCCATTTTAGCAATATAAACAAAAAAAGAAAATAAAAAAAGTAGGTGGAGATGGTAAGCCTCGAACCTACAGCAGAGGGAGATGAATTACAGACATGTGATGTGTGCACTAATCCACTAGCCCACATCGCTATGTGAAACTGCTATAAGCAGGAAGACATAAGTTTGCGAATTGGCGAAGCCGCGATCGTAAGTGAATCCCGCTGACGGCGGAATTCATTATTGCTGTTTTACTCGCCAATTCGCCGCAGCGCCAGTTAATTGATTTGAACGCGGCGAAACTGAAACACGTCATAGATGTTTGAAGCTGCAGTTTCTTTAAATCCGGCCCCCCATGTCTGGTTTTAATCCTAATATGCAATACATTTTGTATTTAGGAATATTGTTATCAACTTTCTTTGGTACAACTCATGTAAGTCCCAGGAGCAAAAAATCCATTTGAGGTTTTCTTCTTTTTGTACATTGTCAGATAGCAGTGGAGGAAGCAGTGCTGGATCAGTCATTTATAAGGTGGAAAATTGCATGTTGTGATATGGCAGAGTATGAAGCAGTGCTAAATCATAGACTAAAAACTGCCAGGTGATATGCTTTGTCTGAGAAGGTGAGTTCCATTTGCGCCTTTGCTAATGAGAGCCAAGTGACATAAAGATGAGATTGCTGGACCCATGAAGAACATGCTACATTATAAAGATGGCTGGGGTAGGAGAAAGTAAAACATCAGCTGTATAGAGATAGATATTGTCAGAATGGTATGTGAAAACTAGGGGGGGGGGGGGGTGTATGAATTATCCAGGTGACAGGAAGACTTGTATATTGAAGTTGGAATTTTTAACAATTTTTTATTACCTGGAAGCCCACTTGTGGAATTTCATTAGACAACCATGAAACCTGCAGGACCTTCTTATCTGGAATATTCAGAGTTAACAAGGACACTGCACTATTTGATAATAATTACGGAGGATGTTGAGTGATCACCTGTGACAGAGGAGCAGACACACCTTTCTGGCTATAGTGTCGCTATCACCTGTACAGTGAAGTCACTCTATAGAGATCCCAACCTGCTGCTCTATCACCGTTGTCTTATATCCTATAATGGTCAGATACTGGAAGGTCCTCCTCCTCCTGAGTACTGGGCTGGCATGTTACCTCTTCTATAAGAGTCTTCAGACCCAGCATGGACCTGGACACTACAGGTAAGTCTCTGCAGTTATATATAATTGAAGATAGGAGGAACGAAAAAGAGGAAGAATGGAAGGATATAAAGGTGAGGAGAGAAGAGAAGTGGGCAGTACAGATAACGAGGTAGGAGAGCTAGAGAGGAGTAAGAGGAAAAGGAGCAAAAGGAGGAAAAAAGGAGGGATAAGGGGAAAGGAGAAGTTGCTAGAAGAGAAACGAGGAGAGAACAGGAAAGGGGGGGTAAATTAGAGGAAAGAAAAGGTGAAGGGAAGATTGGGGGGGATGAGAGAAGAAGATGAGAGAGAGGGAGGAGAGAGGAAGTGAAGAAAAGGAAGAAATTAGGAGAGACAAGGAAAATAAAGAGGAAAGGGATGAACAGAGGTGGCAAGAGAATAAAGAATGTATGGAGGAGAGGAAAGAAGAGGTGAAAGGAGAAGTGGAGAAAAGACAAGAGAGGGTAAAGAGGGAAGAGAGGGGAGATATAAGGAGAGAAGGAAGAATATAAGAGAGGAAGTGGCATAGGCAGGAAATGAAAAAACAGATGAGAGAGAGATATAGAGAGAAGAAATAAGTCTGGAGTGGTATTGTGAAGAGAGAGTGGCAAGGAGAGGAGAGAAAAGAGAGAAGAGAGAGGAAAGGGAGGAGAGGAGAAAGGGAGGAAAGGGAGGAGATGAGAGGAGAGAGGAAAAAAAAGAGAGGATGGGAGAGAGGAAAGAGAGGAGAGGAGAGAAGAAAGAGATCAGAGAGGAGAGGAGAGAAGAGCAGAAGAAAGGAAAAAAGGAGAGGACAGGAGAGAGCAAAGAGAGGAGAGGGGAGAAGAAAGAATTCAGAGAGGAGACGAGAGAGGAAAGAGAGGAGAGGGGAGAGAAAAGGGAGTAGGGAAGAGGACAGGAGAGGGGAGAGAAGAGGAGATAGGAAGTGAAAAGGAAGACGGTAGGGGAGGCAAGGAGAATAAAGAGGAAAGGGAAAAACAGAGGTGGCAAGAGAAGAAAGAACGTATGGAAGAGAGGAAATAGGAGGTGAAAGGATAAGTGGGGAAAAGACATAAGAGGGTAAAGAGGGAAGAGAGGGGAGAGAAGAGTAGAGAAGACAGAATATAAGAGAGTGTTGAGGGCATAGGCAGGGAAGGGCAGAACAGATGGGAGAGATATAGAGAGAAGAAATAAGTCTGGAGTGGTATTGTGAAGAGAGAATGACAAGGAGAGGAGAGAGGAGAGTGAAAAGAGAGGAGAGAGAAAAGGGAGGAGAGCAAAGAGGAAGGGAGAAAGGGAGGAGAGGGGAGGAAAGGAGAGGAGATAGGAAAAAAAGGAGAGGACAGGGGAGAGGAGAGGAGAGGAGAGGAGAGAGGAAAGAGATCAGAGAGGAGATGAGAGAGAAAAGGGAGGACAGGAGAGAGGAGAGGAGAGGAGAGGAAAGGAAAGGAGAGAGGGAGGAGAGGAAAGGGAGGAGAGGAAAGGAGAGAGGAAAGAGAGGACAGGAGAGAGGAAAAAAAGGAGAGAACAGGAGAGAGAAAAGAGAGGAGAGGAGAGGAGAAAAGAAAGAGATCAGAGAGGAGACTAGAGAGAAAAGGGAGGACAGGAGAGAGGAGAGGAGAGAGGGAGGAGTGGAGAGCAGAAAGGAGAGCAGAGAGGAGAGCAGAGAGGAGGGGAAAAGGGGAGGAGAGGAGAGAGGAAAGAGAGGAGAGAGGAACAAAAGGAGAAGATAGGAGAGAGGAAGGAGAGGAGAGGAGAGGATATATTGTGAAGAAGAGAGAAAGCAATAAAGAACATCATTTTCTTTTAATATTCCTTATTAAAGGTCAAAGAAAACAAAAACTACGCTGCCACCCGAAGAATGTTCCCATCTAAAGTCTCTCATACTGAATTCTGTAATGAAAATGTAAGTAATATATTGCTTATACATTTCATATACTGTAGTAAAGTGTAAATGCAATAATAATGAGATTTTACAGGGCTTACAAATAGGTCAGAACATACTCATACTATAAATGACTTCACTAAACCATGATCAGGTTGTCTTTCATTTTTGTGTCTGAGTAAAGTTCAAAGCTTTGCATGGGGTTTAGCGTAGATAAGTAATCTACTGTTCCTTTTTTAAACTGTGTTATAGAGGTAAATATGTACTGAACACATAAGTGATCTTCTGTGCTCTAGGTATAGATATTATCCATGTGCATACAGGATAGAGTGACTGAGATGTGATACATTGTACCATAACCATTTTAAAAGACATTTTTCTTATTAAAGAATACAATACGAAGGGAGCAGAAATGCATCGAACAGGTTAGTTTGGGGTTGGTTCAATGACCTTTACTCAAGTTCAGGTGATTGTTAAAATGTATTTTTTTCTAGGCTAATAGGCAAGGGATCTTCAAACTAATGACAAAAAAAAAAATTAAAATATAATTTAGTGGGGAGTAGGGATGAGCTCCAGGTTAGGTCCAAAAGCAAGTTCGGACTGAACTTTGGCTTTTCGGGTGTTTGCCTGAATGCCACACTTCGGGCCCCTTGAGCAGATGATGAACATCATATACAGTAACTGCATTTCTACCACTACTAGCTGCAAGAACGCAGTGCCGGAAAGGTGTGTTCCATGCACGATTCCTGAACCACAATAAAATCGCACTGACTTTGTAATCTGTGTCAGTACATTGTTAGTGGCACCCCAATGTAGTGCATTTGTAGGCACAAGATCGCATGAAACCACAGTACTATGCAATTTGGTGCGGAGAATTTTTCATGAATATATATATTTATATTTATACCCCTTGAAATGTTGGCATGTTACAATCAAAAACGTAAATGTAATTTATGGGGATTTTATGTGATAGACCGACACAAAGTGGCACATAATTGTGAAGTGGAAGGAAAATGATAATTGATTTTCAATTTTTTTCTTACAAATAAATATCTAAAAAGTGTGGAATGCGTTTGAATTCAGCCCCCTTTACTACCCCTAAATAGAATCTAGTCACCTAATTAGTAAGTAGTGTCCACCTGCGTGAAATTTAGTCTCAGTATAAATGCAACTGTTCTATGAAGCCCTCAGAAGTTTCTTAGAGAACCTTATTGAACAAACAGCATCAGGAAGGCAAAGGAACACACCAGACAGGTCAGGGATAGAGAAGTTTAACCACTTGCTGACCAGCCGCCATACTTAGATGGCAGCAGGTCAACTCTGTTACATGAAACTATATACCTGTATATCGTTTTGTGTAGCAGTTAGTGGGAGTGCGCTTTTAACCACTTTCCCACTAGCCACTGTGCTGCTACTGCGGCACAGTGGCTCGTTATCGTCTAGCGACGTAGACCTAGGCGCGCTCCCGCTGTTTTCATTCACAGCGGGAGTCGGGCCAGGGGAGGAGCGGCGGCGATCGCCGCTGCTCTGCCCCAATCGTCGGGGAATCCAGTTTGGAGATCCGCCCGCCTGTGTAAACAGAGCGGGCGGATCTCCTAAGTGACAGGGAGTGACAGATCGGAGTGTTCAGCATAGCTGAACATCCGATCTGTCCCTGGCTCACACAGTCACCTCCCCCCCCCACACGTCAGTAAGCACCAGGCATACATTAACCCCTCCCTCTCCTATAAAATTAACCCCTTCCCTGCCAGTGTCATTTTTACAGTAACAGTGCATATTTATAGCACTGATTACTGCAGTAATGTCACTGGTACCCCCAAAAGTGTCAAAAATGTCAGTCAAGGGTCCGATCTGTCCGCCGCAATGTCGCAGTCCCGCAAAAAAAAAATCGCAGATCGCCGCCATAACTCGTTAAAAAAAAACCACCAAAAATGACATAAATCTTTCCCTTAGTTAGTAAACGCAATAACTTTTGTGCAAACCAATCAAAATACGCTTATTGCGATTTTTTTTTACCAAACATGGGTAGCAGAAAACAAATTGGCCAAAAATTTTAAAAAAATTGGTTTTTACATCTTTTTTGGGGGGAATTTCATATAAAAAAAATGTTAAAAATATTGTTATTTTTTCAAAATAAACGCTCTTTTTTTGTTTATAGCGCAAAAAATAAAAATCGCACCGGTGATCAAACACCACCAAAAGAAAGCTCTGTTTGTGGGAAAAAAAGGACGTAAATTTAGTTTGGGTACGGCGTCGCATGACCGCGCAATTGTCAGTTAAAGTCGCACAGCGCCGAATCGCAAAAAGTGGCCCAGACAGCAAAATGCTCTAGTGGTAAAGTGGTTAAGGTCCGCTACGCATCAGGACAGAGACCCTGCCAGGCCGAATCGTCACTCGCCATCAAGATGTAGATGCCACGAGTCTCCAACTGGGAGCAGGCATCAGAGGAGGCGCTCAAATTCCTCCTCCAGACACCGCCGCCTCCACCACGATAGCCTCCCTGCTCAGAGAGACTGTTGGGGATGCAGGACGCATGTCCTGGAGGACAAGTCCCTCTGCAAGCTATGCTTTGTTCGCGCAGCCAGAGAGAGGCTGAAAACCAGAAGATGGAGTCTCTGGTGAGACGAGTGATATATCAGTCCCTAAAAGAATAGGTTACTACCAGAACATGAAGCCAATCTACTACCGACTCTCCTGTTGGAGATACACATGAGGATCCAGGCCCCTCTCAGCCGAGCTACGCATCTTGGAGATTCTCGGAGAGTGACACTGAATGGGGCATCTTTGTCTTATGGACCTTGCTTTGTGCATTGGTCCAAGTTATTTGATGGAGAGGGGATTATGGTGTGGGGTTGTTTTTCAGGGGTTGGGCTTGGCCCCTTTAGTTCCAGTGAAGGGAACTCTTAAGGCGTCAGCATATCAAGACATTTTGGACAATTTCATGCTCCCAACTTTGTAGGAACAGTTTGGGGATGGCCCCTTTTTGTTCCAACATGACTGCACACAATTGCACAGAGCAAAGTCCATAAAGACATGGATGAGCGAGTTTGGGGTGGAGGAACTTGACTGGCCTGCACAGAGTCCTGACCTCAACCCGACAGAATACATTTGGGATGAATGAGAGTGGAGACTGCGAGCCAGACCTTCTCGTTCAACCTCACAAATGCGCTTCTGTTAAAATGGTCAAACATTCCCATAGACGCACTCCTAAACCTTGTGGACAGCTTTCCCAGAAGAGTTGATGCTATTTTAGCTGCATAGGGTGAGTCAACTCAATATTAAACCCTATGAACTAAGACTGGGATGCCATTAAAGATCATGTGCGTGTAAAGGCAGGCGTCCCAATACTTTTGGTATTATAGTGTATAAATGGTCATTTTAAAAGGTCGTTCACTCCCACTCACTGAGCAGAGAAGTGTGCCTGGAATTTTGTGGGGTTCATTTTGTTTATTGAAAAATCTTACAAACAACAACCTATGCACAATAAAACCATTTAATTGCTTTAAATTGTGTCATTGTTTTAGGTATGTGGGCTTCATAACCATTTTCAGAAAATTTTAAAATTCCTAGAGAAGCTGCCAAGTGCTTAAATCTTAGCCAACTTAGCCAATGAAGGGTATCGCTTGTATCTCAAACTTTCTGAGCCTACATAGTAAAGAGCACTATGAGGTCCAGACATGGTTCATTGTAGACCTAGTCACCAGAAGATATCTGAGGTTGTCATGGAGGAGAGGAGCACCGTTAAATTGTTCAATTGCATGTTCCCTGGCCTGTACACCTGCTGTGCCCATTACGGGGGGTTCCCACCATCCCTGTGGTGAGTTCCCTGGTCTGTACATCTGCTGGGCCCATTATAAGGAACTCCCACCATCCCTGCGCTGAGTTCCCAGATCGGTGCCCCTGCTGTGCCAATTATGAGGAACTTCCACCATTCCTGTGCTGAGTTCCCGGGTCTGTACATCTGCTGTGCCCATCATGAGGGGTTCCCTCTATCCCTGTGCTGAGTTCCCAGGTCTGTACACCTGCTGTGTCCATTATGAGGGGCTCCCACCATCCGTATGCTGATTTCCCAGATCTGTACACCTGCTGTGCCCATTAGAGAGGTTCCCATCATCCCTGTACTGGGTTACCAGGTCTGCACACCTGCTGTACCCATTATGAGGGGCTCCCTCCATTCCTGTGCTGAGTTCCCGGGTCTGTACACATATTGTGCCCATTATGTGGGGTTCATTTTGTTTATTGAAAAATCTTACAAACAACAACGTATATACAATAAAACCATAATAAATAAATTAATAAATAAAACATATTTAAAAAATAATTAATTATAACTATACAAAAAAATAAAAATAAAAAACAAGAACATAATAAATGATGTAAACCGAATTGCACACAGCATAAACCCTATGAGAGAGCCAGACTAAGGAACATCACCATCACCATGCATGTAGACTTTTATCAAAATATATTTTATCTAAAATCTAGTGAAGCAAGGACAGAAAGAAAAGCCACACACTCCAAGATCAACAGGCAGCAGCTACAGAGTCCTGATATTCCTCCATGCCTTTATCCAGGCTTCCTGCTGCCACCTGTCTTTCTCAAGACCCTGAATATTCCCAACTTCACCCAGAATGTCCTGCACCACCACCTCGACAGGGAAGATTTTACTTCTTATACCTGGCACCATGCATTCCATGCCAGTATCTTTCTATCGACATTAAGAAGGCTAATGTGGCACCAAATCCCAATCATTGAAGGATCTTTGCCCTTTGACAGAAGAACCAATGCAGATTGCCTCATGGAAGGAGGGGGACAACCCTCATGCAAACAGCCATTAAAAACCTCCACAAGGTATGAAGCCAGGATCATCTTAAAACATTTATAAATTTGGCTGTCAAACCATCTGGCCCTGGCGTTTTCCTGATGGCTAGTTTATCAATAGCCTGGATCACCTCATCTGCAATGATTTCACCTGTCAAAGGAACATTACTTTCCAGACTTGGTGTAGAGTCCAAAAAAACGTAACATCCTTGCCTGATCAAGGTTCCTTTCTCCCAGGAGATCGGCATAGTATGACCTGATGACCTCCAGGATCCCTGACCTAGACTTCGTCAGAGAGCCGTACTGTCCTTCAGGCCATTGACCATCTTAACTGCTACACTCTGTTTACAGTTCTGGTAAGGGTCAGGCAAATGGTATTTCCCATAGTCCCTTTCCTGAACCAAAGAGGCGTGTCTGTCATATTGATGTCTCCTCAGGAGGAGCTTCACCTATGAGATCGCCCCAGAATTTCCTCCACCTAATGACTCTTAGGCTACATTCACACCTGAGCGTAGCTTTTTCGTGCGTTTTTTACCGCGATTTTTAACGCGATTTACAGGCGTTTTTACAGGCGTTTTTTGTGCTGGCGTTTTTATATTGAATAGAGACCAATGGAAAACGCCTGTAATCTGCCCAAAAAGAAGCTCATGTACTTTTTTGAGCGTTGGGTGTTTTGCTCACAGCGTCAAAACGCTCAGATGTGAACAGGGTCCATTGAAATGAATAGGATTTGTCTTGTTGGGCATTTTAAGAGCTGATCCTAGAGCAGAAAAACTCCCCAAAAACGCCCCAAAACGCCTACATGTGAACAGAGCCTAAGTTTTAGCTGCACAGACCACCCCCCCCCCCCCATCCATATTCCCCGATCATCCACAATTTTCTTTAAGGGGCTCAGGATGTCTCCATATCTCTTCAACCATATAGATAAATGCTGTATGGACTCATTGTGGAAAATAATTGTCACCATATTAATGAGTGGCTGGCGTGACACAGATGGGGGATGAGCCCTTTCCAGTGCGGCAGGCCCCTACACACATGGTCATATCTCTCCCAAAATATGTCCAAAGACTCTGGATGGATAAAGGACAAATTGTACTTATAGGAATCGGCCGGAGTGATCAGGGCGAAGCTATTTGCGAGCCTAAACCCCATCTGCAGAATCCTATCAACCACAGCTCTCCTATATGGAGGAATACCCTCACCCTCCCACTGAAGCTGAAAAACATTCCTTCTTTTAAATAATGAGGAAGAGAAAACATTTCCATGCTCCTTCTCTGCTCTCTCCCCCATCTGCTCTCAGATCCTGCAGCAGCCCCAGCATATGTTTTGCTCCCAGACACACCACCAGCAATTACAGCATTATCTTTAGGCACAACCACACCTGCTGACAAGGAGTCTGAAAAAACCATTGCAGTCTTTGGAGCAGCAGAGACAAGACCCACCCCCTCCCCTGCTCTGACCAGCTGCTGGGTTCAAACACAGTCTTGTCAACTGCAGAATCCCAAACAGTTGTGGCACTACTGCTCCCAGCTCCTCCTCCACCATTTTCAGGAACAGCCACTTTATCTGATCCAGGCAAAGCCTCTGCAATGTCCGTGGTGCTCCTTTATGCAGACTCTTCCCCCAGAAGCTCACAGTTATCTCCAGCATTTCCTCAAATTGCATTTGAAGAATTTTCAACAGGTGCATCAGGTTGCACTGCATGCTGCACATTGTTTATGGGTCTGGGCTGACTGCTCATAGCACTACAACCCTCAGCAAGCACATTGTCACTATTACAGTTCACATCCCCACCTTGCACACACACTGTACCTGCTTGCTGTGTTGTTACCTCTGCAGTGTCATGGCTGACGGTGGGATCAAGCTTCCTCCTGGTTGTTGCAGACTTTATGGTGAATCTTTCTCTCTCCACAGATCCATTATGTGGGGCTCCCTTCATCCTTGTGCTGAGTTACCGGGTCTGTACACTTGCTTTCCCATTATATGGGGTTCCCACCATCCCTGTTCTAAGTTCCCAGGTCTGTACATCTGAAATATGATCCTCCACACTCACTGTCCTTAGCGATTTCTCCAATGGGAGACAAAAAATAGGGACAAATCTTGTGCTCTCGGTATGTATAGCTTTATTAGGGCAAAAATACAATAGATATCCAACTCACATTTTCAGGCACTATCATCTGTGCAGGCTGGATAACACAATCCTCTCAATACTGAGATGCAGAGCGAGGAGACATCCGATAGCAGGCTCCAACCGATATACGCGTTACGTCGTGTGATTGACTTTGTCAGTAGGGGTGGCTTGTACACCTGCTGTGCCCATTATGAGGGGTTCCCACTATCCCTGTGCTGAGTTCCTGGGTCTGTACATCTGCTGTGCCCATTATAAGGGGCTCCCACCATCCCTACTGCTGAGTTCCTGGGTCTGTACACCTGCTGTGCCCATCACCGTCACCATGCATATAGCCTTTTATCAAAAGTATACTTTATCTGAAAATCTAGGGGAGTGAAGCAAGGACAGAAAGAAAAGCCGCACACCCCCAGATCAACAGGCAGCAGCTACAGAGTCCTGATATTCCTCCGCGCCTTTATCCAGGCCTCCTGCTGCCACCTGTCTTTCTCAAGACCCCGAATCTTCCCAACCTCACCCAGGATGTTCTGCACCACCACCTCGACAGGGAGGATTTTACTCCTTAAGGATACCTGGCACCGTGAACTCCACGTGAAATAACGGACTACTAGACTAACTAAAAAAAGTTTTTCCAAATCATAATCCCGGCGAGTCTGGAATGCCCCATACACCCACTCTGCATAACTCATATGGGGGAGGAAGGGTACACTCAGGGCCCTCCCTACCCTCTTGTACACCTCTATATTAAAAGGGCACTGAAGCAGAAAATGATCCATGGACTCCACCGCTCCTCCACACTTTACTCTCAGGCAGCCCCAATCACTCACAGAAAGAAACTTTAGGTTGCCCTTCACATATAGTTTTCCATGGAAAGCGAGCCAAGCCTGATCCCTAAACTTCATTGGGATTCTTTCCAAATTAATCAAACGCAAACCCTCCCCCAAAACCAGGCTTGGGCAATCCCTTAAGGCCAGTGGTTCGCAAAAAACAGAGCTCATGATCAGCTTCTCAAGAAGTTTCCTTGGAAGAGATCTGATCTCCCCTGTCGTTACTTGCCACTGCCGAAGTATTTTCGAACATGGGGCAACATAAGCTGGGAGATTATCATGCTTGACCCTCAGGCTTTTCACTGGCCCACCATTTTCCCAGTTTCACAGAAAGGGCCTAAACCAGGACTGGAAAATACCCACTCACCCAGGCGGTCTCTCTGCCAACATGTTACCCAGGTTGTACTTTACAAACATCAGAGAGAAAAAGACTACAGGGTTGATCATTCCTTGACCACCCTCCCGCCTAGGAAGACAAGTCACACTCCTTTTGACAAGGTTTATTCTGTTCCCCCATAACAGCTGGAAGAAACAACTATAGATCTTGGTATAGAGAGACACTGGCAAAACGCAGACAAAACTGACATACAGAAAAATTGGAATCAGGTAACCTTTGATCAGATCAACCTTTTCCCTTAAGGAAAACCGCCAACTTTTCCAGCTCGCAAACCTTGGCATTGGCATTCTCCAGTCTGTTCACCCAATAGTCACCAGGGCCAAATTCAATGCCTAGAACTCAAATTTTTTGTTGGGGCTCCGGGAAGTCATCTGGGAGAACAAAGCTCTCACCTTCACGCCCATCCAGAAAGCTTCACACTTGTCCTGGTTGACCTTTGAACCTGATGCTTCTGCATACTGCCTTATCATTAAGACCACCTCCTTCGCTTCCACAGTCCCAGAGACAAAAACAGAAACATCATCAGCATAAGCCACAACCTTCAAAGGAGGCTCACCAGCGATGCCTAAAGGTACCCAACACAATGGTCCACTCTCTAGCCTTCTAATGAAGGGGTCGATTGCAAATGCATATAGCAGAGGACTCAAAGGACACCCCTGACACACACCTGAGCCAACCACAAAGGGCTGCCCAACCCAACCATTAACCAGATGAAAGCTTTCAGTCCCTTTGTACAAAATCTTGAGCCAATCAATAAAACCCCCCTCCAGGCCATACTTGCCAAGAAGGAGCCATAGGTACTCATGATTAACCCTATCAAAGGCCTTAGCCTGATCCAATGTCAGCAGATATTTACCCCAACCAGCAGCCCTACAACACTCCAAGGCCTCCCGGACAGCTAACACAGCTGAGAAAGTGCTTCTACCCTGGATTAGGCAGTGCTGGTGATGGGATAACAAACTGCCTGCCACTGATGATAATCGCCCGAAAAAAATATTTGCCAGTATCTTTCTATCGACATTAAGAAGGCTAATGGGGCGCCAATTCTCAATCATCTAAGGATCTTTGCCCTTTGAGAGAAGAATTACTGCAGATTGTCTCATGGAAGGAGGGAGAGAACCCTCATGCAAACAGCCATTAAAAACTTCCGCAAGGTGTGAAGCCAGGATCGTCTTAAAACATTTATAAAATTTGGCTGTCAAACCATCTGGCCCTGGTATTTTCCTAATGGCTAGTTTATCAATAGCCTGAATCACCTCATCTGCAGTGATTTCATCTGTCAAATTTATCAAAAGGAACAATATTTTCCAGACCTGGTGTAGAGTCCAAAAAAATCAACATCCCTACCCGATCAAGGTTCTGTCCTCCCAGGAGATCAGGATCAGCATAGTATGACCTGACGACCTCAAGGATCCCTGACCAAGACTTTGTCAGAGAGCCCGTACTGTCCTTCAGGCCATTGACCGTCTTAACTGCTATGCTCTGTTTACAGTTCTGGTAAGGGCTAGGTGAATGGTATTTCCCATAGTCCCTTTCCTGAACCAAAGAGGCGTGCTGGTCATATTGATGTCTCCTCTGGAGGAGCTTCACCTCAGAAATCGCCCCAGAATCTCCTCCATTCGAAACAAGGCTGTTAAGTTTCCTCCTCAAACGCTGGTAGGTGATATACTTATCTTGCTGTCTCTTTCTCCCTATGGCCTTGAAAAGCCTAACAGTTCACTGTTTTTTAAGCTACCACCATGCTGACTTACTGTTGCACTCTTTCTTTACTGTCCTCGTCATCCAGGAGGGCCGAATTTATTCTCCAGATACCCCTCCCCCTAGGTGGCACGCCTGAGGCATTCAGAGTCACAGATAGAATACAGTGATCTGAAAACTCCACTGCCCGACACACAGGTGCCGAAAATGTAGAGTCCCCCTTAAAAAAAAAAAATCTATCCTACTCTATTACCTCGCTGAAAAGTGAACCCCGTGCTGTCTGGGCAGCGCTTAATGTGCGCATCTACCAGACCTGCTTCCCTAACCATTGCATTCAGGAAAAGGCTGTCATAGCCCAGCTTATCTCTGAAACCTCTCCTGTCTTCAGACCTAGTAATGGTGTTGAAGTCACCTCCAAAGATAACCTGCTGAGCCGTAAAAAGAAAAGGCTTAATCTTTGTAACGAGGCATTCCTTGTCCCATTTTGTCTGGGGACCATAGATGTTAATCAGGCGCAGGCCCTGCCCCCTCACAAAGATATCCAAAATCATGCATCTCCCAATCTCTACCTCAATTACCCGTCGGTACGTTACCATACCGGAAAAAAGGACCGCAACCCCGCTGTAAGTCTCGGCCGCAAGAGACCAAAAGAAGGAACCACGCTTCCACTCCTTCTTTGCCAGATGTATATCAGCCAGACTACTCAGATGGGTCTCTTGGAAAAACAAAATGTTAGCATCAAGCTCGCTGAGCAAAAATAGGGCCATATGACGTGCACTCACTGATTTTAAGCTGGCAACATTAATGGTTGCCACTTTTAACGGAGTGGGAACTGCCAGTAGGATGATTGAGGCAGCCGTTTCTTAGCCTGACTACTCTCTCTCCCTGGAGAACCAGTGCGCTTTAGTGCACCATGGGACTCATCATCCATAGAAGATGCTGTACTCAACAAGTCCCATTAATTGTCATCATCTGACAGCACCCCAAACTTATTTGTCAAAGGCAAAACCTTAGGACTCTGGGTAACTGAAAACCTTTTTTTCCTTCTTTTGCCCTTCTTCCTTTTCTCCTCCATTCCACATCATCCTTGGACAAACTGGAAAAAACAGTTTCCCCACTCTTACCCTCCCCTTTAACCCACTCTCCCTTACCTTATTTGCCACCAGGCCAGCCTCTTCAACATTCTCCCCACTCAGCACCTCTTGCCGCCTCTGCAATTTTGGAGGACATAGACACAGAAGGGTTGGACACATTCTCGGTAACTGGGGCGCCACAGACTTGGAAGACACTGACACACTGGGAATTGGCACAGATTGGGAAGACACAGGCACACTAGGCAAACGCACAGACTGAGGCACCACAGACTGGGAAGACACAGGCCCACTGGGCATTGGCACAGACTCAGAGGGAATCACAGGCACCCTAGCTGCTGAGCTCTGAGCATTCTCCATATCCAGGTGGAAGAACTCCCTAATAAGTTCAGGCTGGTTGTGCATTGCCTCAGGACACTGACTATAAGGATGCCCCACCGCATTGCACAAGTTGCACCTTATAATATTGCAATCCTTTGCCAAATGCCCTAAATCCTGACACAGAGAACACTTCATTACTGGACAGGAGGATGCAAAGTGCCCTTTATCCCCACACTTATTGCATAGCTTTGGCTGGCCTGGATAGAAGATGGTCAGCCTGTCCCTCCCCAGGAAACCTGAGGATGGCAGATGCTGGATGACATTATCAAACACTCTCAGTTTTAGCTGCACAGACCATCCCCCCATCCATATTCCCCAATCATCCATCATTTTCTGTAAGGGGCTCAGGATGTCTCCATATCTCCTTAACCATACAGATAAATTCCCTTGTGGTATGGACTCATTGAGAACAAGAATTGTCACCATTTTAATGAGTGGCTGGCATGACACAACCTTGGGAATGAGCCCTTTCCAGTCCAGCAGGCTCCTACACACATGTTCATATTTTTCCCAAAATATGTCCAAAGACTCCGGACAGATAAAGGACAAATCGTACACATAAAAGCCGGTCGGACTGATCAGAGCAAAGATATCTGCGGGTCTAAAACCCATCTGCAGAATCTTATCAACCACGGCTCTCCTATATGGAGGAATACCCTCACCCTCCCATCGAAGCTGGGTAACATTCCTCCTCCTTTTAAATAGTGAGGAAGATAAAGCATTTCCATGCTCCTTCCCTGCTTGCACCCCCTTCCAGATCCTGCAGCAGCACCAGCATAGGTTTTCCTCCCAGACACACAACCAGTAATTACAGCATTGTCTTTAGACACAACTACACCTGCTCACAAGGAGCCTGAAACAACCCTTGCAGTCTTTAGAGCAGCAGAGACAAGACCCACCCCCTCCCCCTGCTCTGAGCACTCAGCTGCTTTCCTGGGTTCAATTACAGTCTTGTCTACTGCAGACTCCAAAAAAGTTGTAGCACTACTGCTCCCAGCATCTCCTCCACCATTCTCAGGAACAACAGCTTTATCTGGGTCAGGAAAAGCCTCTGTAATGTCCGTGGTGCTCCTTTCTGCAGACTCTTCCCCCAGAAGCTCACAGTTATTTGCAGCTTTCCCGGAAATTGGAAGTTTTTTCAGTAAGTGCATCAGGTTGCACTGCATGCTGAACATTGTCTATGGGCCTGGGCTGACAGCCCATAGCACTACAACTCTCATCAAGCACATTGCACCACCTTGCACAGACACTGTACCTGCTTGCTGTGTTGTTACCTTTGCTGTGTCATGGCTGATGGTGGGATCAAACTTCCTCCTGGTTGTTTTAGACTTTATGGTAAATCTTCCTTTCTCCACAGGTCTCTCTTTCAGAGGGCGAGGAACAGTATCCATCTCCTCATCTGGGGAATCTGCAGAGAAATGGAACTTTCTTCCATCCAGAGGGTATTCCAGCATGCCAGTAGTACCCCCCTCAACCTCCTGCTCAGATGTTTCACATTGCTGCTGCAGAGGGAGGGAGACAGGGGCCTCCACCATTGGGGGCTCAGCAGATGTTTGAGGTGTTGAAGAGCTGGGCTCATCCTCCGGGCCCACTTTCTCACTCTCTGCTGACTCTGTCAGTACCTGCATCTCCTCACTGACTGGGTCATTCTCCATGCTGGAAATGGCTCCTCTCCTCATACAGCTAAAACGTTCCTCATTCCTGTATTTCTCCTTAAATGCTCCACTGCTTTCCTTCAGAGAGCTCACCGGCTCTTTCTGCTTCCTCAAAGCTTGCTCTAAGTCTTTCAATTCAGGCCTCAGAGCCGGTATCTTCTTGCTGTAGAGTTTAGCACAAAACAACTTTTTCTTTTTTAAATTCTGCTTTCAAATGTGCCAATATCTCCTCCTCTTTCTCAATCTGTGTAAGCTTTTCAACAATCCTCCGTCTAAAGGTAGACAGGGATTCATCTTTCATTGGGCCAAGCCCAATGTCTTCCATAGACTGAGGCCTAGTCTCAGGCATATATAGGGGGCCCCCGCCGGGGTCCTCCCCAGGATCCAGCATCCCTCATGGGGCAGAGAAGCAACTCTAGCCCCTGGCTTCTGGAAGCACACAAGCTAAGGAACCAGCAACCTCACACCTCGCTGTCAGGGAGTGGAATGGCCGTTTCCCACCATCCCTGTGCTGAGTTCCCGGGTCTGTACACCTTCTGTGCTCATTTTGAGGGGCTCCAACCATCCCTGTTCTGAGTTTCCAGGTCTGTACACCTGCTGTTCCCATTATGAGGGGTTCCCACCATGTCTATGCTGATTTCCCATGCCTGTACACCTGCGGTACTCATTATGAGGAACTCCCACCATCCCTGTGCCAAGTTCCTGGGTCTGTATGTACACCTGCGATACCCATTATGAGGAATTCCCACCAGTCCTGTGCTGAGTTACTGGGTCTGTACACCTGCTGTGCCCATTATGAGAGGTCCCCATCATCCCTGTGCTGAGTTCTCGGGTCTGTACACCTGCTGTGCCCATTGTGAGGGGTTCCCACCATCCCTGTGCTGAGTTCCCGGGTCTGTACACCTGCTGTGTTTTATTTATTTTATTTGCAAGACAATTTCACCAAAAGCAAGCCTTGTATTTCCATAAAGGAATTATAGATGTATTTACAGCTAAAGGATGTAAGTTACATGTAAACTGACACGGGTTGTGATTCATTTACATGCACAATGCATGTGTTGTTTTGGGGAGGAAAAGCTGGAGTTCTTATTTAGGTTCTGGAAATGTTTCTGACAAAAAAATAGATTCTATACTGGAAATGTAAAGTTACATTCCGGCTGCATCTTGTTTTTCTTGTTTTGCATAGAAAGGAGAAACATTAGAACTTGTTTTTTTTTTTTTTTTTTCTATCGGTGTGCCTATTGCCAAGATTTTTTCCATAAAACAACTTCATCATTATCATTTGATTATTAATTGTTAATTGTTAACTCATTCCAGGGTGATATTAGCTTATTTTTCTTTCTTATTTGCTCTAGATTTAAAAGGAAAGCATTTTCTGAAGTGGTAAAGGAACTTCAGGGGTGTCCTTGGAGAGAGGACCAGACAGAACGTAATCTGCTAAAGTGAGTAATAATAATAATAATACTAATAATATTAAAAATAATACATTTATATATAAAATAATAATAATAACAAAATTCACCAAACATTCTCTAATCACATTCACCATATTTACAAAAGCTTACTGAATGTGACAGCTGGTGAATGGCTGGCAAATATCACAGTGCAGTAAACGGAAAGCCTCCCCTCCTCTGAATGAAGTGATATGGACCCTCAACATTCACTTCCTAATGGAGTTCTCGTTTGCCAAAGCAGACCTAACAATCCCAACCTTCAAGAAGAACTGGGAACCCTGGATCGAAGACAGCAGAAGTTTTACCATTAACTAACCTCTCTATCAACTCAACAATGGCCCAACACCCTCATCCCCTTATCCTTCTGTAATCCATACTCACCTACCTGCTTAAACTGGGACTCCCCTTCCTATGGCAAGAATCTAACATTCCAAATAATGCTTTATCAGCCCCTTCCAGAATTCATACTCTCATCCCTACTGAGTCCTATAGGACCCCTCACAAACTAGCCTACCCTTAATTTTTAGTCCTGACAAATTTCTTCACCAGCATTCAGTGTCTAACTATAAGGTGACATAGCTCCCCCCCACAATATCCTATTGGCTCAACATCTATGCTGGTGCTGGACTGACAGAGATGGCCTGGTCACAGTATGTTCCCATATGGGGTGACCATGCCACTCTCCCTCACTAGGCCCTTTTATATATGTCAATTATATTATTCTGTTAAGAAAATATTTCCTCTGTATCACCTATACGACATATAGCTTGTCTTATATCTTGTACTGTTTGTACCTTTTAAAACTATTCTTCAATAAAAATTTAAAGTAAAAAAAAAAAACATATCACATTGCAGTAAACTGTAATCCCAATCCCCAAATTCTCAAATCCTTCTCTCAGCTTCAAAATGTTAATGTCATACCAAAGGTGTTTTTAACTAGTGTTGAGCGAACACGGACTGTATTATTCGGATAATTGGATTTTTGTTACCTGGACACGGACCCGAAAACTTTACTGTATGTTCGGGTTTAAAATCCGTGTTCGGTAATTTTATTTCCTGTTTTGTATGTAGTGGCGCGGTTTTAATGGCGGGCTTTCAACAGCCAATCAACAAGCGTTTAACTGGTGTGCGCCATCACAGCCATGCCAACTAATGTATTAGGAGCTGTGATTGGCCATCTGAAGCATGTGACCCATGTCTTTATAAGCTCGAGAGACACAGTGCAGTGCGTCATTCTGCTGTAGTGTAGGGAGAGAGCACACATCATACGTGCTGGCTGCTGATTAGGGACAGACAGGGAAAAATTGTGCCAGAAAACAATGCAGGGACAGGTCGGAGTGTAGGCAGGGAAAGATATTTGAGCATTTTAGGGACAGGCTGGAGAGATTAGGCAGGGACAGATAGGAGACACAGGACAGAACAATCGTCCGTTATCGATCTACATCGATTTTGCTGTGTGGGGGGTGGTGCAGTGAACAATCTTTTTGCCCTCACTTGAGCCCACTGAGGAGGAGGAGGAGGAGGAGGGAGAAACAAATATATTTTTATCAGTCTGTTGTGTGCAGCGTTCAGCTATATTTTACTACAGATTGCTGTTCTAATCTGCTATTTAAAAATTACAAATTTAAAGGGGAATTTTTTTAAGAGCACTTGCCATGCTCTTAACTACATTTTGCTGCCATTTGCAGCACTCTAGCCCTTTCCATTGTTTTTTTAGAGCCATTTTAGTGCCTGAAAGTTCGGGTCCCCATTGACTTCAATGGTGTTCGGTGTCCGGGTAAAGTTCGAAAAAAGTCCGGGACACGGACCCGCACTTTTTTTTCAAGTTCGGCCGAACCCGCCGAACACGGACGTCCAGGTGTCCGCGCAACTCTATTTTTAACTTAAAAGCCTGTTTTCTTTAACATTGTTTTTTTTTTTATTGAGTTTTTAAATGTTATAAAGGTACAAGGTACAGTACAAGGTACTTATATTTGTATGATAGCAGAATTAATAAAAATTATTAAAGGAAATAAAACAAAGTAATAAATAAATTAAAAAAATAAAGGTGACTGGGACAAAGTCCAGATACAGGGTAAATTGTACAGACATTGCACACTTACCTTGCAAGTTGTAAAACAGGGAGTCATACAATGTCATAAACAGAAGGAAAACAGGATCATTACAAATACCCACGTCAGCCCTGGGAGAGTTTACACCCCACCCCCCCCCCCACCCCCCTCGTGACCAGGCCATTTTTTTGCTATTTAGCACTGCGCTATTTTAACTGACTATTGTGCAACGCTGTACCCAAATTAAATTTATATCATTTTTTTCTTTCCTCACACAAATAGAGATTTCTTTTGGTGGTATTTAATCACCGCTGGATTTTTAACTTTTTTGCTAAATAAACAAAAAAAACATTTTGAAAAAAAATATATATTTTCTGCTATAAAACATTTCCAATAAAAAAAAAAAAAAAAAAATATATATATATATATATATATATATATATAATCTAAAAGACGATGAAGGGAATCTGGCCACAGAGGACAGTGAGAAGGCGAAATTGCTAAATAATTTCTTCTCTTCACTCTTCACAAAAGAATTGGGGGGCTACACTAACCCAGCTTATAATGCTAAATTAAATAATACACCTCAGGAAGTAGCGCCATGGCTAACAGAAGATAGACTTAGAACTAAACTAGAGAAACTTAACATAAATAAATCACCGGGACCGGATGGCTTGCAGCCGAGGGGTTCTTAAAGAACTCAGCCAGGTGATAGCCAGACTATTATTCTTGATCTTTACGGATAGTCTACAGACGGGTATGGTGCCAGCTGATTGGAAAAAAGCCAACGTAGTACCAATATTTAAAAAAGGGCCGGGATATATCCCGGGAAACTATAGGCCGGTCAGCCTAACATCAATAGTCTGCAAGATTTTGGAGGGGATGTTAAGGGACTATATACAAGACTTTAGTAATGAAAACAGTATTATTAGTATTAATCAGCATGGGTTCATGAAAAATCGTTCTTGCCAGACCAATCTATTAACCTTCTATGATGAAGTGAGCTGCCATCTAGACAAAGGAAGGCCTGTGGATGTGGTGTATCTGGACTTTGCAAAAGCATTTAACACAGTTCCCCACAAACGCTTACTGTACAAACTAAGGAAGGTAGGTATGGACCATAGGGTGAGTACCTGGATAGAGAACTGGCTCCAGGGGAGAGTCCAGAGGGTGGTGATAAATGGAGAGTACTCAGATTGGACAGGTGTGGAAAGTGGGGTCCCCAAGGATCTGTCCTGGGACCAATCCTGTTTAATTTATTCATAAATGATCTAGAGGAGGGGATATCTAGCACAATCTTGGTATTTGCGGATGATACTAAACTAAGCATGCCAATATCCTCTGGGCAGGATGTGGAAACCTTACAAGCGGACCTGAACAAAATAATGGGGTGGACAACTACATGGCAGATGAGGTTTAATGTTGAAAAATGTAAGTTAATGCACTTGGGCGTCAGAAACATGAACACAACCTACTCACTAGGGGGGGAACCTCTGGGTGAATCTAAGATGGAAAAGGACCTGGGGGTCCTAGTAAACAACAGGCTTGGCAGTGGCATGCAAAGCCAAGCCGCTGCAAGCAAAGCCAACAGAATACTGGCGTGTATAAAAAAGAGGATTCACTCCAGGAATAAAGAGATTATTCTCCCACTCTACAAGACTCTGGTCCGGCCACATCTGGAGTATGCTGTCCAGTTCTGGGCACCGGTCCTCAGGAAGGATGTGCTGGAACTGGAGAGAGTCCAGAGAAGGGCAACAAAAATAATTAGGGGAATGGAGGATATCAGCTATGAGGAAAGACTACAAGCATTAAACTTATTCTCTCTAGAGAAGAGACGATTGAGGGGGGATAGGATATCAATGTACAAATACTGTACTGGTGATGACCCTAGCATTGAACACAAACTTTTCAGAGAAACGGAATACAATAAGACACGTGGCCACTCACTAAAACTAGAGGAAAAATGGTATAACCTTAAAATACATAGGGGGTTCTTTACTGTCAGAGCAGTGGGGATGTGGAATTCTCTTCCACAGGCAGTGGTATCAGCGGGGAGCATTGATAGTTTCAAAAAAACTATTAGACGGGCACCTTAAAGACCACAACATACAGGGGTATACAATGTACGGTTAACAGCAAACACACATCATAGGTTGAACTGGATGGACTGAAGACTTTTTTCTCGACCTCACTAACTATGTAACTATGTAATTTATACACTTGTGGACAAAATATATTCTGCTCAATGTCTCTGGTAAAAAAGACATTATTTTTTTTATTTTTTTTTTACTATTATTGGCGGTGTTCAGTAACTTATAATGGAACCACGATAGTGCAGCTATGAATCTGACACTAACTGACACTGGGTGGGAACTGAAGGCCAAATGCAGCCTGTTGCTTGCCTTTATCTGGCCCGTCGGGGCACTATTTCTCCTACTGACACCAATGATGAGGCACCATTCTTTCCCACTGACAACAAGAATGGGGCGTTATTCCTTCCACTGACAACAAGAACGGGTCATGATTCCTTCCACTGACACCAATGAAGGGGCATGATTCCTTCCACTGACATCAATGATGGGGCACTTTTCCTCCCAATAAAACCAATGATGGGGCATGCTACCTTCCACAGACACCAATGATGGGGCATTATTACTCCCAATAGTACCAATGATGGGGCACTATTCCTCCCAATAATACCAATGATGGGGCATTATTCCTTCCAAAGACACCAATGATGGGGCACTATTCCTCCCAATAATACCAATGATGGGGCATGATTCCTTCCAATAATACCAATGATGGGGCATGGTTCCTTCCAATAATACCAATGATGGGACATGACTCCTTCCACTGACACCAATGATTGGGCACTATTCCTTCCCACTGACACCAATGGTGGGGCACTATTCCTTCCCATTTATGATAGGGCACTATTACTTCACCTACTGACCACAGGTGCCATGTAATTATCTTACTCTCTTTGACCACCAAGCCTAAAGCATTGTTTAATCCCACTGACACTGCAACATTTTTAACTCCTGCTGGCCAAAGTCCAATCTCCCAAAGTCTGAAGGACGGTAATCTGGCCCTTTGTTGACAAAGTTTGGAGACCCCTGCTATACTCTGGCACTGTACTAATGACACTGGCTGGGAAGGGGTTAACATCTAGGGTGATCAAGGGGTTAAATGTGTGCCTAGCCTGTGTGTAATGTGTATATTATGTGCTGATAATTACTAATCTCTTTGTTTCTTATCCCTGCTTTGTTCCCTCTGTACATAGCTCTGTGTTGAGTGTCAACACAGGACTCTAAGCTGTGATTGGACACAGCCAATCAGCAGGTCTTGGCCATGAATCATTGGCTGGGACCTGCTGACAGACTCTTTGCAAGGATGAGAAACGGAGAGATTGTTCCCTCTGTACAGAGTTCTGTGTTGATTGTCAACACAGAGCTTTGGGCTGTGATTGGACACTGCTGATCGGCAGGTCCTGGTCATGAATCATTGGCTGGGACCTGCTGACATACTCCAGCTGTGTACAACCATGTATGCATCTTAAACCCGGACACAGGCAGTGATGTACCAGTGCAACTGGGATTTGTACTGGGAGGAAGGGGGATTTTTATTTGGAGAGAATTTTGGCTTGCAAATGGAATTTATGCTTTGAGCTAAGCATGCTATTAGTGCTCTATTTATTTTGTTGACACACAATGCGGAGGAGGAAAGGCAGTTTGGCATCTTCACTGTGGGCACAAGATGACCTTGTCCAGGCACTGTCCCAAGTCATGAAACCAATGTAAATTTAGCCTTTCTCAAACAGTTGATGACATCTGGAGATGCGCACGTTCAGCGTGGGGTGTTAAACAAACTCATTCTTCCAGGAGTGGCTGAACCTACATCTGCAGAGTTTATTTCCTATCTTGTTTATCAATGATAAGAAACCTTCAAAAACTCTAACAAATGTCAATGGTCACCTCCATGTGTTACCGATACCCGCCTTTTCTTTATTCGCTTTTTACCTTTGGAATAGTTCAACCAATTTTACCACTAAACAAAATTATAAACGCAAAACTTTTGTTTTTGCCCCCATTTTTCATGAGCTGAACTCAAAGATCTAAGACTTTTTCTAGGTACACAAAAGGCCGATTTCTCTCAAAACTTGTTCACAAATCTGTCTAAATCTGTGTTAGTGAGCACTTCTCTGTTGCCGAGATAATCCATCCACCTCACAGGTGTGGCATATCAAGATGCTGATTAGACAGCATGATTATTGCACAGGTGTGCCTGAGGCTGGCCACAATAAAAGGCCACTCTAAAATGTCCAGTTTTATCACACAGCACAATGCCACAGATGACGCAAGTTTTGAGGGAGCATGCTGACTGCAGGAATGTCCACCAGAGCTGTTGCCTGTGAATTGAATGTTCATGTCTATACCATAAGCCGTCTCCAAAGGCATTTCAGAGAATTTGGCAGTACATCCAACCGGCCTCACAACCGCAGACCACGTGTAACCACACCAGCCCAGGACCTCAACATCCAGCATCTTCACCTCCAAGATGGTCTGAGACCAGCCCAGGACCTCCACATCCAGCATAGCAGGACCCTATGATCTCTGTTCTTACACAGGGGAGAATACCAGGCGGCTTTGTTTACATCAGCTACCTCCCTCTCCACCCGACGGACATCAGGTGCGCCGGTCACACGCGCGGGGGGGGGGGGGGGGGGTCCGCGAACGTATATAGTCGTGCGGCAGTCGGCAAGTGGTTAAAGGTAACCATCAGTGGCGGCTGGTGCTCAAAATTTTTGGGGGGGCGCAAACAGAAAAATGTAATAGGCATTGCTTTGCGGCAAAAAACGCTGTAAAAAATTGCGTGACTTTGAGGTTGCAAAAGTGTGAAAGGGGCCTTCAGTAATTAAGGTATAGTGTGCCCCCTTTCAATGCAGAGACCAGCGTACATGCCCCCTTCAATCCAGTGACCAGCGAACATGCCCCCTTCAATGCAGTGACCAGCGTACATGCCCCCTTTAACTTACGACTAAGCACTCCAATGTGTGAAACATGTCAACTGTAACCTATCCTGCGCTATTGTCCTATGTTTGACGTTTTATTGGATTACAACAGCGGGGAGCAACCAGTTTCTTCTCATTTCTATGTCACTGCAGTAGCGAGCCGGGGCCAGCACCTGTGAGTAATCCATTACATACTACACCTGAGCGCTATCCTGTTTTTTCTGTACTTCACATGCACAGTGAAACGTTTCCTTAACTATACCTTGCAACTGCCACTATAACTGCTTGTATACTGATGGGGCTGCCCAATCTGGCCAAAAACAAAGATCACCGTATGTCTACGGCTGCCCTTCAGACTACACTGGCTGAAAGACCTAAGGAGAAAATAATAAAAAATAATTGCTTAATAGCTAATGTTTCTTCTGGGGTAAGCAGAGGCCAGGAAATGTCAAATGACATATGAAGACAATCGGATCACGTTTTCCACATTTAGTGGTGCTCTGTTATTTATTGGCAGCTTACATTATAAAGAAGAATGAAGGAAGAACAGCCTGAGGAAATGTTGTCAATGTATTACAGCAAACACAAAAATGGTTTGTCTGCATTCTCCATTTGCACCACTAGATGGCCTAAATACCAAAAACATAGAAAACATAGACTAGTTTCCTTTTTTTTTTTTTTTTTTCTACATACACAGAATAATCTTCAGTAATGTTTTAGAATTATTCATGAAAATGCATTTTATTTACAGGACAAGTCTGGTCTAATTAACAATAAGATTGCTTGAAAAACATCTTCTAAAATCGTTAAATACAACCATTAGACCACTCTTCTTCCTAGGAGGTCCCTTTCACATGGGCACTGATGCAAAAACAGGGGGTTGGAGCAAATTTTTAGCTGGTCTCAGCCACTGGTCAAAACTAGGCAATGGCTGCAGGACAGCCCCAAACACACTGCCATGTTGTGTTTCACAGGGGATATCATGTGCCACCATGCCCCGGGGAAGTAAATAGAGCCTTGCCTTAACCACGATCCAATTGTGTCCAATAGACACAGTTGGGGTGCAGAGAAGAGGGATTTTAGTGTAAAAATCCTTTACAAACATTCATGCGGGAGGCGGCATATTTCCTCCCAATCTCTTGCTAATCACAGGCTAGCCACTGCCGACAGCGCAATCTACCACGGATCACGAGTCAGCACTTCCCCTGAGACACTTACCTGGCGGCGGCTCGGCTCCCGGCGGCGGCTTCTCCCCTCCACGAGACTCAGACATCCGTCCTCTTCTGTGGTGGCTCGGCTCCCGGCGGCGGCTTCTCACCTCCTTGAGACTCCGACGTCCGTCCTCTCCTGCGGCGGCTCGGCTCCCGGCGGCGGCTTCTCCCCTCCTCGCGACTCCTCCTCTGCCACGGCGGGAAGGTGACCGGGCGGTGACAGTGAGTGACTGATGCACGCACAGGCACCGCCCCCAACGAGGTCAGCATGGATGTCCTGAATCAAGATTGGTCCAGGCTGAAGTCTGGACCAATCATGATCCAAGACATCACAAAAGGGGGGTGGTGTAGCGCAGTGCTCTGCACCACAGTTACGCCCCAGAAGGCCGCCAATCGGCGCCTCTGCCGGGTGGAAACCCCCCCATAGGCAACAAAATCTTTTTTTTTCTTTTTCTTTTTTGGGGGGGGGTGGCGCCCCTGTGCCCCCTATCGGCCAGCCGCCACTGGTAACCATCCTCACCTGTGATCTGTTTGCTTGTAATTAGTGTGTGTGTATAAAAGGTCAATGAGTTTCTGGACTCCTGACAGACCCTTGCATCTTTCATCCAGTGCTGCACTGACATTTCTGGATTCTAGGGAAAGCAAAAGAATGATCAAAGGATCTGCTGGAAAAGGTGATTGAACTGTATAAAACAGGAAAGGGATATAAAAAGATATCCAAGGAATTGAGAATGCCAAACAGCACTGTTCAAACTCTAATCAAGATTAGTGGAAAATGAGGGGTTCTGTTGAAACCAAACCCCGGTCAGGTAGATCAACTAAAATTTCAGCCACAACTGCCAGGAAAATTGTTCGGGATGCAAATAAAAACCCACAAATACCTTCAGGTGAAATACAGGACTCTCTGAAAACATGGGGTGTGGCTGTTTCAAGATGCACAATAAGGAGGCACTTGAAGAAAGATGGGCTGCATGGTCGAGTCGCCAGAAGAAAGCCATTACTACGCAAATGCCACAAAGTATCCGCTTACAATACACCAAACAGCACAGAGACAAGCCTCAAACCTTCTGCCACAAAGTCATTTGGAGTGATGAGACAAAAATTGAGCTTTTTGGCCACAACCATAAACACTACATTTGGAGAGGAGTCAGCAAGACCTGTGATGAAAGGTTCACCATCCCTACTGTGAAACACGGAGGTGGGTCGCTGATGTTTTGGAGATGTGTGAGCTACAAAGACACAGGAAATTTGGTCAGAATTGATGGCAAGATGAATGCAGTATGTTTATCAAAAAATACTGGAGGAAAATTTGCATTCATCAGCCCCAAAGCTGCGCATGGGACGTACTTGGACATTCCAACATGACAATGATCCTAAACACAAGGCCAAGTCCACCTGTCATTGGCTACAGCAGAATAAAGTGAAGGTTCTGGAGTGGCCATCTCAGTCTCCTGACCTCCAATATCATTGAGCCACTCTGGAGAGATCTCAAACCTGCAGTTCATGCAAGACAGCCAAAGAATTTACAGGAACTGGAGGCTTTTTCAAGGAAGAATGGGCAGCTTTACCATCTGAGAATATAAAGAGCCTCATCCACAAATACCACAAAAGACTTCAAGCTGTCATTGATGTTAAACGGAGCAATACACGCTATTAAGAACTGGGGTGTGTAAACTTTTGATTAGGGTCATTTGGGCAGTTTCTGTTGTTATTGTGATTTAACCGCTTGCCCGACTCCCGCTGTGACTGAATACAGCGGGAGCGAGCCTCCGGTGGCGCGGGCGCGCGCCGCCGAGAGAGGGGAGTGTCTGACGACGTAGGTCTACGTCATCAAACGATAACAGACCACTTTGCCGCAGTAGTGTCAATGTAAGCAGACGGCAAGTGGTTAAGCACTACTGTTTTTTTTTTTGTTTTTGTTTTTTTTTTTGCTAAATACCACCAAAAGAAAACTCTAATTGTGTGAACAAAATGAAAAAATATATAATTTTTTGTAAAACGTTGTATGACAGCACTGAAGCTGAAAATTGGCCTGGTCAAGTAGGGGGTGAAAGTGCCTGGTATCAAAGTGGTTGATTTTTAGTGCACACAAACAAAATATATTGCTCAGTTTTCACATACAATATAACAGTGGTGTCACTAGGGTTGGTGTCACCTGGAGTCACCTCCCTTACACTCCCCCCCCCCCACCATGGGCTCTCTCATGTCTTGCCTGCCACAGTGCCGTGCAGGGCTTGGGCAGGCTAATTTCGGTCCAGCAGGGCACAGGCACAGTGTGCACCCCAAACCTGCCCCTGTAAATGATGTGGTCGGTGCCTTGATTTGTGCACTGGTCCAAATCTTTTGGTGGGGGGGATTATGGTGTGGGGTTGTTTTTCAGGGGTTGGGCTTAGCCCCTTAGTTCCAGTGAAGGGAACACTTAAGGTGTCAGCATACCAAGACATTTTGGACAATTTCATGCTCCCAAAAGTTCCAACATGGCTGCACACCAGTGCACAAAGCAAGGTCCATAAAGACATGGATGAGTGAGTTTGGGGTGGCGGAACTTGACTGGCCTGACCTCAACCCGATAAAACACCTTTGGGAATAAATAGAGAGGAGACTGAAGCCAGGCCTTCTCGTCCACATCGGTGCCTGATCTCACAAATGCTCTTCTGGAAGAATAGTCAAACATTCCCATAGACACACTCCTAAACCTTGTGGACAGCCTTCCCAGAAGAGTTGAAGCTGTTATAGCTGCAAAGGGTGGGCCGACTCAATATTGAACCCTACGGACTAAGACTGGGATGCCATTAAAGTTCATGTGCATGTAAAGGCAGGCGTCCCAATACTTTTGGTAATAGAGTTTATATATCCATGTAGATAAGGGGTGGAGCTTTACATTTTTTTTTAACAATTTTTTTTATGTTGTACTTTACATTTTCATTTTTGTTTAGTTAACTTGATTGCTGTCACATAGGTGACCACTGACCAATAACCCCCTATGCTATGGCATACAGTATATATACAGTATACAATTCTGGATGATAGTCGTATGTGTCACAGTTATTTCTAAATACTAATAAACAAAAAAAAAAAAAGATATCCCATAGTTTATAGACATTTTAATTATGCACAAACCAATCAATAAATGATTATTTGGATTTTTTTTTTACCAAACATATGTAGCAGGATACATATTGACCGAAACTGATGAAGAATTTTTCTTTTCAGAATTGTCGCTATTTTTTTGTTTATAGTGCAAAGAATCAAAACCGCAAAGGTGATCAAATACCACCAAAAGAAAGCTCTATTTGTGGGAAAAAAGGACATAAATTTTATTTGGGTACAGCGTCACGCAATTCTCAGTTAAAGTAACACATTGCCGTATCGCACAAAATGGCTGCCGGAGGACAAGTGGTTAATGAATGAAGCTAATGAAGCAGAGATCATGCTGCATTAGCCTCTTCCCTGACTGCAGCAATGGGGTAATGACAGCCCTGAGCCCCGAAGGGAAGTAATACACGTTGTTTCCAGGTTCGTCCAGGATCAATGCATTTTCTTTGACCTTCCTCTCTTCCGACTAACGAAAGACACCCACTTTTGGGGTTAACCACTCCAAAGCGGTAGAGTTGTGGACTCGACCCGGTTGACCTCTGGACTCTGCAGGCCTGGAGGCCACTCTGATGAACCTCAATACACAGACAGCATATGGTTCGTTCAGAATAACCTGACATCTGTTTATCGCTTACAGTTTATATAGGAAAACATTTACAATTAAATTACATTGAAACAGTAATCTACTCAATGGCGTCTAATGGACCTCCCCACAAGGTCATTATCTGCATACGTATGACCCAGACTGATGGAAAGCACATGCACGTCATTTTGGGGAAGTAACATTGTTTACAGTAAAAGACGGGACTCTTATCTTGTGAGAATTAGCGTGGGAAAAGGTCTTATGCAGAATATAAAACATTCTATTCCAGCAGTATTATAAAATGGCTTCTAGTAACTAAGATAACTAAAATGGCTGAACTGTTGTTCACACCGCCGTCACCCACAATGCCTAGATTTTGTCCAGAGTTGGACTTTACATAAACCCTGGTGATCCTGCCACAAAGGCATTTCCTGGTATGGGGTGACAATGGTCTCCTAATTGTGCTCTTGCATTGCTACTCGGTAACATACTCTATACAGGTAACAGCGCTTGCTATGAAATGTGTGTACAAAATCTCATACAAAATCAAATAAGCCAAAAGCCAAAATAAGTCTAGCCAATGGCGAAACGCGTTAGTTGTAACGCACGTCGTGACGTCACTTGAGCCCGGTGGAACGCAACCCAGAAGTGCCGCTTTCCCTACTGTAGCTCACAACAGTGACGGCGTTTATCTGAATTTTACCCCGATTTCCTTCGGAATTGTATTGCTTTTATAGTCTTTGCTTTTATTGGGACTCACTTGGAGGGTACGTACCCAGACCCTGGGGGTCATAAAGCTCTGGTGGTCCTAGTGTCGTAAGGCACATAGGGCCCACGCAATCTGGTGAGTGTGAAATCTCTCAATTTTGTCACAGTGGAGCACAAGAATTGACACCAGGGATAGAGTGGAAGATCTATTACAGCAGCACTTAGCACTTTTCACTGTGCACCTTTATTTATTTATTCATTTATTCATTTGAATATTCACCATCAAGAAGTCACATCACTTTAAAATAATGAACTTTTTTGTATATGGACTTTGATTTTATGAATCTTTTGCACTATATATGAATTTGCAAACTTATCGAATTAATTTATACTGTATTTAATTTATTCATATTTAAAGTGTACCTATTTATTTAATATTTATATTGGATCACGGGGATATATCTGCACTTTTATAAGTCTGAATTTATAGTTTGAAGATTATTGGTAAAAATATTTTTTGCAAGCGCTATAGGTAATCATATATTAATTGATTACTTCACCTTCAAAATCAAATAAGTATGAAAGATAAAGAGAAACTACGTGTTAAGTGAAAAAAGTCCCAATGGTAATCCTCTATGATAATCATATGCCAAGAGGACCTAAAGAAAGCTTCAATGGTCTCCGTTACCAGGATAAAACCTCCAGCCGGTCCTCAGATTGGGCTTCCGAAGACGTCACTTTGATGATGAAACGCGTCAAGCTGGGACGCACTTTGCAATGCATTGTTTGTAAGTGGATCGCACACTGACACCTAGCAGGTCCAGCTTCCAATGCTCCCATTGTTCAGTGCGGAAGCTCGCACGGGAGGCTTTTTTTTTTTTTAAAGGTTTTATGTGTAGCCCACTATAGGGGCTTTTAATAAAGACAACAAGTACGTTCTAACACTATGAGGAGTCCGTTCTTCGATTTTGATCCCTCTTTTTTTACATCACCTTTGGGGCCTTTGATCACTGAGAGGAAGGCAGATCTGAGGACTGGCTGGAGGTTTTATCCTGGTCACGGAGACCATTGAAGCTTTCTTTGATCCTCTTGTCGTAGGACAAGGAGGATCAACAACGTCTGGTGAGTGGGGATCTTTACATTCACTGCCTACGTATGGTGTCACCCTTTTCTCAGTGGGATTTGTCTTTGGAAACACCTATCAACCACTGCAGGAAGAAATTTGTCTTTCTTTGACTATCACAGAGGATTACCATTGGGACTTTTTTCACTTAGCATTGTATTTTTATTAGGTTTGTGTTCACTTTGATAAGAGGTAATGTTTTGCACAAGTAGTCTCCCTTTATAATTCATACAAATGTATTTGATTTTGTATGATGTTTTCTATACACATTTCATAGCAAGCGCTGTTACCTGTATACAGTATCTCACAAAAGTGAGTACACCCCTCACATTTTTGTAAATATTTTATTATATCTTTTCATGTGACAACACTGAAGAAATGACACTTTGCTACAATGTAAAGTAGTGAGTGTACAGCTTGTATAACAGTGTAAATTTGCTGTGCCCCCAAAATAACTCAGCATTAATGTCTAAACCGCTGGCAACAGAAGTGAGTACACCCCTAAGTGAAAAAGTCCAAATTGGGCCCAAAGTGTTAATATTTTGTGTGGCCACCATTATTTTCCAGCACTGCTTTAACCCTCTTAGACATGGAGTTCACCAGAGCTTCACAGGTTGCCACTGGAGTCCTCTTCCACTCCTTCATGGTGACATCATGAAGAGAAGAGGGGAGAAGCGCTCTAAGTGCAGACAATTTATTGCAGATAACAAGGCAGGTGATATACACTCACTAGACATGAAGACTGAAAAGCTGTATGTGTCAAAGCAATCCTGCAGCCATCCTACAAAGGTTTATACACATCACAGATATATGTATCATCACTCATATTGGTAGTTGTTTTTTTCCGTTCCAGTTATTGATAATTGTTTTGTACTTATTAACTATAGATGTGGAGTTGTCCCCTGGGTTACTTGACACCACTCATCTAGTTGTCAGTATACCAGCCAGTGTACCTTGGAATTTGGTCCTTGGTTGGGTGTATATACACGCATATACACTGATATTCACCATTTTATAACAATAATTGTTTACATTTTATACAATTTTCTGCATATTTGTACATTCCACTCTGACCTGCGTGATCATGGATCTAATCAGTGATGTGGAATTACACAAATATGACATTTTAGATACCTTATATTCCATTTTTTCTAATGATTTGTTTTCTGATGAGCCTATCAGAAAACGTACAGACCGCCATGTCTTATGTGGTATGTTCAAAAAACTAGAGAGACTAATGCACTCCGCCAACACTCAGTGGTGGGATGAATTTTTTCTCAATAAATATTTATCTGCCAAAATTTCCCCCAGGGGCCTTAGGATTACGCAGACCTGCTCCTTTTTAGATCCCGCCCACCTGAAAGAGTGGCGCGGTATTGCAGAGTTCTGCACCACTAAGTGGCTAGGGCTTCTCGCCACTCAGCGACACATTAAATACGATTCATTAGTACACAACATCCAAATATTGATTCAGGACATTGAGAGTTTTCATACGCATATCCCTCTTGAGTGGTTTGACACTCTAAAAAGGAATACAAAAAGAAAGGAGGACCAACTCATACATACTAAATTGGATAAATTTAGGAGAGACCTAGATGATTACAGCAACGATAAGGTTTTCCTGTGGAAACAAAATCACCACATACCTCCACTAATGTCCCTGGAGATTCACCCAGTCCAACCCCTTAGGACCGCGCCACATAGTGGTGGCAGTTATACACGGCCCATGTACAACCATAGACTCATACCCATAGCCAAGAATCAGACCACTAAGGTAGATAGACTCTTTGACCAATATAATAAGAGTAATATTCCCTCTAGTTGTCCAACCAGAATTCCACCTAACCATTCTAATAAGTGTAATAATAAAAATAAAAATAAAAACAAAACCAAGACAGATATAGGTAAAGTTAGTAAGATTGAGAGCATTTCTGCCACCTATAATAATATTACTAAAAATAGACTTTCCAGTACCACCAACGCCCGAGTTACCGCTGGTAAATCATCTGTCCCCACGTCGGTTCAGACCCTCCCAAACTTACCCGCCAACCGGGAAGAGTTCATTAGTCCCCCTATAGCCAGTCAGATACCAGTAACACCAAAGTCACTTGGCTTGAGCCAAAATATATCTTTTCCTGTCATGATCAATGAACTTGACACGGTTCCCTCTACAATGGTCCCTCCTCCGGTGTCTTTTTTAGAGGAGGGCCCACTGACCAATACCAGAAAGTAAAAAAGAAAAATTTTAGACGAGGATGTAGAGGAGGTAAACGAATTACCAAAAATAAACTCCAAACAACGGAGACTATAAAGATTTTTAATCTTTCCTCCGTCCAGTTAAATCAGGATGATATGTCCTTATTACATAAAGGCCTAAGTTTTGCCCCTACCTCCTTCCCTAACTCCTTTTTACTATTTCGTGATTTAAATAAGTTTATACGCAACCTTACATTGAAGCGTTATTTCAATATAAAGGCCAAACAGGCTGATACCAGCTCCCTCACTGACAATGTAGACACCAATGCCCCTACCCCAACTGATGAGATTTTTCCTGGCAGTCCCTTTAGCACTTATGATCCCTGTGAGGATGACGATCTGGACCCTGATATACTGTTATATACTCAGCATCTCCCGGAGTCGCCACACTATACCCATACAGACTTACGGCCTAAATCCGTGTTTTACCCCACACGCTCAAAAGGCCCGTACCTAGAAACTTATTATAGGACAGTCTTTGCTGACCTGCAAGCCATGTGTTCAGATACATCAAAACAGAGCAAATACTCCCACCTTAATCTCCATCATGGCGAATCCCAGGCCCTTAAGAGATTCTCTGATAACCCTGATCTTATTATTAAATCTGCAGACAAAGGTGGGGGCATTGTCCTACAGAATAAAACTGATTACGTGAACGAAGCCCTTCGACTATTAAGTGACCAAAAAACATACTTGAGGCTCTCAAAAGACCCATTGCCCATATATAAAATTGAGGTCGAACAACTGGTAGGTTCTGCACTATCCAAAAAAGTGATTAATAAGGATGAGGCGGCCTTTTTGAAAAAGGAGTATTATAATACTCCATATTTCTACCACCTGCCAAAGGTCCATAAAGACCCCCTTCATCCCCCAGGGAGACCTATCGTTGCAGCAATGAATAGCGTCACTAGTGGCCTCTCACAGTTTATTGATGTCTTTTTACAGCCCTTGGCCCAAAGTCTGCAATCGTACATACGAGACTCGGGCCACCTATTGGAGCAGATTACGCCATATAGATGGGAAGATAGTTACTCGTGGCTATCTTTAGATGTTAGCTCCTTGTATACATCTATCCCCCATAGTATAGGCTTACAAGCATTACAACATTTTCTCCTACTAGATTCTTCCCTACATCATGACCAAGTTTCCTTTATTTTGGAGGCGACACATTTCTGCCTAACCCACAACTATTTTCAGTTTGAGGACACGTTTTATCTGCAGATAAATGGCACAGCCATGGGAGCTAACTTTGCTCCTTCATATGCGAATCTGACCATGGGCTATTGGGAACTTAGATACATTTGGCAGAATAATCCATTTGCTCAACACATCGTTTTTTTTGGGCGGTATATTGACGACATTATCGTCATCTGGGATGGTTCCGCATCCCAGATTGACGGTTTTGTCAGCCACTGCAATAACAACTCTTTGGGTCTATCGTTCACGTCAGTCTCACATCCAGATTCTATGCCTTTTTTAGATCTGGAATTGGGACATGAGCTACATCAGATACATGCCAAAAATTATATCAAACCCACGGGAGGTAATTCATATCTCCATTATAAGAGTTGCCATCACCCCCAATGGACGAAAAATATACCAAAAGGCCAGTTCTGTCGACTTTGACAGAACTGTACCAGAGATGGAGATTATCTAACTCAAAGTAAACACTTAAAGAAAAAATTCTCAGAGAAGGGCTACCCTGATGATTTGGTAAACTCAGCCTATGAGGCCTATCTTCCAGGGAAACATCCTAGTTCTAGGGCCAAGAGCGAATATCATCCTGTTCGTTTTGTCACTAAGTTCCATTGTCAGTATAGGAAAATGGAAAAAATTCTATCAAAACACTGGGATATCCTAAAACAAGACCCCCACTTGAACTCGGTCATTTTGGACAAGCCAAAAGTGACTTATAGGAGGGCTACCACCTTGAAAAACAAAATAGCACCCAGCAAATTAAAGAACATCAAGGCCACTAATCATCTGTCATGGATGATCCCCCTGAAAGGCATGTATGCCTGCCGTAAAAAGTTATGCAAAATGTGTAGTTTTGTGCAACATGGCCAAAAGAACTTTACACATAATGACAAAACCTATGTCTTGGACAATTTTTTCAACTGTTCCACAGACTATGTGGTGTATTGTCTGATATGTCCCTGCCAGTTGCTCTATGTAGGTCGAACCATCAGACCAGTCAGACAACGATTCGGCAAACATCGCCGTCTTATTGAAGGTGGATGTGACCTTCATAGTGTCCCTCGACATTTTTCAGAAGTCCACGGAAAATCCACCGAGGGACTAAAAATTTGGGTTATCGAATCGATTCCCAAAGACTTGCCGGAGGGAGAACGATTTTCCAAATTATGTATGCGAGAGACTTTCTGGATCTATACGTTAGATGTTCTCGCTCCTCGAGGGTTAAATGAAGAATTAGACGTGCACACTATCTTATAATTATTATCAGGGTTTTCTGTTGATCTTTATTTATTATCTTTTCATCACATCATATCAGATGATTTTTTAATATATACACTTTGGCCCTGGTTCTGGTATATAAATCTTTTATACAAACTTTATAAGGTTTACCTACTGAGCAATCAGAAGGCTTATTCCCCTATATATCATACATGTGGTACCGTAGTTGGTAATCCATATAAAAATCCTTTATACAGAAAATATAATTATTAGGATATACATATGTACACCTATATATGGGTTATATCCATCCTCCATTTTCTTATCCAATATATAAGGCTTTTTTACTCCCCCCCCCCTCCCCCTTCCTCCTTTTATTGTTTCATTTGCTTATATGTTTCTCCATACCACAGCCTGTATAGGTATTATGCATTAGCTCTTAAAATATACCTTTTAAAGATGCTTTTTATTAACTTTTTTATTTTTATAATTGTATCATTTTAAACCTGGAACGTTTTTACATGTTCTTCATAAGCCTTGATGAACCCAGGCTTACCCCTAATTTACATTTATTATATGTTTTGTATTGCCTAATTGTTTGCTATCACTGTGATAAGCGGTTGTCTAGCCCACATACATGTGTATTTAAGGGCAGCCGACCGATCACACTCCACTTCTAAGTTGTTTTTAATCTCTCCCATTGCTACAAAAATGTTTGATTGGTTAGGTTATTGCTCAGTGCTGTGGGCGGTTGCCATCCCCTTACTTCAGCTGTGCCTAATTATCCTCTTGTTCAGCACTACATAAAGCCCCACAGAGACTACGGCACTCTAGCACCTGATGAAAGAGCGCGCCGGGTGCAGAGGACCCCGCGCATGCTCAGAAACGCGTCGTGCATGCCGTAACACATCGGACAGATCCCACCATCCCTGTGGGTGAGAGTGCCTCCATCCATCACTCGCAACACGGAACCGCAGATCCGAGCCGCTTGACCGATCACCGCTGATGTTGTGGGAGACAGCCGACTTTCTTCCCTCCCACCGCCAGTGACAGTACTGCATACGGCTTCCTGTGACCAGAGGACACCCTCCAGAGGATGGCTGCAGGATTGCTTTGACACATACAGCTTTTCAGTCTTCATGTCTAGTGAGTGTATATCACCTGCCTTGTTATCTGCAATAAATTGTCTGCACTTAGAGCGCTTCTCCCCTCTTCTTTTTGTCTATACAGATTCTTCCTCCTCATCTGTGGAAGAGCAGCTCAGTGCCCACGGACTTTATCCCTTTTAGGATCATCATCAACCTATTTATGGTATCCCATTGTCCCCTATTGTATGGTACCATTTTATGCCTATGTCTATTTGCAGCTACAACCTTTTTTATTGCCTGTGTTTTTTTTTTTTTTCCCTTCCCTCCCCTCCCCCCCCCCCCTCCCTGGATTCAGCTGCTTATTAGTTCTGTTCATCCACCCTTCATATGCTGGAGGTCTTCGTAGCGCTCTGTGTTTTGTTTTTCATGGTGACATCATGGAGTTGGTGGATGTTAGAAACCTTGCGCTCCTCCACCTTCCATTTGAGGATGCCCCACAGATGCTCAATAGGGTTTGGGTCTGGAGACATGCTTGGTTAGCCCATCACCTTCACCCTCAGCTTCTTTAGCAAGGCAGTGGTCATCTTGGAGGCGTGTTTGGGGTCATTATATTGTTGAAATACTGCCCAGTAGCCCAGTCGCTGAAAGAAGGGGATCATGCTCTGCTTCAGTATGTCACAGTACATGTTGGCACTCACACTCCCCCCAATGAACTGCAGCTCACCAGTGCCAGCAGCACTCATGCAGCCCTAGACCATGACACTCCCACCACCATGCTTGACTGTAGGCAAGACACACCTGTCTTTGTACTCCTCATTTGGTTGCTGCCACACACGCTTGACACCATCTGAACCAAATATTTTTATCTTGGTCTCCTCAGACCACAGGACATGGTTCCAGTAATCCATGTCCTTAGTCTGCTTGTCTTCAGCAAACTGTTTGCGGGCTTTCTTGTGCATCATCTTTAGAAGAGGCTTCATTCTGGGACGACAGCCATGCAGACCAATTTGATGCAGTGTGTGGCGTATGGTCTGAGCACTGACAGGCTGAGCCCCCACCCCTTCAACCTCTGCAGCAATGCTGGCAGCACTCATACATCTATTTCCCAAAGACACCCTCTGGGTATGACGCTGAGCACGTGCACTCAACTTCTTTGGCCGACCATGGCGAGGCCTGTTCAGATTGGAACCTGTCCTGTTAAACCGCTGTATGGTCTTGGCCACCGTGCTGGAGCTCAGTTTCAGGGTCTTGGCAATCTTCTTATAGCCTAGGCCATCTTTATGTAGAGCAACTATTCTTTTTTCAGATCCTCAGAGAGTTCTTTGCCATGAGGTGCCATGTTGAACTTCCAGTGACCAGCATGAGAGAGTGAGAACGAAAACACCAAATTGAACACACCTTCTCCCCATTCACACCTGAGACCTTGTAACACCAATGAGTCACATGACAACAGGGAGGGAAAATGGCTAATGGGGCCCAATCTGGACATTTCCACTTAGGGGTGTACTCACTTTTGTTGCCAGCCGTTTAGACATTAATGGCTGTGTGTTGAGTTATTTTGAGGGGACAGCAAATTTACACTGTTATACAAGCTGTACACTCACTACTTTACATTGTAGCAAAGTGTCATTTCTTCAGTGTTGTCACATGAAAAGATATAATAAAATATTTACAAAATGTGAGGGGTGTACTCACTTTTGTGAAATACTGTAGAGCAGGGATGTCCAAACTACGGCCCTCCAGCTGTTGTGGAACTACACGTCCCATGAGGCATTGTAAAACTCTGACATTCACAGGCATGACTAGGCATGATGGGAATTGTAGTTCCTGAAGGCCATGAAGGGCCGTAGTTTGAAGACCCCTGCTGTAGAGTATATTACACTTGCGGATTATACAACATTGCTCAACCACTAGGTTTTGAAACAGTAGCTCCTAGCTTTAACTTGTTTGGTTTATTTGTTGGCGCGAGTGAGTTCACATAATTTTGCACTCAGTAACATAGGCTTGCAATTAGGACTAGAGGTTGCCAAGTCAATAACCATTAAGCAGTCACAGTGGCAAAGCGGTAGCAGAGGATCAGCAGCACGGAAATGCAACAAAGGATGAAAAAAAGGTGAAAACAAATATTTCATTCCATTCTAATATTTAGAAGTTTACATTTATTATAAAAAAAATGGCAAAAGTGAATGTCATCAATTTAAGGGTTAGATGATGATTTTTCTGAATTCTTGTTCGTTGCTCAGGGCGAAGTTTCGGAAATGCTGCAATGCCTCTTATTCAATGATCGTGACACAGGAGAACACTCCGATTGGACACACAGTTCACTATGATGGAGACAAGGGAAGAAAAAACGTTACCAAACGCCTTTACAGACTTTTTCCAGAGGTGAGGGCCAGCCAAAAACACACATTTTGTGCGGATTTCAAGATATCTGGGTCAATGAAACTCAAAACTGATGACTATAATGGAAAATTCAGAGAGACGCAGCTGTTTACTGCCAGTGCTTGACCTTAAAATAGAGCAGTGGTCTCCAAACTGTGGACTAGGGGCCAAATGTGGCCCTTTGCTATCCTTTTTCTAGCCCTTGAAGCGCTATTGCTCCCACTGATACCAATGATGGAGCACTATTCTTCCCACTGACACAAACAATGGGGCACTATTCCTCCCACTGATACCAACAATGGGGCACCATTCCTCCCACTGATACCAACAATGGGGCACCATTCCTCCTACTGATACCAACAATGGGTCACTATTCTTCCCACTGACACCAACAATGAGGCAGTATTCCTCCCACTGATACCAACAATGGGGCACTATTCCTCCCACTGATACCAACAATGGGGCACCATTCCTCCCACTGATACCAACAATGGGGCACCATTCCTCCCACTGATACCAACAATGGGGCACCATTCCTCCCACTGATACCAACAATGGGGCACCATTCCTCCTACTTATACCAACAATGGGTCACTATTCTTCCCACTGACATCAACAACGGGACACTATTGCTCCCACTGAAACCAACAATGGGGCACCATTCCACTCACTGACACCAACAATGGGACACTATTCCTCCCACGGACACCAACAATAGGGCACTATTCCTCCCACTGACATCAACAATGGGGCACTATTCCTCCCCACTGACACCACTGATGGGGCACTATTCCTCCCGCTGATATTAATTATAGAATATTGCATACTCCCATTGATGGCATGCAGGCCGAACCAGCCATTAGGCAGACCGGGCATTTGCCCAGTGGGCCGGGGGTCACCCACTCCGTGGCCGGTTGAAGATCAGGCCACACAGTGGGAGGTAAGCGGCGACGAGGCCTGGACAGGGTCAACACAGGCCGCGGCCGCCGCTTACCTACCGCTGTGCCTGTGTCTCCTCTGGCTGCAGATACAGTGCTCAACCTCAGAGTAAACTCATCTGCTCCTCCTCCTCCCGCCCCTCTCCTCCTGGGCTTGCCCCGCCCACACTCCCCGGGTATGTGTGGGTGGAAAGTTTAAACCCAGAGGAGAAAAGCTGCAGACAGCCTGTCTCTGAGCCTCCATCCTAGGGTGAATAAGCTCACCCTTTCTCCTGCCTCAATATGTAAAACAAATGTAAGGAGGCTCTGTGGGGGGTCTCTGATGTAAGGAGGGGCTCTGTGGGGGGCTCTGTGGAGGGGGGCTCTGATGTAAGGGGGGCTGTGTGGGGGGGTCTCTGATGTAAGGGGGCTGTGTGGGGGGGTCTATGATGTAAGGGGGGTTTCTGATGTAAGGGGGGGCTCTGATTTAATAGGGGGCTCTGTTTGGGACTCTGATGTAAGGAGGGGCTCTGTGGGGGGTCTCTGATGTAAGGGGGGCTCTCTGATGTAAGGGGGCTCTGATGTAAGAGGGGGCTCTGTGGGGGTTCTCTGATGTAAGGGAGGCATCTGATGTAAGGGGGGGGGGCTCTGTGGGGGGGTCTCTGATGTAAGGGGGTGCTCTGTGGGGGGGGTGTCTGTGGGGACTCTGATGTAAGGGGGGCTCTGTGCAGACTCTGATGTAATAGGGGGGCTCTGTGTGGACTCTGATGTAAGGGTGGGGGGCTTTGTGCGGACTCCAATGTAAGGGGGGCTTTGTGTGGACTCTGATGTAGGGGGGCTTTGTGCGGACTCTGATGTAAGGGGGGCTTTGTGCGGACTCTGATGTAGGGGGGCACTGTGTGGACTTTAACCAGTTGCCGACCGCCCCACGCAGATATACTGCGGCAGGGTGGCTCGGCTGCCCATAATCACGTATATCTACGTGATTATGTGCATGTAGTCGCGGCGGTGCGCGCTCGCTGCTGAGACCCCACTCCCGCTGTGATTAGACACAGCAAGAGTCAGGCAGAGGGAGGAGCAGCGGGAGCAGCAGCGGCGTTCGCCACCGGACTTCTGCAATTGTCAGAGAAACTGACAGAAGACCTGTCTGCTTATGTAAACAAAGCAAGAGAGTCTTCTGTCAGGCAGGCAGAGAGAGATCAGGAGTTTCAGCTAAGCTACAACCCCGATCTCTCTGTGCCTGTCACAGAACCCCCCCCCCCCCCCCCATGCCCAGAAGCTGTTTAGCAGGGAATGATGCGCCTGCAGCCGGAAGTGACGTGCGGGGCCAGTGCAAGCGCATTGACTCCTGGAAGCGATGATGTTCATCTCCCAGGAATCAATGCAAGGAGGAAGTGACGGTGGCGGACGATTCTGCAGAGGGAGGAAGAGGAAGTAAGGTAAGTATATTTTCTTTAAAAACAAGGTAAGTGAAAAAAAAATATTTTTTCAATTCTTTTGCGGGTAAAAAAAACAAGCAGATAGAATTTTCTTTTTTTTAGGGTGGAACTCCACTTTAAGGCTGGGTTCACACTGGGTGTGAATTGCATTGCTGTACACAGACTATTACATTAGGGTGTGCACCCCAACGCTCAAACACACGTGTGTGTGTGTGTGTGTACATACAGTATCTCACAAAAGTAAGTACACCCCTCACAATTTTTTACAAATTTAATATTATATCTTTTCATGTGACAACACTGGAGAAATTACACTTTGCTACAATGTAAAGTAGTGAGTGTACAGCTTGTATAACAGTGTAAATTTGCTGTCCCCTCAAAATAACTCAACACACAGCCATTAATGTCTAAACCGCTGGCAGCAAAAGTGAGTACACCCCTAAGTGAAAATGTCCAAATGGGGGCCCAATTAGCCATTTTCCCTCCCCGGTGTCATGTGACCCGTTAGTGTTATAAGGTCTCAGGTGTGAATGGGGAGCAGGTGTGTTAAATGTGGTGTTATCGCTCTCACTCTCTCATACTGGACACTGGAAGCTCAACATGGCACCTCATGCAAAGAACTCTCTGAGGATTGGAAAAAAAGAATAGTTGCTCTACATAAAGATGGCCTAGGCTATAGAAGATTGCCAAGACCCTGAAACTGAGCTGCAGCACGGGGGCCAAAACCATACAGTGGTTTAACGGGACAGGTTCCACTCAGAACAGGCTTCGCCATGGTCGACCAAACAGGTTGAGTGCACATACTCAGCGTCATATCAGGTATGTGATTTTGTGCAGGGGTTCTAGGGAGCGCACGTGCGCCACTGGAGCGCCGCTCCTGCTGCATACCTCACAACTTTCTGAGATTGGAATGAGGGACACCTATTAGCAAAAGTATGTAGGCATAGGACACACCTCCTGTCACGCCTACCCCTTAACCCCTTCCAGACCGCCCACCACAGTTATACATTGGTACTTTGACGTTAAATACCAATATGGCAGACAGTGGTATATTTTGGTTTCGAGCTGCCCTAGGCAAGACTGGGCGCCCCCTCCCCTCCTATGTAAATTTTCCCCACCCCTTCCTGTTTAACGGATATGACTCCCTCCAAAATTGAAGGACTACAAGTCCCAACAAGAACCCCTGAGATTTCACAAGAGGGGGGATGAGAGAGGGTGGGTAAGGGAGGGTGAGGGAGGATGAGAGAGGGTGGGTAAGGGAGGGTGAGGGAGGATGAGAGAGGGAGAAGGTGGTGGGAGAGAGAGATAGGGTGGTGGGAGAGAGAGAGAGAGAGAGATTGTTGAGAGACAGAGAGAGAGAGAGGGGGATGAGAGAGAGAGGGAGATGAGAGAGAGAGGGGGAGAGAGAGAGGAGGGGGATGAGAGGGAGGGGATTAGAAAGAGAGAGAGGGGCAATGAGAGAGGGGAAAGAGAGAGAGGGGAGAGAGAGAGAGGGGGGATGAGGGAGAGAGAGAGGGGGGTGAGGGAGAGAGAGAGGGGAGAGATAAGAAAGAGGGGGGATAAGAGAGAGAGAGGGGAATGAGGGAATGAGAGAGGGGGGGATGAGCGAGAGAGGGGGATAAGAGAGAGAGGGGCAAATGAGGGAATGAGAGAGAGAGAGAAGGAGGGATCAGAGAGAGAGGGGGAGAGAGAGAGAGGGGGATGAGAGAGAGAGGGGGTGGGAGAGAAAGATGGGGAAAAGAGAGAGTGCGAGAGGTGAAAAAAAGACTGAGAGAGGGGGTGGGGGAGAGAGAGAGAAGAAGGTGGTGGGGGAGAGAAAGAGGGGAGTGGTGGGACAGAGAGAGAGGGGGTGGGAGAGAGAGGAAGAGGAGGTGGGAGAGAGAGGGGGATGGGAGAGTGAGGGAGGTGGGGTGGGAGAAGGTGTGACGTCACTGGTTGCTAGACACCAGGCGGCTCTAGCAACCAGTGCCTAATGTAGTCTCAGATGGGGGCGGGGGCGGCTATTTTGCTGCCCCCCTGCAAAGTGCCACCCTAGACCAGGGCCTTGTCTGCCTAGGCCAAAATACAGCACTGATGTTTTAAACTGCCGGCGGTCCTCTTTCACAGCAGGGTAGTCCCAGCGACGGAAGAGGTGACCCCCCTTCCGCCGCTTCCCGGTCATTTTCCCTGCTTATTGGACCCGTTGGAATCGGGGAAAATGATCCGGTCCGCTCTCCTCTCACGCAGGAAGTTGAGGGAGGGCAAGATGGCCGTCACTCGACTCTGTGGCCTTGGAGGGCCGAAGCGACGTCAAACGTTGTTTCCTAGCAACGGATTTAAAGAGCCAATTTTTTTTCATTATAAAAAAAAAAGGACTCTCTTTTTTTTTTTTCTTTTTTAGTGTAGATGTGAGATGTGAGGTCTTTTTGACCCCAGATCTCACATTAAAGAGGACCTGTCCTGCTTATTTCAATTACAATGGATGTTTACATTCCTTTTAATAGGAATAAAAATTATAAGTTGATGTACTTCAAGAAATGGACCAACGATCAGGTCGCAGGCCTTGTAAATCTGAGCCATAGAGGCTTGATAGCGATGTGCCCAAGAGGCACCTACTCCTCTGGTAGAATGTGCCTTTACAGGAAAAGGTGGAACCTTTCCTACTAAACTATACGCCTGCGTAATCACCTGGCGAATCCAACAGGAAATTGTAGATTTAGATGCTGCCAACCCCCTTCTGGGGCCTTCTGGCAGCACAAACAAGCTCTCGGTCTTACAAATCTGAGCTGTTTCCTGTAAATAGAATTTAAGAGCACGCATTACATCAAGAAAATGCAATAACCTTTCCTCCTCTGAGTGAGGATCTGGAAAAAAAGAAGGTAGTATAATGTCCTGATTTAAATAAAAGGCAAACACTACCTTGGGCATAAAATCTGGGTGTGGACGTAAAATCCCACTATCCTGATAAAATATCAAGAATGGCTCTTTACAAGAAAGAGCTGCTAGTTCCGATACCCTTTTAGCTGAAGTTATCGCAATCAAAAAGACCAGTTTCTTGGTCAAAAGAACCAAGGGTTCGAAGAAATGGCTGCATCCACGGTGGGAATTTTTAATCTCTTAGAAAACGTATCCTCCATAGGATATAGCAATGAAAATCTTTTAAGAGGAACAAACATCCTATCTGGATGATCCCAGTCATTATACACGTCATGCTCCAAGAGTGGATGCATGGGAAATGTCTGAGGACTCTGAGGAGGGCGCAATGAGCTTAGGGAGGAAAAAGAGGCTTCAGTTGTCTCTAAGGGCGGGAGTTTAAACTCAGCCCGGACCATATCAGCAAGAGACTGGATAAACAATTTCTGGGATTGAGAGGCTGATTGAGATTCCTCCGACTCTAACTCCCCGGAAGGGGAAATTTCAGTTTGACCTTCTATAGGGTCACCCTCAGCAACATCTTTCACATCCTCTACCCAATCCTGAACTGATTCAGAAGGTGGCTCAGGAGAGGGGGGTCTAACCCACTTCTTACCCTTCATGTGGTGCTGCAGTCTTGTCAGCAATCCTACCCTCTAGACTGGCTAATGCCGATGCCAAATCGTCCTTGGTAACATAGGCTGTGGTAGAAGTACACGGAGTAGCTACTATGCCTGACAACTGTAATGGCTCAGATTGGCTAATTGCCTCTGGCTTATCAGAAGGAGTAGACATAGTGGAAGCACAACTAGGGCCTTCAGGTCCTGATGGATAGTGCCCTTTCCAACTGAGCTCCCTCCAGCCCTTTTTCGGATAGACATTGCTTTATAGCAAGACATACTTGAGGTACTACCTTTAAAGTGTACTCAAGGTCTGTGCTAAGCCTACACAGCCTAATGCACACAACACTGATTACCAAAGATACAGGACCTATTAGTGCCAGTAACATACACCCACAGTGACTCACGCAACCCAGCTGCTGCTGCTCTTTGTTCCTTTCAGACTGTGACAGAGGCTAGTGTGTTGGAAACAGTTCCTTGCAGAACGTGCCCTTTTATGCATGTGCGGCGTGGTGCGCGTAGTCCATGTGCACTCCATATCGCGTTTGAACACGCCCACCACACGGCGTAAGCCTGTACTTGAATGCGAAGGTTCCCACGCGTGCCCGAATATGCTTACGCCATAGACACGCGATGCAGCAGAGGCAAACATGCGGACGCTTATGTGCCAAGGCGAACACGACAAACAAATGGGGGTCAGAGCAGTTAAGGCTGAATCTTGTTTGTCACAGCTGATACCTTTCAGGTGATCAGCTCAGGGTAAGAAACAGTGTAACAATATGCTTTAAACAGACTTTAAACATACTTTGCATAAACTTGCTACAATGTAATTACAAACAGAAATACATTTGGCACAAGTCTCTGTAATCTTATTAAAGGGAACAGTGCATAAAATATTTACAATTTTTAACCTTTTAAGGTTTTTGTTTGCTGTGTAAATATTTAAAATGGACTCACCAGTCCTGCCGCAGGAAACTGCTATAAGCAAGAATCCAATCTTCACCCTTCACAGTGAGCATGGTCTTAGAGACCTTCAAGGACTGGGTCCCCTATATAAGAGGGGCCACGGCCTTGGACCTGTAGAGCACCCTGCACGGAGCGCCTTTGGGGTTTGGTATTATAAGGGTCCGGATCCCAGGGTCCAGCACCTAAAAAAGACAGCGTTACAGGCAAAACCTCGTATCTGCTTCCCGAGGCTCGGGTACCATCTTTCTAGTCCATTGATTGTTTTAGATGGATCCGATAGCTAACCCCTTTGATTCTTTGTTTGGGGTATCATAGCATTATCTTCTTTCTTCTTCTTTGAAACATAACAAACATGTGGAGCTCCTCTCCACAGCGACCTTCACCTTTCAGACACTGGTGAAAAACGGAGGTACTTCCTGTATGGGAGGGGTTATATAGGGGGGTCATCAATTCTGATTGGTTGCCAGTGTCCTTCACCTATAGGTGGCTATATAACCCATATGTTATGATTTATGGTTCTGTGTGCTCTGATGTACGAAAAGAAAAATTATTAGTTAAACCCACAAGTGCATTTTATTACCACTACTATTCCTTTATACTGGCTTTTAGAATTAAAAAATGCAGCAATTTAGAAATTGGATGAAAGGTTTAGCACTGGGAAACACTTTTTGAAAGATAAATAGTGCGTTTTATATACAACTCTATAAATGAGACCAAAATGAGGGACAAATTTATTTTTTTTATTTATTTATTTCAGGTACTTATATAGCGCTGTCAATTTACGCAGCGCTTTACAGATACATTGTACATTCACATCAGTCCCTGCCCTCAAGGAGCTTACAGTCTAAGGTCCCTAACTCACATACCTACACAGTAGGGCCAATTTTTTTATACAGGATCTAATTAACCTACCAGCATGTCTTTGGAGTGTGGGAGGAAACCGGAGTACCCGGAGGAAACCCACGCAGGCACAGGGAGAACATGCAAACTCCAAGCAGGTAGTGTCGTGGTTGGGATTCGAACCAACGACCCAGGAGGTAAGGGGGACAGAGGGACTTTGCTCTGAATGAGGGACAGTTCCTCAAAATTATGGACAGTTGGGAGCTATGCCGCTGTGATCAGACACAGCAGGAGCCAATCAGATGGCCCGGCGGCCACTATGGCCGCCAGCCACCTGTGATCTTGCAGGAGAATGACAGAACGTCAGTCTGCCTATGTAAACAAGTCAGACGGCTGTTCTGTCACAGATGAAGAGAGAGATCTTGTGTTTCAGCTATGCTGAAACACAGATCTCTCTTTTCCTCTAGTACATTAATACCCCACACAGTTAGAAAGCACTCCATAGGAGCACCCCCGATCACCCCTAGTGTTAAACTCTTCCCTGTCAGTGTCATTTATACAGTAACAGTGCATTTTTTTGTAGCACTGATCACTGTATTGGTGTCACTGGTCCCCACCAAAGTGCCACATTGTGTCCGATCTTTCTGCCACAATGTCACAGTCCCGCTAAAAATTGCTGATCGCCGCCATTACTAGTAAAAAACAATAAAGAAAATAAAAAGTCCATACATTTTTCCCTTAGTTTGTAGACACGATAACTTTTGCGCAAACCAATCAATATACACTTATTGGGATTTTTTTTTTTTTGGCCTAAACTTATGAAAAAATTTGATTTTTTTTTTTTTTGGGGAACGTTATATAGCAGAAAGTGAAAACTATTTATTATTATTATTTTTTTTTTTTAAGAATTGTTGCTCTTTTTTTGTTTATAGCGGAAAAAATAAAAAACGCAGAGGTGATAAAATACCACCAAAAGAAAGCTCTATTTGTGGGAAAAAAGACATACATTTTATTTGGGTACAGCGTCGCACAACCGTGCAAATTGTCAGTTAAAGTAACGCAGTGCCGATTTGCAAAAAATGGCTTGGTCATTAAGGGGGAAAATCCTTCTGAAGCTGAAGTGGTTCATAACTTCAAATTATTGTAAATCCTTATTTATTTATTTTTTAGCCTAGATACTTTTTTTCTGGGGTCCCTTGCTTCTGCCTTTTCCAACCCCTGCCAAGTGCTCGCCTTAGCAACCCACTTGCTATGGGGGTACTTGTACAGGCTCGCTCCCGAGCCAGCTGTGCGCGTGCGCTTCAGAGACCTGAGCTGCAATACTGAGTTATATCCAGCAGATGCCCCTCTTGCTCCCTCCTCACTGGCTGTGATTGGCAGCAGTAGGAGCCAACGGCTTCCGCTGCGATCTCTGAGCCAATGAAAGAGCTGAGAAAGTAGCTGCTCTTGTGCACAACACTGGATCGAGATGGGGCTGGAGGAGGGTTGCTGCACTCAGAAGGTTTTTTTTACCTTAATGTAGAGAATGCATTAAGGTAAAAAAAACTTCAGCCTTTAGAACCACTTCAAGTTAGCCAATAAAGAGTATCAAACATATTAAAACATTTGCATGAGCATTCATGCAGCCATTACAAATAATCCCCATATTGTGTCTATTATGTTGATTTCCTATGGTCAGCAGGGACATCTAGTGGCCATAATGCAGTATTTGTTTTTTGTTTGTTTTTTTAAAACCTAATAATGAAAATACTGCATTATGGTCACTAGAGGGAGCTGACATTTATAGGAAATCAATCTAATGCACATCAATAAACTCCACACTTTCTGCAACTCCGAAAGTATAACTTTAGATTAAAAAAAAAAATGTATAGTTTGATACGGTTGCCTGTCTGTGTCAATGCTAGGGAAAATGAATTCTCTCTGATTGTCCTGGTCACTACATTCATGGGAAATCCACAATTTTGTAGTTTGTCACAGGAACAGAAGGGGAGATCTTTCTGCAGGTGATTATTAGCTCCATCTAGTGGCCATAATGTTGTGCTTTTCTGAAATACTAAAATCTGGAAAATCAGGTCACATGCGTGGTCACGCCCGGCATTCCATGCGGGTGTCACTTACGGAAAGTGGGTGAGAGACGGATCGGTATAGGGTGCGTGGGAGATGGAGCGGGTGAGAGACAGAGCAGTATTGAGTGGATGCCGAACTGAGTGGTATCACCCGGGTATCACTTACGGCAAGTGGGTGAGAGATGGATCGATATCAGGTGGGTGGGAGATGGAGCGGGTGAGAGACAGAACAGTATTGAGTGGATGGCGAACGGAGGTGTATCACCCGGGTATCACTTACGGCAAGTGGGTGAGAGACGGATCGGTATCGGGTGGGTGGGAGATGCGTGGGTGAGAGACAGAGCAGTATTGAGTGGATGCCGAACAGAGCGGTATCACCCGGGTATCACTTACGGCAAGTAGGTGAGAGATGGATCGGTATCGGCTGGGTGGGAGATGGAGCGGGTGAGAGACAGAGCAGTATTGAGTGGATGCCGAACAGAGCGGTATCACCCGGGTATCACTTACGGCAAGTGGGTGAGAGATGGATCGGTATCGGGTGGGTGGGAGATGGAGCGGGTGAGAGGCAGAGCAGTATTGAGTGGATGCCGAACAGAGCGGTATCACCCGGGTATCACTTACGGCAAGTGGATGAGAGACGGATCGGTATCAGGTGGGTGGGAGATGGAGCGGGTGAGAGACAGAGCAGTATTGAGTGGATGCCGAACAGAGCGGTATCACAGGGGTATCACTTAAGGCAAGTGGGTGAGAGACGGATCGGTATCGGGTGGGTGGGAGATGGAGCGGGTGAGAGACAGAGCAATATTGAGTGGATGCCGAACGGAGCGGTATCACCCGGGTATCACTTACGGCAAGTGGGTGAGAGATACCCATCTGCCAGCAGATATACTAATGGGGAATTGCTTATATCTTCAATTTGTACATATGTGAGTGGCCTTATTCAATAACATTTGTAAACGGAATTATGCTATGTGACATCATTTTACCCTTACATGAGCAATATTTGGAATATCGGCAATATCGGCCAGTTCCGGGGCCGATACAGATATGTCGGCAAAAGTCAATATCGGCCCTCGATATATCGGCCATGCCGATAATCGGTCGATCCCTAATATACTGTATACTTGTATCTGTTCTTCAATAAAAGTCTTATGTTTTCTTACCACCCTACGGCTAGTGACTGGGTGGGCTAAGGGATCTTGGATCGTTCTGTTACTGGGCAAGGGAAGCTTATAGGGCGGACATACTCTTTTTGAGTACGGGGGGTCCGTCACAGTACTCATGCCATGAATAGAGCTCCAATAAGGTCGGACTGTGAACAGATCTCTTTTTTTTATTGTAGAAGTCCCCATTCCAGAAGCCAATCAGAAGCTGCGCAGTGGTGGGCAATGGAGGAATTTTAAACAGCAGCTTTTGTGGCGCTGAAATTGACCGGGCTGACTTTGTGTTTAGGTAAGGGTAAAATAAGAGCATACCCAATGAATCAATTAAAATTGATTATGGGGGGGCTTCCATCTTTAGCTATCTAAATTAAATGAATAAAAATTCAAAACTGTCCAATTTATAAAGGAATTATTAGTCCCGGTTTACCCTGGTGCGATGCGGGAAACCCTGCGTTTCAGTACCAGTTCCCGCATCACATCTGAGTTGCAGACTGGTTCACACTGCAAAACTGCTGGGGGTGTCAATGTAAAGTTAATGACACCCCCAGATCAGTGCGAACTGTCAAATGGTGCAGGAAATCGGATTGCATAGGTCTGAACACCCATGCAATCTGATTCCAGTGCGGACCAAAAAAAGGGTCCTGCACCATTTTGGTGCGAATGTGATGTGATTTCAGCCATACAGCAATGGGGTGCAAATCACATGCGATGACTGTGCTCGCACAAGTGTCAACCCAGCCTTCTTATTACTATGTACTGTATACTGTAGTGTTCAGCATTAAGACTTTGGCATCTGCTGGACATAACTCATTATTGCAGCTGAAGTCCCTGTAGTGCACACCTGACCTAATCAAAAGTGCTTAAGTTGACTGCTGGACATTTAGCCTGAGCCTGATGACGGGTTGTTAATCTGTCTTTTTGTGCATGTATTGCGAAAGAGCCCCTGTTTTCAACCTCACATTACATAACCAGGTTCTGCAGTAGTGACACACAATGGATTTGCTTTGTTGCCGCTGTAAGACTAGAACCCACTGGTTCATTAAAACAATGCACTCCCTGTGTGGTTAATGTCATATCTCAGCAGATGTTAAAGGGTAACTCCACTTTAGTGGGGAAAAAAATAGCAAATAAAGCAAAAACAATATAGCGTTTACAATTGCGACACAAATCATATTGTAATTAAATGTTGTTAAAAATTATCTTTCTTTGTCAATCTGCAGCCACTGCAATTTTCTGAAATTGCAATGCAACATGGCCGACTGGAGCTGTTCTGTACACAGAATGTGTACTGACCACACCCTGAGAAACATAATTTCCTGCTTGTGTGATTGGCTCATCAATTTTCCCAGAAGTCTGCACTAAGATACAAGTCAGATTTCTGGCATCCCCTGCAACAAAAATGTAATTTTTGGTGAGATACCCCCAATAGGAACACGTCTAAAGGGATGCAGGCCCAGCAGATTTCCTCATTAGAGCCCTGCAGCTGCCACAGCTGATAGATAATTATGAAACCACTCCCATTAGACCTACTCAACACAGAGGAACAAATAATGATTTCTTCAGAATAACAAAAGGTAGGAATCTGCAACAAAGTTTGTTATAATCCGTGTAATGTACAGAGATCACCCAGAGGGGAATTTTTTTTTCTCAACAAAAGTGGTTACGCTTTAAGTATTTAGCCAGAGGCATTGTAGTAGCTTTGGGTGCCTGAACTCAGGTGCCCAAAGTAAAAAACAGGGGTCTTCAAACTATGCCTAGTCATGTCTGTGAATGTCAGAGTTTTACAATGCCTCATGGGACGTGTAGTTCTGCAACAGCTGGAGGGCCGTTGCATGAGGATCCCTGATATATAACTTTAAATCTAAACTCCAGGAAAACTGCTAAAATACACACTTAAAATACATATAAGGGACCTTTTTCACTTGTGAATGGATTTTGATGTCCATCCAGTCCTGAACTTTACACAGCTCTGTCACATAGCAGAGCCCTGCCTGGAAGGGGGTGACCCAACCTTTCTCTGCTGCAATTACTAGATGCTAAACACACCCTGTTTATTTACATTGTTCCTTCTATTTCTGTATATGGATGATGGCACTGTAATTATTCTAATACAAATAAAATAACTTAAAAAATATCTAAGTACCTTTTTTTTTTTCTAATCGATATCCAGCTGTCACATGACCCAGCTCTCTCCCAGCCTGTCTGCAGGGAAACATAAGCAGGAGGAGCTTCTAGTCCTCTGCTGCTGGTCACATGTACTAAATTAAAAATAGAAAAAAAAATCAGCCTTGGGAATACAGAGTAAAAATAAATAATGAATATCAATAAACTGTTTTAAATTGCCATAAAAATATATATTTGAAATCAAATGTGTATTATTTTGTTTGGCAATAGAATGGTGTGGGTGGATTTCTGCCAGTCACAAGCTGTGTCGTGCCCCTCCATCCTGTGTCTTCGAATCAGAGGGAGATGAAGCCTCCATTAATCTACAAGTAATATCCATCCACACCCATTGTGTTTAGCTGATTAGTAGGCATGGAGGAGGAGAGGGGAGGGAGTGGGCTGTCATTTACCACTGTGTATATGCAGGGCTGGTCCCTCCCATGGGTCCCGCTGGCTCCATTGGACCCAGGCAGAACTTGGAGAGGGGCAGCAAATTGACTCCCAATATTTTTTTTTCCCAGCAGTTTTGTGTGTCATCAGTTTAGGGCGCGTTACGGGCGGCATTTCTCCATCTCATACTGCCGCATATAGTGCAAACTGATAAGTATGAGGAGGCGGAGCGTCTCCTCCAGGGTATGTCCTTCACGTGATTGTGGTCTGCAGAATGACGTCAGACATCAGCGCACTCCATGTCATGCAGGGCACGCTGGATCTTCTAGGGTGATGGCCGTGGCAGACACAGAAGGGATAGGAGAACCGATAGCAGTATATAAGATTTTCTATATTTTATATTTGTATAAAATAATGGATGTGGGGGCAGCATTTTATTCTTGGACCCAGGCAGCAGAATGTCTTAGGCCAGCCAAGTGTAGACGGTCACATGTGTGACTCTATAGTCACATGGGCTTCTCAGATGTGATAGGGAGGAAATGCTCAGCATAGAAACTCACTGAAAACTGAGCATGTGCAGCGTTGCCACAACAGCTGCAAAATCCCTAGCTAAATTGGGGATATGAACAGAAGGGGGAGATAGAGAGCAGCAGGATCAGCCAGGTTTTTTGCAGAATGCAGAAAATGAATTTCAAAGGGACTGAGTGAGTATGAACTGCATGGAATACATTGTTAAGTCAAGACGGAAATTGGGTAGTAGTGATGAGCCGAACACCCCCTGTTTTGGTTCGCACCAGAACATCTCGAACAGGGGAAATGCTCTAGCAAACATGCAAACTCCATTAAAGTCTTTGGGACACGAACATGAAAAATCAATAGTCCTCATTTTAAAGGCTTAAGGCCCGTACACATGTACCGATTGTCGGCCGTAAATATTCGGCCAACGTCCGATCGGCTGATTGTCGGCCTGTTAGTATGATGCTTCCGACAACCGACTGCGACTTTTCGGCCGAACAAAATTTGGTGTGCAGGCTATAAAATTTTTGTAGGCCAACAAAGAACGGCCGATTGTTCGTCAGTCAGTACAGATTTCGGCCGACAAAAAGCAGATGAGCAAGACTGGGCATGCTCCGAGAAGAAAAAACACACGGAAAGTTAACCATTACATGACATCACTTCTGCAGTCGGTTGTTGTTGGCCGACAAAATTCGTGTGCAGTCTTTAGCACTTTTCAACCAACAAAACAGCACCGGACAAAAGACGGCCGATCGTTCGGCCGACAATCGGTACGTGTGTACGGGGCTTTAAGTGCAAGTTATTGGCCAAAAAAAGTGTATGGGTACCTGGGCACTGCTCTGAATCAATGCAAAAAAAACATTTAAAACAATAGTTTTTACAGGAGCAGTGATTTTAATAATGCTTAATGTGAAACAATAAAAATGAAAAATTGCTTTAAATATCCTGCCTGGGGGGTCCCCTTAATGTGCCTATAAAGTGGCGCATTTGTTCGATGTTTGTAGCCTGCTGCAGCAATACTGACATTTCTAAAGGAAAAAATGTAATTTGAACTTGCTCGCAGCTGTAATGTATTGTCGGCTCCTGGCAATACAGATAAAAAAAAATGGAAAAAAAAAAAAACGGCGTGGGGTACCTCCCAAAATCCATACCAGGCCCCTCGGATCTGGTATGGATTTTTAGGGGAACCCCACACCAAAATTTAAAAAAAAAACGGCAAGGGGTTCCCCCTAAAATCCATACCAGACCCTTATCCTATCACACAGAGTGGCTGGCCAGGATGAGGGTGGGGGCGAGCGAAGAGCGAGAACCCCCTCTCCTGAACCCTACCAGGCTACATGCCCTCAGCATGGGGGGTGGGTGCTTTTGGGCGGGGGGGCTCTGCCCCCCCACCCCAAAGCATTTGCCCCCATGTTGATGGGGACAGGGGTCTCATTCCCACAACCCTGGGCTGTGGTTGTGGGGGTCTGCGGGCTTATTGGAATCTGGAAGCCCCCTTTAACAAGGGGCCCCCAAATCCCACCCCCCATGTGAATTTATATCGGGTACATCATACCCCTTTCCATTTACCAAAAAAGTGTACAAAAAAAGACAAAAGCCAGTTTTGGAAAAGTCCTTTATTAAAAAAAAAAAATAGTATCTCCCGATGATCCTGAGTATCGCCCGCCACTGACATCATGTAATGTATTCACTGCACCTAAGCAGTGCATTGTGGAGCGGCTAGTGATGTCAGATCCCTATAAAAGAGATGTCAAACTCAAAACAGCTCATAGCGCGGGAAGCGTCCGGAGAAGCAGGAGCTTCTATTTATTTCTGTTTTTCGGGCGGGCGGGCGAATGATCATCGGGGGACCCTATTTTTTTATTTTTATTTTTTACTAAAGGACTTGTCCAAAACTGGCTTTTGTCTTTATTTTTTTGTACACATTTTTGGTGAATGGGTAGGGGTACGATGTACCCGATATCCATTCACATGGGGGGGGGGCTTCCAGATTCTGATAAGCCCCCCCACAGATCCCCACAACCACAGCCCAGGGCTGTCGGGAAGAGACCCCTGTCCCCATCAATATGGGGGCAAGGTACTTTGGGGTGGGGGGGCTGAGCCCCCCCTGCCCCAAAGCACCTCCCATGTTGAGGGCATGTGGCCTGGTATGGTTAGGGAGGGGGGACGCTCGCTCGCCCCCACCCCCATCCTGGCCACCCAGGTTGTGTGCTTGGATAAGGGTCTGGTATGGATTTTAGGGGGAACCCCACGCCGTTTTTTTTATTTTTTATTTTGGCGTTTTTATTTTCAGCAATACTGATATAAACTGATGTGCCTATACATATATATATATATATATATATATATATATATATATATATATATATAACTTTGTGGTATACACTGCACTTTCTGATCTCAAACTGTAAAAGCAAAAATCTCTCTCCCTGCCAGCAATTTATTATTAACCTCAGAATTCCACTTATATGAATCACCCGCTGGCCAATGGATTCGAACCCACAACATCACAATTGCAAGCCTGGCATTCTGCCACCTATGCCACCGTCAAACAAGCTCAAGCTGCACACACTCTCCCTGCCTAACTAACTAACTTCTATCTCACTCTACACACAGTGGATGAGATAGAAATAAGTGAGAGTAAGTGCAGCTTAAGGAGGCTTGACGGTGGCATAGGTGGTAGCAGCTTGCAATTGAGATAGTTGTGGGTTCAGATCCCCTGCCCAGCAGGTAATTTATTGGAATCCGAGGTCAGAGTCCATGATAATGCAGGAACTTACATTTCCCACGAAGAAGCCCATTTGTTCGTCATTCAATGAACGAGCGAAGAGCCAATATTCGAGTCGAACTTACATTCAACTCAAAGCTCCTCCCTATTGGGTAGTGAAAGGAGAAGCAGCACATTGATAAGCTCATCTTTATGCTTGATCCTCCTATCTACAAGTTGCTATCATATAAGCACTACAACACAGCTGACTGTGCTGCTTCTCACTCTTCCAGTTTGAGCTCTGCTGTACATGGATTGCAGTAAGGTGATACCAAGTCAGATTTACACTGCTTGCATTTATTAAAATGTAATTGTATTATTGAATATAGTACTAAAATAACTAAAATAACTTTTGTAAAGCTCAGCTTTAAGATAAAAAAGATACAAACCTATACTAAAAATATGAACGTAATGATAATGCGCTGTGCTTTCTCTTTAATTTATTGTAGGTTGAATTTACCTCCACTGAACTGGACCAATGACGTGGGGACAAAGACCGATGTCGTCACTGCAAACCCAAGTATCCTAATAAATAAGTGAGTGCGGTGTTTTCCAAACCACTTTAGCTCCTGAAGGTTGTCCCCCGTTCATGACCAGGCCATTTTTTTTTTGCTATTCAGCACTGTGCTATCTTAACTGAAAATTGCGCGGTCATGCAACACTGTACCCAAAACAAAATTTATATAATTTTTATCACACAAATAGAGCTTTCTTTTGGTGGTATTTGATGACCTCTGGGTTTCTATTTTTTATTATATAACCAGAAAAAGACCAACAATTAAAAAATATATATTATATATATGTATGTATATATATATATATATATATATATATATATATATAATTTTTTTTTTTTTTTTTTTTTTTTTTTTTACTTTCTGTTATTTAAAAAAAGTTAAAAAATAAAATCTCTTAATAAATTTAGGCCAAAATGTATTCTGCTACATGTTTTTGGTAAAAAAAATAAATAAAATCCCAATAAGTGTATATTGATTTGCTTGTGTAAAAGTTATAGTGTCTACAAACTATGGTATATATTAGTGATGAGCCGAACACCCCCCTGTTCGGTTTGCCCCAGAACATCTCGAACAGGGGAAAAGTTCTAGCGAATAGATATGAATAGAACTGTTCGCCGGCGAACAGTTCCCGGCGAACTTAGCATGTTCGCGTTCGCCGCTGCCGGCGAACATATGCGATGTTCGGTCCGCCCCCCATAATACATCATTGAGGCAAACTTTGACCCTGAACTTTACAGTCAGCAGGCACATTTCCAGCCAATCAGCATACCTCCCTCCCACACCCTCCCACCTCCTATAAATAAGCAAGGGCAGCATCCATCTTAGATCATTCTGAAGCAGTGTGTGTAGTGAGAGTAGGGAGAGAGCTGCTGCTGCTGCTGCTGTTAAGCTAGGGACAGTTAGTCAGTGTTCCTGGTCTTGCAGTGTTCTTGGTCCACTACTGCTGTAAGGACAGCACCCCAAAAAGCCCTTCTAAGGGCTGGTATTTGTGTAATTTTTTTTTATATATGTATATATATCTATCTATCTATCTAGTGTCCCCAAAAGCCCTTTTAAGGGCTGGTAATTGAGGTTTTTTTTTTTATTTATATATATACATATATATATATCTAGCGTCCCCAAAAGCCCTTTTAAGGGCTGGTAAGGTAATAGAGTTTTTTCTATATATATATATATATATATATATATATATATATATATATTGTACACTGTGACTGCAGTTGCCTGCCCGCTGTGTGTGAGAGGCCACAGACCTACCACAGACTGCACTGTGTGCACACCACACTCATTTCGGGTGGCACAGGCACAGTACCTGGCATTTTAAAAAATATTTTTTTTTCCTCTGTCATAATTGCAGTGAGTGCTGTGTCAGGTCCACAGAGTGTACTGTACCCACTGCAGTGCACTGCCCACCACTGATATATATACGGTGGCACAGCATCTTGTTGCAATAAATTGAAACAAAAAAAATATTTTTTATTATTGCAGTTGCCTGGGCTGCCAGTGACTGTCAGGTCCACAGAGTGTACTGTGCCCACTGCAGTGCCACTGTGTGCCCACCCACCACTGATATATAAGGTGGCACAGCAGCTTGCAAAGTAAAAAAAATATATATATTTTTTTAAATTGCAGTTGCCTGGGTGCCAGTGACTGCTGTCAGGTCCACAGAGAGTGTACTGTGCCACTGCCCACCCACCACTGATATATAAGGTGGCACAGCAGCTTGCAAAGTAAAAAAATATATATATTTTTTTAAATTGCAGTTGCCTGGGTGCCAGTGACTGCTGTCAGGTCCACAGAGAGTGTACTGTGCCACTGTCCACCCACCACTGATATATAAGGTGGCACAGCAGCTTGCAAAGTAAAAAAAGAAAAAGCCAGCCGCAGAGAAGCCATATTCCTGAAAATATAAGAAAAATGCTGTTTTTTAGGGGTTCTGAACATGCTACAGAGTTGAAACTTGACAGGTACACTTTTTAGACCCCCCAGACACTAAATACAAAAAATGACATGCCTGCCTAAAAAAATGCCCGCTAAATGCCTGCAAGAGAAAAAGCCAGCCGCAGAGAAGCCGTATTCCTGAAAATATAAGAAAAATGCTGTTTTTTAGGGGTTCTGGACATGCTACAGAGCTGAAACTTGACAGGTACACTTTTTAGACCCCCCAGACACTAAATACAAAAAATGACATGCCTGCCTAAAAAAATGCCCGCTAAATGCCTGCAAGAGAAAAAGCCAGCCGCAGAGAAGCCGTATTCCTGAAAATATAAGAAAAATGCTGTTTTTTAGGGGTTCTGGACATGCTACAGAGCTGAAACTTGACAGGTACACTTTTTAGACCTCCCAGACACTAAATACAAAAAATGACATGCCTGCCTAAAAAAATGCCCGCTAAATGCCTGCAAGAGAAAAAGCCAGCCGCAGAGAAGCCGTATTCCTGAAAATATAAGAAAAATGCTGTTTTTTAGGGGTTCTGGACATGCTACAGAGCTGAAACTTGACAGGTACACTTTTTAGACCCCCCAGACACTAAATACAAAAAATGACATGCCTGCCTAAAAAAATGCCCGCTAAATGCCTGCAAGAGAAAAAGCCAGCCGCAGAGAAGCCATATTCCTGAAAATATAAGAAAAATGCTGTTTTTTAGGGGTTCTGGACATGCTACAGAGCTGAAACTTGACAGGTACACTTTTTAGACCCCCCAGATGCTAAATCCAAAGAAATTTTTTATTTTTACTTTTTTTTAATTTTTCCAATAATTGTCTCTCTATCAAAAAATTATAATTTTTAAGAACTTTGCGTGATCCCTCTCCGGCATGCCACAGTCCAGGTGTTAGTCCCCTTGAAACAACTTTTCCATCACTATTGTGGCCAGAAAGAGTCCCTGTGTGTTTTAAAATTCGCCTGCCTATTGAAGTCTATGGCGGTTCGCCGGTTCGCGAACATTTGCCGATGTTCGCGTTCGCCGTTCGCGAACGGCGAATTTTAGGTTCGCGACATCACTACTAGCGAACATGCAAACTCCATTCTACCACCTATGCCACCGTCAAGCCTGCTTAGGCTGAACACACTCTCCCTGCCTAACGAACCAACTTCTATCTCGCCCCCAAAACACAGTGCATGGCAGCCGCCCCTGAGCCATGATTGGCTAAAGGCACCTGCCTTTGGCCAATCATGGCTCAGGGACAGCTGCCGCGCACTGTGTGTAGGGCGAGATAGAAGTTAGCAGGGAGAGTGTGTTCAGGCTAAGCAGGCTTGACGGTGATGTAGCTGGTACAATACCAGGCTTGCAATTGAGAGGTTGTGGGTTCGATTCCCTTGGCCAGCGAGTGATTTATAAGTGGAATTCCTTCAGGCAGAGTGTAGTAAGTTTAACAGCTGCCCCTGAGCCATGATTGGCTAAAGGCACCTGCCTTTGGCCAATCACGGCACAGATGATTCGATTGGCCAAAGCACGGAGGGCAGAGTCTATTTGTCATTCGGCGAACGAGCTGTGTTCGAGTCGAACTTAGGTTCGACTTGAACACGAAGCCCATCCCTAGTATATATACTGGAATTTTTATTTATATATTTATTTTATACTAGTAATGGCGGCGATCAGCGACTTATAGTAGGGCGGCGCACAGTCTGACACCAACTGACACTTTGTGGGAACTAATTGCCACTGACATCACCAATGACAATATTAGGGTGATCAATGCTAATAACATGCACCGTCACTGTAAGAATGACACTGGCTGGGAAGGGGTTAACATCTAGGGTGATCACGGGGGTTAAATGTGTGCCTAACAATGTGCAATGTATCTACTGTGTGCTGCTTTTACTGGGGATATAGTTGTTGTTTAGCAGGGAATGAAAAGCAACAAGATCCTCTGTCACTGAACATAGCTCTGTGTTGTTTACACTCACAGAGCTGTTACATAGTTCCATAGCTATATCAAGGATGAGGAATTGTGCCCACTGCCCCCTCCCCCCACTCCTAATGCATGCTGTAGAATGAGGTGCACCACCCTGCACAAATACATACATATTCGCCAGCACGCCACAGATATTGCACAGCAGTCTGAATAAACTTTATATTGCAAAAGGATCACATCAGGATAGGTGCTATCTACCTGTATCCGTGATAGATCAGTGTTGAGCTGGTGATCCCTGCAGCACCACAACAGATAGGCCTATACTCAGGAACACACAAACAAATGGGGCAGTTCATAGGAAATTCACCCCGCTGCCGTATCCGAAAAATAGAAAAGAGAAAAAAAAAACGCTCCCGCCACTTTAGACGCCTCCAGCGTAATGAGCCGCTGGAGCTGTGACAGCTCTTTTATGGGAAAGGGGAGCACCGCCCGGTGGCACCACCCCTTCTGATGTGACGTCAGTAATTTATTCACTGCACCTGAGCAGTGCATTATGACGTCAAATTCCTATAAAAGAACTGTCACAACTCAAACAGCTCATTACGTGGGAGGCGTCTGAAGAGGCAAGAGCTTCTTCTTTTTTTTTTCTCTATTTTTCGGGTGCGGGCGGGCGACGTGATTGGCGATGGATTTACTTTTGGGGACACTATTTTTTTTTTTTAATAAAGGACTGGCTTTTATCTTTATTTTTTTGTACACTTTTTTGCTGAATGGATAGGGGGACGATGTACCCGATATCCATTCACATAGGTGGGGGGCCGGGATCTGGGGGCCCCCTTGTTAAAGGGGGCTTCAAAATTCCAATAAGCCCCCCCCACCCACCGACTCCCATAACCACAGCCCAGGGTTGTTGGGAAGATACCATTGTCCCCATTTTTTTTTTTTTTCATTTTATTTAATCTGTATTGCCGGGAGCTGACATTACATTACAGTTGCAAGCAAGTTTAAATTACATTTTTTCCTTTAGAAATGTTAGTATTGCTGCAGCAGGCTCCATACATCAAACAAATGCGCCACTTTACAGCCACATTAAGGGGACCCCCCCAGGCATGATAGTTAAAGGAAGTTTTCATTTTTATAGTTTCACTTTAAACAAGCATCATTAAAATCACTGCTCCTGTAAAAATGATAGTTTTTAAAAAAAAAAACAATGTTTGCATTGATACATGTCCCCCAGGGCAGTACCCAGACCCCCATACACTTTTTATGGCAATAACTTGCATTTAAGCCTTTACAATTAGGACTTTTGATTTTTCATGTTCGAGTCCCATAGGCTTTCATGAAGTTTGCATGTTCGCTAGAACTTTTCCCCTGTTCATGGTGTTCTGGTGCGAACCGAACCGAGGGTTGTTCGGCTCATCACTAGTGGTGAGGGCCTGTCCCCCACCACCACCACCACTGTGCCCTGGGCGGCTGCCCCTCCTGCCCACTGATTGTCCCGGCCCTGCACATGCTCAAAGAGGTCCAGATTTAGAAGTTGTTGGTCTGGGGGATGATAGATTGTAAACGTTTTCGTAATATGACCTACATCAACTTAAACTGTTGTAAGTATTTTTTTACCCCATGTTTGGAAGTAATAAATGGTATAAAGTTTTTAGCCAGTTGGTGTTGTGGAATATGTGCTAGGAATTAACATTGATTACTGTATTCATGGAAGTTTCTCCTACATTTCACTAGGTTTCCTTTGACCTTAGATAGACACAAGGACTTGAGGGAATCGCAGAATTGATTTAGTTTAGTTGCTACATCAAGTGTTTGAGAAAATTTGTGTACAAGTCCTAGATCTTTAATCTTCTGGAAAATGGCAGAGATCTGGTAAATTCTTTCTTTTTTAAATCTAGCTCCTAGTGTCCAATCAAACTCCTTGGGTTTATGACTTATGCATTTCCTATACCATGTATTGAATAATGCCTGGGGTGGCATCTGGGAAATTGGTTTTCTTTCTTTTCAAATGTTTTTATTGGTACATGTATATTACACTACAACACAGAGAATTTGTATGATTCCTAAATGCATGTCATAAACATTCAACAGTCCGTATAAAACAACAGGAAATGACTTGACCTTCACATAAGGGGAACATTAGGGCTTATAGGGCCTATAGCACTAAAAGCCAGGCCTCTGGTACAGAAGGTGAATGTAGAATAAGAGGAAGGTTTAACATTTAAAGTAACAGTAAGTAAACTTGTCCAGAGAGACGTTCTCAAGAAATTGTTCAGAGTAGCATCTCAGTATGGAGTAGTTTCGGTGTAATGCGGCTTTTTCCCTAATGCGGTATTCAAATTATACATCAGGGAGAAGGTTGGTGGTTGAATACAGTATTCCTTCTGTACCACTAACCTTGAAAAGGAATTAAATATAACAAGAAAGAGGGGGGTCTGTGACCTGTGCATGCGTGGGCCAAATACAGGGTTGCTTATGCACCTTGAGTTGGAGAATGAGGTGGACAGTAGGGATTATCAAAGCAGTCCTGAAAATAGAAGAAGGAGAGAAAACATGAAGGGTAGAGGAACATCAGAGCGGAAGGGATTGGTAGGGACAGGGGATACCTAGAGAGGACCTCAACCAGTGCGGCCAGGCATTTACATTAGTCATGGGTGGCAGGGGTATAGTTTCACTACTAAGGTAGTATAAGGGAGTCATCTAGGTCTGGGGGTAAGAAGTGGGTGATCCAAGTCCTCCAGAGTTTTTCATGGGAGGACACTTTGTCTAGTACGACCACTTCAGTTTGGGCATGTTTTATGGCTTGGGTGATTCTAGGGTTCATAGCTAGCATACATAAAGAGGTGGATTTCCATGCTTCAGCTATGGTTTGCTTAGCTGCTGTGGTGACAAAGGTTTAAACTGACGGTACCTTAAAGCCTCCTGGTTCATTGTTCAGGAGCGCTACTACCGGGTCTAGTGTCAGGAGGGTATCAAAAAGAGTTGATAGGATCCCAAATACATCCACCCAAAAGGTATGGGGCACTTTCACCAAATGTGTACATGAGTGCCTGGTGTTAGAGCCACGGAAGCAATTCGGGGAATATTGGGGAAGGAATTTGGATATCCTGGCGGGAACCAGGTACCACCTAGTGAGCACCTTATAATTGGTTTTGAGTACCACATGTTTGTTGAAGCTGATTTAGTTGCCTGCCAGATTTGTGACCTGTCCGCTGTATCAAGAGTGAGGTTAAGGTCTCGCTTCCATTTATTAACAGATGTTGGCAGGGACCTTGCTGTCAAGATAGTAGTTGAGCGTACAGGTCCGAGATGAGCCTGCGTCTATGAGGGTCGAATTTGAAAGCTCTTTCAAAGGTTGTAAAACTTGGGGTAGTTGAGCCAGGGGGTACACATTGGGTAAAGAAGTGCTTGACTTGGAGGTACCTAAAGCGTTTTCCGATGGAGGAAGGTTATGTGATTCACAAAGGGTTGGGAAGGGTGTGATAGTTCTTGAAGTAAAGAAGTGGTAGGCTCAGATCAACCCTGCATTAGACCAAGCAGAAAAGGAAGATAGTGTGAATCAGGCCAGGTTGAAGGAGGGGTTACGGAGGAAGGAAAGATGGTGATTGTAAGGGGATTGGAGGCCAAAATGAAATTCAAATCTGTCCCAATTGGTTAGGTTGTGTTTAGTGATAGGGTTAGTGATGGTTCGACATTGCGAGGGTGATAACCACAAAAGGTCGCTGTGTTCGTTTAGGATCTGTAAAAATAATTGCAATTCCAAAAATTTTAATATTTCTCCTAGATTTTATGTTATATGATGTTATAGCATCTACACGCGCCCATAATCCACACATTGGTATAAAAGCAATCAGTCTAAAATTAATAAAACATTTAAATAAAATGAATACAAAAAAAAAAAAAAGCAATCAGTCTAAAAATGTTCAAATCTAATCTTTACAACCAATTCATTTTTTTCTATAAGTAGCTCACCAATATTCTATAAAAACATGTAAGGGGTGCTTACATTTTGGCCACTTTCTTCCCACCATGGCGTGTAGCTGGGGTTCTGTTCTGTGATTGGAGGAGGGGACATTGGTTATTGGGTGGGGGAGGTTAGTCTGGAGAGGACTGTGAAAGAAGGTCTGATATGGGATTGCTCAGGGAAGTTCCACTGTCCTGAAGAACACCCCCAAAGGAACTCTTGTGGAGAAAGACTGGTATGTTTTGCCAGATGCAGAAGCCACAGTTCAATAAAAGTTCTTCCTGCTGTTTAAATAGATAATATGCTGATCAGGATATCATGCTCTACATTGGGATTATTTTAAGTAAAAACCCCATTGAATATCAAATACAAAATTGCAATAAAAGCACCTTAGCTGTAAGAAATGAAATGAGTGCAGCTAAGAGATAAACTTGAGCCAGAATTACAGTATCAGATTGCCACCAAAGAATGGCAAGGTGGCTACACTTCTGATGCCCAAGATGGGAGTCACATGAGATGAATTTCAGAAGAAAGTGAGCAGATACTGAGACCAATGAGTAATGGCAGGAATTGGGTCCAAGTCTTAAACACTTTATCATTTTTTTTTTTATTCCCCTCTTCCAGTCTTTTCCCCTCCTCTTGCTAGAGAGATTATTCTCATCTTGGGTTTTGTAAAATTGAATTTTAATTGGATATATACATATGCATTATTTTAATGTTATTTCTTTGAATTCTTAGAATCAACATACGTTTTTTTTTAAAAAAAATATGTCATATGTGAACATGAAGTCTTGAAGAAGTGGCTTTTGACCGCAAAACATGTTAACAGTATAACTTATGACATTAACGTGTTGAAGAAATCTTGTATTGGAAATATGTGACATGGGATCAACATGGGATCAATATTGATTGTAAACCCTTCTGTATGAAGTGTTATCTTTTATCATCTTGTAGTTTTTGAATACATTGCTGGTGAATAGTGTTGGGCGAACATTGGCTGTTCGCCTGTTCAGCGAACATCCGAATTGTCAGGGCATTCGACCATTTGTTCGACCTGCGAATGCCCCACAATGCCCTGCACCGCCGCACAGTGCATTGGAAGCCCTAATTGGCTGAAGCAATGAAAGCTTTGCCCAATCAGGGCACAGAGCATTGTCAGAGCCATTATTGGACACTGCCATAATGACTCTCTCCAAGTCCCACCCACACTATAAAAATATTGTTCCTATAGCAGCCATTTGCAGTGTGATATTGGCGTGGAGAGAGATAGAACAGGGCTCTGTTCAGTGCTGCTGGCTAGTTAGTGTGCTATAGTGTGCAATTGTGATTCTTTTGTGAGTGTAAAGTATAATTATAGTGTGAATATGGTGATACTGTAATGCAACATTAATTTTTACTTTAGTGTCAGTTTAGTGCATCAGAGTAATTTTTCTGCAGTATATTGCAGTGCCTTTGTGCACAGTTACTACAGTATAGTGAAGTGCGTTAGTGCACGTTTATGGCAGTATATTGCAGTGCGTCAGTACAGTTTTACTGCAGTATATTGTAGTGTGTAGTCGAGTGTGTCTGTGTAGTGAGTACTGAAGTTAGCCACTTGCCGACCGCCCGCCGCAGTTTTACTGCGGCAGGCTGGCTCGGCTGTACGAACCGATATATTACTATGTCGGTAGTGCACGTGGTGCTGGGGGGCGAGCGTGCACTGCCGCCGGCGACCTCCCGCCCCCTACTAGGCAGCGGGAATGTCGATGCACAGGGCCGGCAGGCGCGATGGCCGTTGGCCATCCGCGATTGCTCCCGGTGAGAGAGAAGGACGGTCAGCTGTTGTAAACACAGCCAACTGTTCTTCTCTCTGAAACGATCACAGAGCGCCTGTGATCCTTCTATATAGGATCACAGGTATCTATGGTCATTTCAAAAGCCCATCCCCCCACAGTTAGTAAACACTCCCCTTGGCTCACATTTAACACTTTGATCACCCCTAGGTTAACTTCTTCCCTGCCAGTGTCTTTATTACAGTAACAGCGCATATTTTTAGCACTGATTACTGTAGTACTGTGTATTTATGGGAAAAAAAAGGACATCAATTTTATTTTGGTACAGTGTCGCACGACTGCACAATTTTCCATTAAATAACGCAGTGCCAAATCGCAAAAAAATGGCCTGGTCATTAAGGGGGCAAATCCTTCCAGTCCAGAACTGGTTAAAGTGCACTAAACACCACTTTCCATTCACATACACATTTCCCCATTTCTATAACATTTTGTTAATTTTGTTAATAAGCCCCCCCCCCCCCAATCATGTCTGAGAGGCCAACGAGGAGAGGCAGATGTCCCCATGGCACTGTGAGGGGACCAGCAGCGTCAGTGTTCACAGGCAAAGGTGGACAGTCCTCAGGCAGGGCATTGTTTAATGATGTTGTCTGTGCTATCCAGCCACAGCATGCAGAGGAGGTGGTGGACTGGCTTACTTAACCCTCTTCATCCTCCTCATTCTCTGTCACCCAAGCAGAGACTAGTGTGCAGTCCACCGCAGCTTCCAGAGTGGCTTATTCTGCCTCCTTGTCCATAGCTATTCCTGCTATAGCCCCAGCATCAGGCATGAAAGAGTCAGCTGAATTATTTGAACACAACGTCAGCCACTTGCTTCTTGATAATGCACAACCATTACTTGATTCTGATGTTGGTTCTGAGGTTAAGAAGTAACATGAGCCCACAGAGAGGGGAGAACACTGGTAAACAAACATTTGGCAGTCATGTTTCCCAATGAACTTGAGCCTGAGTGTACTATAATGTGGCTTCTTCACATAAGGTTTGCTCACTGTGGAGCAAAAGTTTGTAATTTCCATCCAAAGTCTGTCAAAGAGGCACCAGAATGTATCCAAAAAATCTCTAATCTTGTTCCGAGTGCACTAAATTGTGGTCTCTTTATACAGACTGGCTTCCCAAGCCGTTGTTTACAATTTTGAAAATAAAGATAGCTTACAGGGAAAATCAATTTAAATGTAATTTTTTTTTCTTTTCATATGTCAGTTTTGCTGCAGCAGGTTCTATACATCGTACAGATGCGCCATTATACAGGCAGACTATAGGGACCCCCAGGCACTATATTTAAGGGAATTGTTAACTTTTATGCTTTCACTTTAAGCATAAGTAAATCACTGCTTTGGCAAATCATTCCTTTGCAGACAGCAGGTGCTAAGGTCTGCTCATTTCTGCCAAAGCTACTGGGACAAAAGCTGCAAGGAAACTGCTTGGCCAGCAGGTGGTGCTGTGGAGCAGAGGAGCAGAGCGCGGGATCAGAGGCTGTCAGGGCGTGCAGGAGAGAGGAGTGTGTTGTGCGTGACCGACCGACCGACCGACCGCGTGTGAGTAACCCCCCCCCCCCAGGAGAGCAGCGGCGGGGAGTGGCGCTCGAACCCCCCCCCCCCCCCAGAAGCGAGCGGCAAGCGGGTGGCGAGCGGTACAGTAAACCCCCCCCCCCTTTTTTTTTGCGGCGGGCGGTGAGTGGTGCGGACCCCCCCCCCCCCTGACAGAGAGGGAGCAGAGGAGACTAGCGGAGCAAAGGCTGACCGGGAAGTGACAGAGGGAGGCGGGTGCAGAGCGGAGACTGACCGTCTGAGGGAAAAAAAAAAGCCAGGAACTGCTAGAGACAGACTTAAAGGGACATACACTAGGTAAGTAAGACTGGTGACTGAGATTGTACACTGACTGAGGGTGTAGTGTAGTACCTGAGTACCTGTGAGTACCTGTTACTACCTGAGTATCTGCGAGTACCTGAGTATCTGCGAGTACCTGAGTATCTGTGAGTACCTGTGAGTACCTGAGTATCTGTGAGTACCTGTGAGTACCTGAGTATCTGGGAGTATCTGTGAGTATCTGGGAGTATCTGTGAGTACCTGAGTATCTGTGAGTACCTGAGTATCTGTGAGTATCTGTGAGTACCTGAGTATCTGTGAGTATCTGTGAGTACCTGAGTATCTGTGAGTACCTGTGAGTACCTGAGTATCTGTGAGTACCTGTGAGTACCTGAGTATCTGTGAGTATCTGTGAGTACCTGAGTATCTGTGAGTACCTGAGTATCTGTGAGTACCTGAGTATCTGGGAGTACCTGTTACTACCTGAGCGTTGTGCGTCTGACCGGGCTGTGCGACTCGGGGTTGTGCGTCTGACCGGGCTGTGCAATCGGGGTTGTGCGTCTGACCGGGCTGTGCGATCGGGGTTGTGCGTCTGACCGGGCTGTGCGACTCAGGGTTGTGCGTCTGACCGGGCGGTGCGACTCGGGGTTGTGCGTCTGACCGGGCTGTGCAACTCGGCGTTGTGCGTCTGACCGGGCTGTGCGACTCAGCGTTGTGCGTCTGACCGGGCTGTGCGACTCAGCGTTGTGCGTCTGACCGGGCTGTGAGACTCAGCGTTGTGCGTCTGACCGGGCTGTGAGACTCAGCGTTGTGCGTCTGACCGGGCTGTGAGACTCAGCGTTGTGCGTCTGACCGGGCTGTGAGACTCAGTGTTGTGCGTCTGACCGGGCTGTGCGACTCGGTGTTGTGCGTCTGACCAGGCTGTGCGACTCAGCGTTGTGCGTCTGACCGGGCTGTGCGACTCAGCATTGTGCATCTGACCGGGCTGTGCGACTCAGCGTTGTGCATCTGACTGGGCTGTGCGACTCGGTGTTGTGCATCTGACCGGGCTGTGCGACTTAGGGTTGTGCGTCTGACCGGGCTGTGCGACTTAGTGTTGTGCGTCTGACTGGGCTGTGCGACTTAGTGTTGTGCGTCTGACCTGGCTGTGCGACTGAGGGTTGTGCGTCTGACCGGGCGGTGCGACTCAGTGTTGTGCGTCTGACCTGGCTGTGAGATTGTGAGTGTTGTGCAACTGAGTGTCAAGCGAGTGTAGCGGAACACCAGAGGGTGAGAAGGTAGCGTTAGGAAGCCAGGAAATAGCCACATAGGATAGGCTTAAATCGCTGAATCCCCATTAAGATTAGATTAGTAGGTACAATGCCCGGCGGGTGTGGAGATGCGACTCGGTGTACATCTTGTGATATGTATGCGTTCCTCAGACATGTGATCGAGGGCGAATACAAATGTGCAAAATGTAAGCACGTTGCTTCCCTGGAAGCTCAGGTCCTGAATCTAGGGAAGCAACTGGCAACACTGAGACGAATGTCCATGCCGGAGGAGAGCCAGGATCGTACCAGTCAGGTGCAGGCAGGGGTCTGCACAGAGGTGGGCGGAGTATCGGAGGAGCAGGCATCAGAGCAGTTTAGAGGGGTGACAGTTAGGAGGGGTAGAAGGGGACAAGGCAAGGAGGCTGATCCTGGGCTGGAGCACCCCAATAGATACGCCCCGTTGTGTGATGTTGGGGAAACCAGTCAGGGACCAGCATTGCTGGAGCAGAGCGACGCCCCTAGCAGCCAGGGGAAGAACTCCTCCAGTGAGGCTGGGAGAAAGGGAAAGGAAAGACAGGTGCTGGTGGTAGGGGACTCAATTATTAGAAGGGCAGACAGTGTAATCTGTGACATAGACCGTGTGCGCCGAACAGTCTGTTGTTTGCCGGGCGCTCGGGTTCGGCACATAGCGGATCGGGTGGACAGATTATTGGGTGGGGCTGGGGAAGACCCAGCTGTCATGGTACACGTGGGTACCAATGACATAGGCAGAGGAAGACGGAGAGTCCTAAACGATTTCAGGGACTTAGGCGCTAAGTTGAGGACTAGGACCTCCAAGGTAATATTTTCCGAAATACTACCTGTACCTCGAGCCACACCAGAGAGGCAGCGGGAGATTAGGGAAGTTAACGAGTGGCTGAGGAGCTGGTGTAGTAAGGAGGGTTTCGGGTTCCTGGAGAACTGGGCCGACTTCTCAGTCGGTCACCGGCTCTTTGGTAGGGACGGATTGCACCTAAATGGGGTGGGTGCAGCCGTACTGGGTGCGAGGATGGCCAAAGAGTTAGAGGGGCTTTTAAACTAGGGAATGGGGGGGAGGGTACAGATGTAGAATTAGCCAGTGGGAAGCAAGTTTCAGAGGGCAGAAATGGGGGCATTAGCGATAGGGTGTTCGGAGCTCCTATACCCAGGGTGGGTACGGGGAAAAATCAAGAGAGCAGCCTAAAAACATCAAAAGAGGATAAATATAACCGATCAAAATTACGAGGTTTGTATACCAATGCCAGAAGCCTGGCCAACAAGATGGGAGAACTGGAGCTGCTGATGTTTGAGGAGGACTTAGATTTTGTGGGGATAACTGAGACTTGGTTTGACAGCTCTCATGACTGGATGGCGTCCATTCAGGGGTATTCCCTTTATCGCAGAGATAGAGAAAGTAAAAAAGGGGGAGGGGTATGTTTGTATATTAAGAACAGTATACAGGTAAATATGAGGGATGATATTAATAATGGAGCTATGGACGAGGCAGAATCCCTATGGGTAGAGCTTCAAAGGGAAGGCACGGCGGGGAAGTTAATATTGGGCGTATGCTATAGGCCCCCCAACCAGAGGGAGGAGGGTGAGGCGGACCTCATGTTACAGATAGGATTGGCAGCAAGGATGGGAAATGTCATTATAATGGGGGACTTTAATTATCCAGATATAGACTGGGCAGAAGGAACCGCACACTCAGCCAAGGCTCGGCAGTTCCTAAATGTTTTGCAGGACAATTTCATGGGTCAGATGGTGAATGCACCGACAAGAAACAATGCGGTACTTGACCTACTGATTACCAACAATACAGACCTGATCACGGATATAGAAATACGGGACAACTTAGGGAACAGTGACCATAGGTCAATTGGTTTCATTATTAATTACAGTAATAGGAAACACAAGGGTAATATAAGGATGCTGAATTTCACAAGAGCCAATTTCCCTAAACTGCGCTCGCTGCTAGAAAATATCAAATGGGATAGAACCCTGGGAACAAAGAACACGGAGGAAAAATGGGAGTGCTTCAAGAGCATACTTAACAAGGGAGTGGGCCAGTGCATTCCACAGGGAAATAAATTTAAAAGAGCAAAACTAAACCCTGGGTGGCTAAACTCCAACATTAAAATGTATATTAGAGCTAAAGAAAAGGCCTTCAAAAAATACAAGACTGAGGGGTCATTGGCAGCATTTAAGCATTACAAAGAGTGTAATAAGAAATGTAAAGACGAAATCAGGGCGGCTAAAATAGAACACGAGAGACATATAGCGGAGGAGAGTAAAAAGAACCCCAAGAAGTTCTTTAAGTATATAAACAGTAAGAAAGCCAGGCCAGAGCACATTGGCCCCATAAAAGATGATAAAGGAAAAATAGCCACAGAGGACAGAGAAAAGGCGGAAGTGTTAAATAATTTATTTTCTTCAGTCTTCACAAAGGAATCGGGGGGCTACACGAAACCCGCTTGTAAGGCCGAACTAAATAATACACCTCAGGAAGTGCCGCCATGGCTAACAGAGGATAGACTTAGAGCTAAACTAGAGAAACTTAACATAAATAAATCCCCGGGACCGGATGGCTTGCACCCGAGGGTTCTTAATGAGCTCAGCCAGGTGATTGCCAGACCATTATTCTTGATCTTTAAGGATAGTTTACAGACGGGTATGGTGCCAGCTGATTGGAAAAAAGCCAACGTGGTACCAATATTCAAAAAGGGGCCGAGATATATCCCGGATAACTATAGGCCGGTCAGCCTAACATCTGTAGTCTGCAAAATTTTGGAGGGGATGATAAGGGACCACATACAAGACTTTAGTAATGAAAATGGTATTATAAGTAGAAATCAGCATGGATTCATGAAAAATCGTTCGTGCCAAACCAATCTGTTAACCTTCTACGATGAAGTGAGCTGCCACCTAGATAAAGGTAAGCCTGTGGATGTGGTGTATCTGGACTTTGCAAAGGCCTTTGACACCGTTCCTCACAAACGCTTACTGTACAAACTAAGGAAGGTAGGTATGGATCATAAGGTGAGTACCTGGATAGAGACCTGGCTCCAGGGGAGAGTACAGAGGGTGGTGATTAATGGGGAGTACTCAGATTGGGCGGGTGTGGAAAGTGGGGTCCCCCAGGGTTCTGTCCTGGGACCAATCCTGTTTAATTTATTCATAAATGATCTAGAGGAGGGGATATCTAGTACAATCTCAGTATTTGCAGATGATACTAAATTAGGCATGCCAATATCTTCTATGCAGGATGTGGAAATCTTGCAAGCAGACCTGAACAAAATAACGGGGTGGGCAACCACATGGCAGATGAGGTTTAATGTAGAAAAATGTAAAGTAATGCACTTGGGTGCCAGAAACCAGAAAGCAAGCTATTCACTAGGGGGTGAACCTCTGGGTGAGTCTAGGATGGAAAAGGACTTGGGGGTACTGGTAGACAACAGGCTTGGCAGTGGCATGCAATGCCAAGCCGCCGCAAGCAAAGCCAACAGAATACTGGGATGTATAAAAAAGGGGATTCACTCCAGAAATAAAGAGATTATTCTCCCGCTCTACAAGACTCTGGTCCGGCCACATCTGGAGTATGCTGTCCAGTTCTGGGCACCGGTCCGCAGGAAGGATGTGCTGGAACTGGAGAAAGTCCAGAGGAGGGCAACAAAAATAATTAGGGGAATGGAGGCCATCAGCTATGAGGAAAGGCTACAAGCACTGAACCTATTCTCTCTGGAGAAGAGACGTTTGAGAGGGGATATGATATCAATGTACAAATACTGTACTGGCGACCCTAGCATAAGGAACAAACTATTCAGAGAAAGGGAATACAATAAGACACGTGGCCACTCACTAAAACTTGAGGAAAGGCGGTTTAACCTTAAAGTGCGTAGGGGGTTCTTCACTGTAAGAGCGGTAAGGATGTGGAATTCTCTTCCACAAGCAGTCGTATCAGCGGGGAGCATAGATAGTTTCAAAAAACTATTAGATGTACACCTTAAAGACCACAACATACAGGGGTACACAATGTACGGTTAAAAGCAAACACACACACGCATCATGGGTTGAACTGGATGGACTTGTGTCTTTTTTCAACCTCACTAACTATGTAACTATGTAACTATGTAACTGCTCATTTAGAAATTATGTTTTTTACAAACTTTGTTTTTATTGATACATGTCCCCCAGGGCAGTGCCCAGATCCTTGTACCCTTTGTATGCCCAATAACTTGCATCTAAATCATCAAAATGGCCACTTTTGATTTTTTTTTTTTTGGGGCTTGGGTTTGGGTCCCATAGACCTCAATAGGGTTTGTTGTTCAGCGCTGAACTTTTGCAGTGTTCGGAAGTTCTGGCGCGAACCGAACAAGGGATCTTTTGGCCCATCTCTACTGGTGAGTCATCCTAGATTACCCGCTATTATTTTTGCTTGTTTGAATAAAATAGTTTTGGGTTGGTGACCTACAGGTAAACTTTGTTCCTTCCCACATACATACACATACTCTCAAGTCTTAGACATCCCTACTCTAAGAGTCCTTTAAACACTACAGAAGGAAGTTAGAGCACTGACAAGCTGTGCACCATGAAGTTTGCACAATTTGTGTATTCAGTTCAGTGATCAGAGTGAGGGGGGCAGAACTATACATTGTACAACATAGCATATTGGGTGAAGAATTTAGGACTATGGGGTCAATTCACTTTGAGTTACATAACGATTGAAAAAATGTGGAAAAATAACACATGCAGGACATCTTTTTCAAATGTGCAATTCACCAAGAATTTTGCGGTAAATAACTTAATAAAGAGTCTGTAATGAGGTAATTACAGATGCGTTTGATGCGAAGTTTAGGAGTGGGCGGTAGCTGGTCGTTAAGGCCAGGAAAGTCCTTAACAACCGATGACTCATCAGCTGTCAGCAGGTTTCTCACTGATAGCTGAATGTAAACAAAAGAATTGTCGGCAATAAAATATGAGAAAAAAACAATGTGAGGCCCTGCCCCAATCCATACCAGGCCTTTCGGTCTGGTATGGATTTTAAGAGGAATCCCATGTCAAAATAAAAAACGGGATGGGGTTCCCATCAAATCTATACCAGACCATCATCCAAGCATGCAGCCTGGCAGGCCGGGGAACGGGGGGGGGGGGGGCCCTCGCTCATTCCCTCCTTGGTCATACCAGGCCACATGCCCTCAACATGGGGGAGTGCTTTGGGGCAGGGGGACTCTGCCTCCCCAAAGCACCTTGTCCCCTTGCTGATGGGGACAAGGGCCACTTCCCCCACAACCCTGGCCGGTGGTTGTGGGGGGTCTGCGGGCAGGGGGTTTACTGAAATCTGGAAACCCCCTTTAACAAAGGGACCCCCAGATCTTGGCCTTCCCCCTATGAGAATGAGTATAGACAGTAGGCAGTTTTTGACGATTGCTTTATTTCAAAAACAAAAATAAAAAAATCCCCCGGTGTACATCCAGCATCAATCATGATGCCTGCCGCCACCACTGACATGAAAAGAAAACACCTCCGCTCCCGAGAAATGCTCCCACCATCTGACATCTCTACCATCTGACAGTTCCTAAATAAATAAGGAGTGTGGTTACCCAATGATGTTACCTTGTGACACCATCAACCGAAAGCATGCAGTTCAATGACGTCACTTAGTTATTTAAGAACTGTCAGAGTAGGCGGAGCTGTCAGATGAGCCTTCGTCAGGTTCTGACCTTTTTTTTTTCTGGGGTCGGCAGTGGCAGAGGGCATCGTGATTGACGCTGGATCTACACCGGAGGACATTTTCTTTTTTAATTTTTGTTTTTTAAATACAGGACTTGTCAAAAAATTGGCTACTGACTTTTTTTTTTTACACTACACTTTTTCTTTTTTTGGTGAATGAGTAGGGGAACTCACATTGGGGAGAAAGCGGGATCTTGTGATCAGTGCCTTGATTATCATTGAAAAAATGTGCCCTGTCACAGGAAAGCCAGTTATGTTCTGTCCACCAGACTTTATTCAGTATACTTGTGTTTATGTTGTTTAAAATAACATATTGGGGTTTTCTTGATTTATACAAGTGAGTTATATACAGAGCTCATGCGCCATCTACTGTCCTTTTTTGGTATAGCTCTAGTTCTGCATATAATGTAAACTCGGGATGTGTTTAAATAAAGTTGTTAGGAAGCATAGCATTTTGGGTAGGGAAGTGTATCAGTCACCATTTTCCAGAAGATACAGCAAGGCAACAAGACATGTTCTTATCAATCCCTCACCATCACCCCTGAGAGAGCTTAAAAAATTAGTTCTTGTTAACCCATCCTGCATTATAGATTATTGTTTCTTTGTTGTATACAATATTGTACTGATTGATGTTATTTTTATCAATTTGTAGTTTCACCTGGCTTGTTCTAATAAATTTGAGATCAATGAAATATGGTATCTGAACTTTATGGAGCAGGAAGGTGTAGCTCTGTGTCCTAGAGACAGAACAAGTTATCATTTGTTTACATGTGATGAGTTGTGATTAGACACAGCGGATCACATGGTAAAGGTCCACTGTGATTGACCCTTTACCTCGATCTGCGATCAGCTGTGTCCGAAGGACACAGCGATTACAGAGTGTGCCCGGTGCACACTCTGGGGTAGCATGGCAGGGCAGTGTTCTGGGAGGACGTCAATAGACACTCTCCCAGAAATGGGTGACCATGCTGTAGCCATCATTCGGCTATAGCGTGATCAGCAAGAGTTTAAAGTGTATCTTTAAAAAAAAAAAATTGCGTACAAATACTGTGTCAAATACCAAATTGCAATAATCACCATTTTAGACCCCGTTCACACTGGGGCGACGCTACTTGCCGGGGCGACCTCAGAGCGGCCGTCACGGACTTCATATCATTGAAGTCAATGCAGTTCGCTCCAGGTCGCCCCAAAGAAGCTCCGGACCCTTTTTCTAAGTCGGAGCGACTTGTGTCGCTCCTATTAGAACGGGTCCACAGCTACTCTATGGCAGGCGACCAGTTCGCCTGACAGGTTGCCCCAGTGTGAACGGAGTCTTATTCTCTAGGGTCTCCGTTAAAATATATATATATATATAATGTTTGGGAGTTCTAAGTAATTTTTCTAGCAAAAAATACAGATTTTTACTTGTAAACAAAAAGTGGCAGAAAAGACGGTTTCTTAAGTCATAGCTCCCAACTGTCCCTGATATCGAGGAACTGTCCCCGATTTGAAAAAAAGTCCCTCTGTCCCTCTTTCCTCCTCATTTGTCCCTAATTTTGTTCTGATCTATATAGTTGTATATAAAATGCATTATTTATCTATCAAAACGTGTTTCCCGGTGCTAAATCTTACATCTAATTTCTAAATTGCTGCATTTGTAATTTTCAAAAGCCAATATAAAGGAATAGTAGTGGTAAAAAAAAAAAAAAAAAAAGGACATGTAGGTTTTACTAATACATTTTTTTTGTATAATTCTCCTTAAAGGGGTGTGACAGGGGTGTGTGTCCTATGCCTACATACTTTTTCTAATAGGTGTCCCTTGTTACCATCCCAGAAAGTTGGGAGGTATGCTTGATTGGTTAAAGTGGAACGTCACTCTCTCAATCAACATGGACTATTTCTAATCTTTATGCTGCTAGCATTAGTAAATAGCTAGAAAAGTATATCATATTTACTTGTTTTACACTTTTTTTTAATTTCTTCAGTTACTTCCTGGTTTCCATGCCTCAGCAAATTATGTCGTACATCCCAGGTGTCTTGAGGCAGGGGAGGGAGGGTTCTCAGCTCAGCCAATGCCTGAGACAGATTCCAGGAAGTAAATGATACATAAATCATCTGCCCTTACTAAGATGGCAATGGCCAGAAATGCCAGGGAACATTTTTCAAAATAATTTCTCAGCAAAATAAAGCATGAAGACATGGATGGATGGGGGTGTTTGTTATAAATACTAAAAATAAATGAAATAGGGTTTTTGTTTGTGGTGCCCAGATGCAGTGCAGTTCCACTTTAAAGCGGTTGTATCCCGCTTTTTGACACTTTTACCTACAGGTAAGCCTATAATAAGGCTTACCTGTAGGTACAAATAATATCTCCTAAACCGGCACGGTTTAGGAGATATTTACAGTGCATGCAGCCGCTTGCGCGAGCGGCGCATGCGCTCTGAAGGTCCGGGGGGACCTTCAATTAACTTGCCGGGAGCTTGCCGGAAAAATCATCGCGGCTCCGGCCAATCAGCGCGCTGGAGCCGTCTCTTTCGGCCAATCAGCGCGCCGGAGCCGCCGAACCCGGAAGAGACGACGAGGGATCATGGCAGCGCCCGCATCGATGTCCGGGGGTCCGTGTCGGGGCTTCGTTTTAAGGTAAGTTAAACATAATGGGCTAGTATGCGATGCATACTAGCTCATTATGCCTTTGTCTTGCAGGTTTTTTTTTTTTTTTTTTTTTTAATAGGGTTTACAACCGCTTTAAGTAATTGTATGATCAGATACTACTCGGCTATAGAGCTGTAAACATGTAATTATATCTCCTCTATTAGGTTCAGCAGTCTCATGGAAAGGAGGAAACCATTCAGCACTCGGGTGAAGGAATATGGCTCCACTTTAATCATCCTACCAGCATTCTCTTATGTGCAGAACACAGAGCTCTCCCTTCGGGCACTGTACACCATCAATGACTTTGACTTGAACAGCAGAGCTGTCTTCTTCAACCCAGACTACCTCAGGAACCTGGCAGCTTACTGGAAACATATGGGAATCAAGTCTCTTCGGCTGTCTTCTGGTCTTATGTTAGTGAGTGCAGCCATCGAAATTTGTGATAAAGTGACGCTTTATGGCTTCTGGCCCTTTTCCCAAGACTTGGATGGAGTTCATATTCCTCACCACTATTATGACAATGCTCTACCAACTCCTAAAGTTCACTCCATGCCTGATGAATTTTATCAATTCCTACAAATGCACATTCAAGGGTCTCTACACCTGAACCTGGGACAATGTTAAATGTTCTGTGCAGCACACAAAAACTAGCAAAGGTGTTCCCATTTATTGAACAATAGAAATACAGGAAGTTCATAGTACTGGACTGTTATTTGCACACGGTGACACAATTTAAAATTTTAAGATGTCAGTTTATACATGTTAGGCTGTAGACTTTGACTGTTTTGGCTGTAAGTATAATTGATCAAATCTTGAATGATGCTTTTTTTGGACCCAATTTCACAGATTCTAATGTCTTCAGCCAAAATATTTTTGATTGTTTGGTTTTCCGAAAGGTTTATGGGAACCATGTGACCTCCAAGGGACCAATGAAAGACACTAGAAAAGTTCTCTAGTATAAAAAGTGGACTTCCAAATTTGGATGCACTGTTTTATTTCAGACCCTATCCCTATAGCTAAAGATACGAGACAGGGGTGCAATTGTGATTGGCATCACCCCGATATCCATGGAGTCCGCTGCCAACCTCTTACTCACAAGTGTCCACTCTTTGCTGATAACTTGCTCCTTTTCGTTACCTCACCCTTTATCTTAACCCTGAATATTTTCCAGCTGCTGCAGAACTTTGGTAAATATCGGGTCGTCAACTTTTCCAAACCCCATGGCTTCTAATGTGTCGACCCCCTTATCCTTAGTAGAACACCTCCAGGATCATTTTTCCTTCACGAGGAACTACTCGTTTATCCCATATTTGAGAATCAACTTGGTCGCATCAATTGATCAACATTATAAGACCAATTACCCCCTCCCTTCTCAAGAAATTAGAAGGTGACCTATCACAGTGGTCCCACTTTAGTTTTTACTGGCTAGAAAGAATTAACATGCTCAAGATGATGCTCTTACCCCATATCCTTTGTTTATTTTGGTTGCTTCCCATCCCCATGTGAAATCCCACCTTACCAAATTTCAATCCTCTATCATCCGCTTAGTGTGGGAAAAGATGGGTCACTGTTTCTCTAGTAAGGTGTTATACAGGACCTGTACCCAGGGGAGATTAGTCCTCACTAATTTATAATGGTATTATTAGGCAGCCTAACTATCACAGATCTCAATTATTTATGCAAGGGGAGCCAAACCTGATTGGGTCTCTATGGAAAGACAAGCCTTGCTGCGTCATACCTTGGACTATCTATTGTGGTGCTCCCCAAAGATCTGACCCCTATATTTTCTCTCACTTAGTAGCTTTGTGTGACACTCTGCATAGATCCCCAAATATGGGTCAGAGTTAAGACCACTAGCACATATTTTTAACAATCCTTATTTTTCCCTGGGATGGATATTAACTAGGCTAGCGGTATCCCCGAGCGTGACTCGGGGTAGGAATTTCCTGCTATTATCGTTATCCCCGAGTCACGCTCGGAGTGGATGTGCAGACAGCGCAGCGGAGCGTCTTACCTTATCCTGGCGATCCAGTGATGAGCTCTCATTGCTGTGACCGCCAGCCGAGATCCCCGCCGCTCGTCTGTCGGTAGGAGGACTTCCTAGTTCCGTTCCCTGCAGCAGCAATGCTGCATGGGAGCGGAACTAGGGAGGGAAATTAAAAAAAAAAAAAAACGTTGCACAAAACACAAACACATTTTATATTTTATATATATATATATATATATATATATATATGCATATATGTATATATATATATATATATATATATATATATATATATATATATATATATATATATATATATATACCTATATACACACACACATATATATATATATATATATATATATATATATATAATTATATTATTGATTTGATTATAATTCATGCGTTATATATATATATATATATATACACACACACATATATATATATAATGTATAACGCATGAATTATAATCTAATCAATAATATAATTTTATTATATATATTATATATTCTATAATAAAATTATATTATTGATTTATATTATTGTTTTGGTCAGGTTTAAGTCAGTAATTACTAAGAATTGTAGGCCTATAATACGCCAAATTTCCATGAAATAAATTGTACCGCTTTTGGTACAGAATTCCTGACAGAATCATACCGCCAGGGAGGTTAATGCTTTCCAATGGTGTCTAAATAAAGGACTATTTAGAATAGGTCACCTTTTCAACTCAAATGGCTCCCTATCTTTAAGCACTTGTGTTAGTAAACTAGAGATGCCTTCTTCAGAGAGATTTTGCTTTACCCAATTTTCCCACTTTCTACATTCCATCTGGGTTCATAGGCCAGACCCACCAGGAATCACAACCTGTGAGCATTGGTGCTCCAAAGTCACGGATCAGAGAGGAGGTATCTCTATAATCTTCTTCGCTTTGGCTGACTACACAGATAAACCCCCCTACATGCTAGGGTGGGAAAGAGACCTTGAGATTCATTGGGTCCTGGACACCTGGCATCTCTGTTTCTCCCATTAATTCAAGGGTTTGAATAATTTCTCCTTGATTGAAGTCAACTTAAGAGTCATATCCCGATGGTATATGGCCCCTTGCCACCTGGCTAGATCATACTCTGAAGCCTCTCCCTAGTGTTGCAGGGTCTTTACACCACATTCTGTGGCAATGTCCTAGAATACGGGGGTTTTGGAATCAAAATTTTCACCTGATCTGTAAAATAACTGGGGTTGCACTGAGTCAAACTCCGCAGATAACCCTCCTTAATCAGCGGGTAGACCAGATTCCCAAATGCTCCCAGGCATTGATCTTTTTCATTCTCTTAGGGGCTAAGATCACAATAGCTCATGCTTGTTAGCACCCTTCAGTCTCTTTCACCTCAGCCAAGCGTAAAATGTGGTGGATAATGTCTCAAGAAAAAAATGTGAGTGTAATCCAGAATAACGGAAAGAAATTTGATTTAATCCAGGAACCCTGGGCTTGTTAAATGAAGGTCTCACTGTTGCCCTGATTGGTCATATTTTTTGTCCTACTCCTCTTCACCTGTACTGTCTCTCTCTCTTCTATCTTTATTCCCTTCCCATCCCTTGCTCTTCTCTCCCTTTCTTACTTTAGATTACCCTTTTTGATAGCGGACTTGTTGTTCAATTTTGTACGGATACATACGGTGGCCTTGACCCCTATGAATATCTTATTCTTTTCTCTAAGGGTTGAGCTTTCCCCACCCTCTTTGTTGTTACGGAGATGTGACAACTGCCCCATATGGGGTAATCTTCTCCAAGACTCCTGGTAATACCTCTAGTAGGCTTTACCTCCCTCCTTTTAAATGACTTGTGTATTTATATGATGCATATTTCACAATTAAGGTTTTAGGTCACCCCCTTATTTGGCCTAGGCCTTAGCACAGTTGCCCCAGGGGTGGTCCCCGGAGGCACATTAGCCAGGAAAGGACAACACGCTAGCTTTTCATATTCCTGTAATCTTTTAGCCAGTTCTTGGGAAACAAACTGGTACAGGTGCCTTGTTTATTTATTGCTCAATTGAATTGCTGGGTCTCTCTAGTTCAGGTAATCATTTTGTGCTACTATTGTTAAGGTCTCAAGACCTTTGGTTATTCTCCATTAAATAATTTATTTTTTAATCATGTAACCTTTCTGACGGACAGTTGTTCTTCTTTGGTTTATATCTTGGTACCTCTTTGCATAGCCCTTATGTTTATGCCTTTTCAATAAAAAAAAAAAAATGAAAGTAAAAAGTGGACTACTCTCAGAATTTCTTACTCTTCAGAGTGGCTGAGGGAGAAGGCAATGTAGCTAGAGGTTGTTGGTGATGGTAGTTTAAGTGTAGTAGAATTTAGTGGGGGCCAGAGCATCAGCATTTAATAGAAGTGGGCTATTGGGAGCAGCAGTGAAGTTTGCTGTTAGCATTGCCATTTGTGGAATTAGAAGCTGACACTATGCCCATTGCTCTAGTTACCTTGCCACCCTAAGGCTCCTGCCAGACCCAGACTCTGAGTAGAGTTGGGCTAGCAGTTCAGGTTAAGTAAAAGTTCGGCCCGAACATCGCCACGTTTGCCCATACGGCAAACACCCGAATTTGCAGAGCGCTCGGTGGGATGTTCGCCCGCTGAGCGCCCCGCAATGCACTACACAGTGCATTCTAAGCCCCGATTGGGCAAAGCTTTGCCCAATCAGGGCACAGTGAATATCTGGTTGTTATGGAGTGGGCCAGGAAGCTGGCTGCGGCATCCTTAACAACAGATAAGTCATCAGCTGTTAATGGGCTTCCCTTCTGACAGCTGAATGAAAAAAAAAAACATTGCTGGCAATAGAAAAATGTTTAAAAAACTGTTGTTGGGGTTCCCCTTAAAGTCCATACCAGACCCAAAGGGCAATGCATTCTTTGCATTAGGATAAAAAGCCTTCTGTGTGCAGCAGCCTCCCCAGCACCCCCTAATACTTAGGTCCCATCTCTGTCTAGCAAAGTCCATGAGTTCCTTGGTCGCCTGGAACTCTCCTTCCTGATTGGCTGAGACACAGCCTGAATGAACACACGGAGCAGCTCGGCTCGGGTGCCCCCATAACAAGTTGCCTGCTGTGGGGGCACTCGACAGAGGGGAGGGGCTAGGAGCAGCAACAAGGAACCCGAGAAGAGGAGGACCTGGGCTGCTCTATGCAAAGCCAACTGCACAGAGGTAAGTGTAACAAGTTTTTTATTTAAAAAAAAACAAAATGAGACTTTACAATCACTTTAAGGACGCCGCAACCGGCTTCCCGGCCCACTCCAAAATAAAAAATAAAAAAACAATGTGGACGATTAGGGGAACCCCCACGCTAAGATCTTAAATGGCGTGGGGTCCCCCCCCCCCCAAACCGCACCAGAAATGACGTATAACGTTAGCCGTGAAGGCCGGAATGTCTTTGAAGGCGCCCACAGGGAGGGGTGAAACGTGTTGACATAATTCCGGCCATCACAGCTAATGTTATACGTCATTTCCGCTGTGGTGGAATGCAAGCGGAAGTGCGCTTGGACGCACGCGCTGGGTATAGCGAGGAAGACGTTAGGATCGCTCTCCATTTATTTCCGGGGATATTTGTTATGATGAGCCTGTAATATCTTTTACCAATTGTGAGTGCATTATTTGGAAGCCTTTATTTTTTTAATAAATTTATTAGAACGTACTGCACTATCTGGTTTCTTTCTGTTTTATGCCTGCATTTGAGGAAAGGACATCTTAAAGGGGCCCTAGTCCATACTCACTTGCCAAGCCATTGCAGACCCCTGGTTTCAAGGGGTTTCAAGGGGTGCACGTATTCTGGTAAGTGGATTCACGAGAGGGGAAGAGGGCACCTTTGAATCCACAAGAAACACTCTGATTTTATTTGGAACACGTGTGAACACACTATTGCCAGCACTGACTAATTCGATTTTTTTCACTGGACACTTGCTTAAGTTATCATATATTTATTTTTTTCACTAGACACTTGCTTAAATATTTTATCAGATATATATATTTTTTCACTGGACGCTTGCTTAAATATTTTTTCACTGGACACTTGCTTACATATTATTATAATACATAATTTTTTTACTTGGCACTTTGAATAATTGAACCTGGTTCTATATACCACTGGGATTGGTTATCACATAAGCTCATTTGTATTTCTTCATAGATCTTTATGATCATTGTATTTGTGTCACTATATTTTGATTTATACTGGTTCAGCACCGTGTTATTGGTATATTTATGCAGTTCAGTATGGTTTGCTTTCAACTGCATGTCCATATCCTGGCCCAACTAGCTGCACTTTTCCTGCATTTAATCCAGCGAAAACTTCCTTTACTACTCTGTTGCCCCTAGCAACCTCTCAGAAATTCTCCTCTGTAACTGTCTCTCCTTTTCCAATACTGCCATTACGCTTCCATCTACTTCACAATCTATTAATAGCCCTGCAGTCACTTGCATGATCCGGTGCCTGCTGATCCTGTGCCTGCTGATCCCGTGCCTGCTGATGCATTGCCTGCTACCCAGCCTGCTGATCCAGTGCCTGCTACTCAGCCTGCTGATCCAGTGCCTACTTCCCAGCATGATGATCCAGTGCCTGCTGATCCAGTGCCTGCTGATCCGGTGCCTGCTACCCAGCCTTCTGATCTGATGCCTGCTACCCAGCCCGCTGATCCAGTGCCTACTTCCCAGCATGATGATCTGGTGCCTGCTGATCCAGTGCCTGCTACCCAGCCTGCTGATCTGGTGTCTGCTGATCAGGAGCCTGCTTCACAGCCTGCTGATCCAGTGCCTACTTGCCAGCATGTTGATCCAGTGCCTGCTGATCCGATGCCTGCTGATCCAGTGCCTGCTACCCAGCCTGCTGAGCCAGTGCCTGCTACTCAGCCTGCTGATCTGATGCCTGCTACCCAGCCCGCTGATCCAGTGCCTACTTCCCAGCATGATGATCTAGTGTTTGCTGATCAGGAGCCTGCTTCTCAGCCTGCTGATCCAGTGCCTACTTGCCAGCATGTTGATCCAGTGCCTGCTGATCCGATGCCTGCTGATCCAGTACCTGCTACCCAGCCTGCTGATTCATTGCCTGCTACCCAGCCTGCTGATCCAGTGCCTGCTGATCTGGTGCCTGCTATCCAGCCTGCAGATCCAGTGCCTACTTCTCAGCGTGATGATCTGGTGCCTGCTGATCTGGTGCCTGCTGATCCAGTGCCTGCTGATCCAGTACCTGCTACCCAGCCTGCTGATCCAGTGCCTGCTACTCAGCCTACTGATCCAGTGCCTACTTCCCAGCATGATGATCCAGTGCCTGCTGATCCAGTGCCTGCTGATCCGGTGCCTGCTACCCAGCCTGCTGATCTGATGCCTGCTACCGAGCCCGCTAATCCAGAGCCTACTTCCCAGCATCATGATCTGGTGCCTGCTGATCTGGTGCTTCCTACCCAGCCTGCTGATCTGGTGTCTGGTGATCTGGAGACTGCTTCTCAGCCTGCTGATCCAGTGCCTGCTGATCCAGTGTGTGCTACCCAGCCTGCTGATCTAGTGCCTGCTGATCTGGTGCCTGCTACCCAGCTTGCAGATCCAGTGCCTACTTCCCAGGATGATGATCTGGTGCCTGCTGATCTGGTGCCTGCTGATCCAGTGCGTGCTGACCCGGTGCCTGCTGATCCAGTACCTGCTACCCAGCCTGCTGATCCTGTGCCGGCTACTCAGCCTGCTGATCCAGTGCCTACTTTCCAGCATGATGATCCAGTGCCTGCTAATGCAGTGCCTTCTGATCTGGTGCCTGCTACCCAACCTGCTGAGATAGTGGAGGAGGAAGCCGTGCTGGATCAGTAATCTTTTTATACGGTGACAGTGTGTGTCTTGTCAGGTAATGGAGGAGGAAGCAGTGCTGGATCAGTAATCTGTATATACAGTGGTGGGATTCAGCCGGTTCGCACCGGTTCCATAAAACCGGTTACTAACTTTTTGCAAGTTCGCATAACCGCCTTGTGAGTTTGACCATCTGTATAAAAATCATACTCCTGATCCGCTGGACTGACTGCTCTGCTGTTCCCTCCTCTGTCGGCGCTGTCTCTCTGCAGGGAGGCGGTTGGAGCCCACACACTGCACTGGTTGCTAGGCTAGAGCCGCTTAGCGTCTAGCAACCAGTGACGTCACCCCTCCTCCAGGCCGCCGCCTCCCAGACAGTCCCCGACTCCCCGCCTATTTGGCTCTAGTAGGAAAGGGTGGACCCGGGGCGCAGAGCAGTGCGCCCCGAGCCCACCCATTGCGCGACAATAGCGAATGAAAATTCGCTATTGTCACACGGATCCTCCTCCTCCTCGGCCAATGCCATTGGCCGAGGAGGAGGCGGGATGCAGGAGGACTCAAGGAGACACGGGGACTGAAGAGAAGAAGCCGCTACAACAGGTAAGTCAAGTGCACTGGTCTGGGGGAATTGGCAAGTTGCCACGCTGTTCACTCTGCATTGAAGGGGGCACGATGATCACTGCATTGAAGGGGGCACGCCGCACGCTGGTCTCTGCATTGAAAGGGGGCATGAGCACGATGATCTCTGCATTGAAAGGGGGGCACGCTGGTCACTGTGCATTGAAAGGGGGCACGCTGGTCTCTGTACCATTGAAAAGGGGGCACGCTGGTCACTGTGCATTGAAAGGGGGGCATGCTGGTCACTGTGCATTGAAAGGGGGGCACGCTGGTCTCTGTGCATTGAAAGGGGGCACGCTGGTCACTGTGCATTAAAAGGGGGGCACGTTGGTCACTGTGCATTGAAATGGGGCACGCTGGTCACTGTGCATTGAAAGGGGGCACGCTGGTCACTGTGGATTGAAAGGGGGGCATGCTGGTCACTGTGCATTGAAAGGAGGCACGCTGGTCACTGTGCATTGAAAGGGGGGACGCTGATCACTGTGCATTGAAAGGGGGCATGTTGGTCACTTTGCATTGAAAGGGGGCACGCTGGTCATTCTGCCTTGAAAGTCGGAAATGGTTACTAAAATTTTTGAAACCCACCACTGTGTATATACGGTGACAGTGTGTATCTTGTCAGGTAGTGGAGGAGGAAGCAGTGCTGGATCAGTCATCTGTATATAAGGGGACTGTGTGTCTTGTCAGGTAGTGGAGAAGGAAGCAGTGCTGGATCAGTAATCTGTATACAGGGGCGGACTGAGCGGTCGGGCACTTCGGACGTGGTCCGAGGGCCCGGCCGGGAAGCCAAGAAGGGGGGGCCCAGCCAGTATAACATTTTAACTCACCCAGTGCGATAAGTATTGGGAGGAGAGGAGGGGCCCGGCGGCCGGCGCTGACTCAATGTGATGAGGGGAGCTGGGGAGGGGCCCGGCGGCTGTTGCTGCTTCAGTGAGAGGAGGAGGGCGGGCCCAGGCTAGTGCTGGATTCAATGTGGTGTCCTGTGTGCGGGGGCGTGTCGGCGTCGTACACTGACGTGATGTCGACGTGCCCCGCCTCCACAGGGCGTGTTACAACAATGACGAGTAACAGTCGAGTTCAGTCAGTGGATGACATTGCCTGCTGCGATTGTGTCGTCAGTGACAGCGTGTGTGTCGTCTCTCCTCTCATCTTCTACTTCTTCATTTCAATACCTGGCTTCTTCCCTTAATCCCTGGCGGCAGTTTCTATTGGATTGTGAGTAGTTCTTGTGGTGTGGCCTCTGAAATCCAGCTCCACTCAGTGGTCTCTGTGAGGAATGATGTGTACATCCATTTGCATTATCCCACACAATTTTAAAAAGTATATGAATATGATTCATATATTTTTATAAATATTGTGTGGGATAATGCAAATGTACACATTATTCCTCAGAGGAGAGACCATTGAGTGGAGCTGGATTAGTTGCTGATGCCTTGGCCTTGCAATTTTCAAAGGCGTTTCCTCTTCCTCAGATCCCCTGTTTCTGTATAATGTGAGTACATAGTTACATAGTTACATAGTAGGTGAGGTTGAATAAAGACAATAGTCCATCTAGTTCAACCTGTGTAGGTATGTGTGGCTGTAATCATCTCCCATACCCCTGAATGTTCTGATCCTTGAGATGTAAGTCTAAGAGTCTTTTGAAAGCCACCATACTACCCGCAGAAACCACCTCTTGTGGTAGAGAATTTCCACAATCTTGTTGCCCTAACAGTAAAGAACCCCCCGCGTTGCCTGAGGTTAAAACGCTTCTCCTCTAATCGCATTGTATGCCCTCGAGTCCTCATGCAATCCCTTCGAATGAACAGCTTTTTTTCTAAGCTGGGATCCCCATTAAGATATTTATAAATTGCTATCATGTCCCCCCTCAGACGTCTCTTCTCCAGGGAGAATAAATCGAGCGATTGAAGACGCTCTTCATAGTCAAGGTCCTCCAATCCCCTAATTAGTTTAGTTGCCCTTCTCTGGACTCTCTCCAGCTCCAACACATCCCTCCTGAGGACTGGCGACCAGAACTGGACGGAATACTCCAGATGCGGTCGGACCAGAGTTATATAAAGTGGAAGGATTATAGTCTTATCTCTGGAATGCATCCCTTTCTTTATGCATGCTAATATTCTGTTGGCTTTGGAAGCTGCCGCTTGACATTGCATGCTGTTTCCTAATCTATCATCAACCAAGACTCCCAGATCCTTCTCCATTTTTGATTCCCCCAAGGGCTCCCCTCCTAACGTGTATTGTGTTTTTATGTTTTTAGTCCCCAAGTGCAAAACCTTACACTTCTCCACGTTAAACCTCATTTGCCATGTCGTTGCCCACTCTGTTATTTTGTCCAGGTCATTTTGCAGGATATCTGCTTCATGTTGTGAAGTTATTGCCCTGCCCAATTTTGTGTCATCTGCAAAAACTGATATCGAACTACTGATCCCGACCTCAATGTTGTTTATGAATAAATTGAACAAGGTTGGTCCCAGGACTGAGCCTTGGGGGACCCCGCTTACCACCTCAGACCAGTCTGAGTATGCGCTGTTTATTACTACCCTTTGGACCCGCCTTTTTAGCCAGTTCCGTATCCAAGAGCAAACCCTGCTATCGATACCTGCAGACCTTATTTTATAAATTAAGCGCTTGTGGGGAACTGTATCAAATGCCTTAGCGAAATCCAAGTACACCACATCCACTGGTCTCCCCCTATCTAGCTCACAGCTCACCTCCTCGTAGAATGTAAGGAGATTGGTTTGACAAGAACGCCCATTTGTAAACCCGTGCTGATTACTGCTGATGATGTTGTTGTCCTTAGCAAACTCTACAATATAGTCCCTTATCATCCCCTCCAGAAGTTTACATACTACTGATGTCAAACTGACAGGCCTATAATTTCCCGGGATATGCCTCTGGCCCTTTTTGAATATTGGAATCACGTTAGCTTTCTTCCAATCCCCTGGTACATCTCCTGTAGTAGTTCTTGTAACATGGCCTCTATGTGAAATCCAGCTCCACTCAATGGTCTCTCCTGTGAGGAATGATGTGTACATACATTTGCATTATCCCACACAATTTTAATAAAAATATATGAATCATATATTTTTCATATATTTTTATTAAAATCGTGTGGGATAATGCAAATGTATGTACACATCATTCCTCACAGGAGAGACCATTGAGTGGAGCTGTATGTCACATAGAGTTCACAAGAACTACTCACAATCAAACAGAAACCGCCAGGGATCAAGGGATGAAGCAGGGATTGAAGAAGATAAAGAGAGCACTCCTTCGCAATCGCAGGCATCCAGGAACTCTTCTCCGGTGAGGTTACCGACCGTTACCCTTATCACGGCCTGTGGAGGCAGGGCACGTCAACGTCAGATCAGTATGCGATACCGACATGCCCCCCGCACACAGGACACCATGGAAATCCAGCACCAGCCTGGGCCACTCCTCTCACTGAAGCAGTGACAGCCGCCGGGCCCCTCCTCACACTGAAGCAGCGCGGGCCTCCCCTCCTCCCACTATGTATCGCTGGGTGAGTTAATTCCGTACTGGGCGGCAGGCCCCCTTGCCGGCCAGGCCCTCTGACCACGTCCGAAGTCCCCATCCGCTCAGTTTGCCCCTGGCCACAGGCCCACAGCCAGCCAGTAAGCCTGCCAGTGCCAGCCACAGGCCCACAGCCAGCAAGCCATAGGCCTACAGCCAGCAAGCCACAGCCTGCCAGCCAGCCAGCAAGCCACAGCCAGCCAGAAAGCATGCCAGTGCCAGCCACAGGCCCACAGCCAGCAAGCCACAGCCTGCCAGCCAGCAAGCCTGCCAGTGCTAGCCACAGGCCCACAGCCAGCAAGCCACAGCCTGCCAGCCAGCAAGCCTGCCAGTGCTAGCCACAGGCCCACAGCCAGAAAGCCACAGCCTGCCAGCCAGCAAGTAAGCCACAGCCAGCAAGCCTGCCAGTGCCAGCCACAGACCCACAGCCAGCAAGCGACAGCCTGCCAGCCAGCCTGCAAGCCACAGCCTGCCAGTCAGCCAGCCTGCCAGTGCCAGCCACAGGCTCACAGCCAGCAAGCCACAACCTGCCAGCCAGCCAGCAATCCCCAGACTGCCAGCAAGCCTGCCTGCCAGTACCAGCCACAGCCAGCAAGCCACAGCCAGCCATCAAGCCTGCCAGTGCCAGCCACAGGACCACAGCCTGCCAGCAGTAGCCAGCAAGACCACAGCCTGTCAGCGGTAGCCAGCAAGACCACAGCCTGCCAGCCATAGTCAGCAAGACCATAGCTTGCCAGCCATAGCCAGCAAGACCACAGCTTGCCAGCCAGCAACTGTTATTAAGGTAAGAAGAGCCAACTTGGCCTAGGTATTAGAGAGCTCTGTTGTGTTGTTTTATAGTGGATGTGGCTGGAGGCGGGGTGTGGGTGTGGCTGGAGGTGGGGTGTGGGTGTGGATGGAGGCATGGCCAGGGTGTGTCTGGAGGCGGAACATGGGTGGAAGGGGCCCTTGATTTATTTTGCCCGGGGGCCCTGAGGGTTCTCAGTCTGCCCCTGTCTGTATATATGGTGACAGTGTGTGTCTTGTCAGGTAGTGGAGGAGGAAGCAGTACTGGATCAGTAATCTGTATATAGGGTAACAATCTGTGTCTTATCAGACAGTGGATAAAGTTGGACAAACGATTGGGGCCGAGCAAAAGTTCAACACGGACATCACCTGTTTGCCTGTTCGGCAAACACCCAAATTTGCAGGGCGTTCGTCGAATGGATGAACAGGCAACGTTCTGGCTGAACTTTTGCCTGGCCCAAACCGTTTGCACAACTCTATCCACTATCTGATAAGACACACATTGTTACCCTATATACAGATTACTGATCCAGCACTGCAGGGCATTCGACGAGCTGCACAGTGCATTCTAAGCCCTGACTGGGCAAAGCTTTACCCAATCAGGGAGCAACGAATAGTTGGATGTTAAGGAGCGGGGCCGGGAAGCTGTCTGCAGCGTTCTTAAAAACCGATGAGTCATCAGCCGTCAATAGGCTTCCCCGCTGACAGCTGAATAAAAAAAAAAACATTGCCGGCAATAAAAAAGTGACCAGACGTTCCGGTCTGGTATGCATTTTAAGGGGAACCACATGCCAAAATGTAAAAATTGAAATGGTACGGAGTCCCCCCAAAATCCATACTAGACCCTTATCTGAGCATGCAGCCCTGCAGACCAGGAAAGGGGGGATGAGCAAGCCCCCCCTCCTGAACCATACCAGGCCACATGCCCTCAACATAGGTGGGGGTGTTTTTGGTGCCCCCCACCCCAAAGCACCTTGTCCCCATGTTGATGGGGAAAAAAGCCTCTTCCCGATAACCCTGGGCGGTGGTTGTGGGGATCTGCGGGCAGGGTGTTTATCGGACGCTGGAAGCCCTCTTTCAAAAAGGAGCCTCCAGATTCCGCTAACCCCCCATGTAATTGAGTATGGGGTACTCCTACCAATTCACCAAAAAACTGTCAAAAAGTAATAAAAGCACAGAAACTGTTTTTGACAATTCCTTTATTAAAAAAAAATAAAAAACAACAATGCCCCCCAATGTAAATCCATCATCAATCACAATGATGACGTACCTGCCAATCCAAGACAAAGAAAAAAACAAAAAGAACGCTCCGCTGTCAACTAAGGCAAACTGCTGAATGCCTGGCTTGCCATTTTACAGTTCTTATATAGCAAAGGGGCGGAGGCACCTGGCAACATTACCTGGTGGCAGCGCCCCCCTTTTGATGTAACCGACCGGTGCATGCTGGGTTTTGCTGTATGTTGGTACCAGGTCACTGTGCCCAGAATCGCCCCAACGGGAGGTGAGCAAGCCGGGGTCTAGTAGCAGGTAGGCAGGTATGAATCAAGCAGAAGTGTAGTCAGTAAACAAGCCAAAGGTCAGTAATGAGTGGTTGCAGGTTCCGATCAAGCAGAAGTGTAGTCCAGGAACAAGCCAAAGGTTGGTAACAAGTGATCAAAGGTTGGAATCAACTGGAAACATTGTCAAGGAAGAAGCCAAGAGTCGGTAACGAGAGGTTACAAGTAGGGATCAAGCAGTAGCGTAGTCTAGGAAAAAGTCCAAGGTCAGTAACGAGTGGTTGCAGGTAGAGAACAAGCAGAAACATAGGTGAGGAACAACAAAGGTCAGTAAGGAGTGATTGTAGGTAGGGATCAAGCAGAAGCATAATCGAGGAACAGGCTAAAGGTAGGTAACCATACCTCCCAACTTTTGAACTTCGCAATGAGGGACACTGAAAGAGAAACAAAACCTGCCGGGCCGGCGTAGCGCGCCGCGGCAAATTGTGGGTGTGGCCAATTGCTTAGCAGTGGGAGGGGCTTAAGGGATAGAGTAAACAAAACCCAGACTTCCTAGTACTCATAAAATATGCTTTGATTGCTCAGCCTACCTCATTAAAATAGTCAGAGGCTGCATAGCAACCAGCAACTGTTGAGACAATGAAGACTTTGGTGAGAAGTATATAATGTACAGTATTGTGTATATAGTGCAGGAGAGTGTAATGTACAAAATGCAGGAGACAGGAGTATGTAATTTACAGAATGCAGGAGACAGGAGTATGTAATGTACAGAATGCAGGGGTCGGACTCTGCACCATCCACCCCCCCAGCTCTATACACCCCAAATGCCCACCCAGCTCCATACACCCCCCATCCACCCCAAATGCCCCCAGCAGCTCTATCCACCTCAAATGCCCACCCTAGCTCCATCCACCTCAAATGCCCACCCTAGCACTATCTATCCCAAACACCCATCCAACCTCCAAACACTCCAAATGCCCACCCCAGCTCCATCCACCCCCCCTTCCAGCTCCATTCACCCCATATGCCCACCCCAGCTCCATCCACCCCAAATGCCCCCAGCTCCATCCAACCCAAATGGGGGCAAATGGGGGGGCACAAACAGAAAAATGTAATAGGCATTGCTTTGTGGCAAAAAATGCTGTAAAAAATTGCGTGACTTTGAGGTCACAAAAGTGTGAAAGGGGCCTTCAGTAATCAAGGTAGAGTGTGCCCCCTTCAATACAGAGAGACCAGCGTGCCCCCTTTCAATACAGAGAGACCAGCGTGCCCCCCTTTCAATACAGAGAGACCAGCGTGCCCCCTTTCAATGCAGAGAGACCGGCGTGCCCCCCTTCAATGCAGACAGACCAGCGCGCCCCTTTTAATTCAGAATGACCAGCATGCCCCCTTTCAATGTAGAGTGACCAGCGTGCCGTGCCCCCATTCAATGCAGAGTGACTAGCATGCCGTGCCTTCCTTCAATGCAGAGAGACCAGCGTGCTCCCTTTCAATGCAGAATGGCCAGCTTGCCCCCTTCAATGCAGAATGACGAGTGTGCCCCCTTTCAATGCAGAATGACCAGTGTGCCCCCTTTCAATGCAGAATGACCAGCGTGCCCCATTTCAATGCAGAATGACCAGCATGCCGTGCCCCCTTCAATGAGGAGAGATCATCGTGCCCCCTTTCAATGCAGAGAGACCAGCGTGCCCCCTTACAATGCAGAATTACCAGCTTGCCCCCTTTCAATTCAGAAGGACCAGCGTGCCCCCTTTCAATACAGAATAATCAGCGTGCTCTCTTTCAATGCAGAGAGACCAGTGTGCCCCTTTCAATGCAGAAAGACCAGCGTGCCCCCTTACAATGCAGAATGACCAGCTTGCCCCCTTTCAATTCAGAAGGACCAGCGTGCCCCCTTTCAATACAGAATAATCAGCGTGCTCTCTTTCAATGCAGAGAGACCAGTGTGCCCCTTTCAATGCAGAGAGACCAGCGTGCCCCCTTCAATGCAGAGTGACTAGCGTGCCCCCTTCAATGCAGAATGGCCAGCGTGCCCCCTTTCAATGCAGAATAACCAGCGTTACCCCTTTCAATGCAGAATGGCCAGCGTGACCCCTTTCAATGCAGAGAGACCAGCATGACCCCTTTCAATGCAGAATAACCAGCGTGACCCCTTTAATGCCGAATAACCAGCGTGACCCCTTTCAATGCAGAATGGCCAGCGTGACCCCTTTCAATGCAGAATAACCAACGTGACCCCTTTCAATGCAGAATAACCAGAGTGACCCCTTTCAATGCAGAATGACCAGCGTGACCCCTTTCAATGCAGAATAACCCGTGTGACCCCTTTCAATGCAGAATGACCAGCGTGACCCCTTTCAATGCAGAATAATCAGCGTGACCCCTTTCAATGCAGAATGACCAGCGTGACCCCTTTCAATACAGCATGACCAGCGTGACCCCTTTCAATGCAGAATAATCAGCGTGACCCCTTAATGCAGAATGACCAGTGTGACCCCTTAATGCAGAATGACCAGCGTGACCCCTTAATGCAGAATGACAAGCGTGCCATGCCCCCCCACCCGAGACCGGTGCACTTACCTGCAGCGGCTTCTCCTCAGTCCCCCGGCATCTCCTCGAGTCCTTCTGCCTCCTCCTCGGCCAATGGCATGGTTTTGCCTTTTGGCCAATCAGGAAGACCCGCTTTCTGATTGGCCAGGAGGAGGATCTGTGTGACAATAGTGAATTTTCATTCGCTATTGTCACACAATGGGTGGACTCGGGACGCACTGCTCTGCGCCCCGGGTCTACCCTTCTGATTGGGAGCCGAAGACGAGGGCGGAGCTGGGAGGAGGAGGGGGCGGGCAGCAGAGATGGATGGGAGGCATTATTGGAGACATTATCTGACAGGACACCGATAGCCAGATTTTCCGGGACTTCAGTCCAGCTCCGCGGGACCCCAGGACCCCCTTCAAATTCCGGGACGGTTGGGAGGTATGCAATCACCCCCCACTCTGATCACCCCCCAGTTACCCCCCGACTCTGATCACACCCCCCAATCACCCCCCCCCCACTTTGATCACACCCCCAATTACCCCCCACTTTGATCATACCCCCCAATTACCCCCCACTCTGATCCCCCCGCCCCACTCTGATCACACCCCCAATCACCCCCCACTTTTATCACACCCCCAATTACCCCCCCACACTTTTATCACACGCCCCAATTACCCCCCCCCCCCCACACTCTGATCACACCCCCAGATACCTCTCCATCCTGATCACACACTACAGTCTTGATTAACATTACAGTACCTTCCCTGTCTGGAGACACTGTTGGGCTCCAGAGAGGGGACAAGGCAGGGGACAGCTGCAGACATCAGGCACACTACAGGCTCTTGAGGGAGGAGCCGAGTGCAGAGGGGTGGAGCCTTGTGTGTTGTGTATAGCTCTGCATGTCACCTCCTGCGTGACTTGGGTGTCCCAGTGTCAGGCTCCAGAAAGGGGACACTGCGACAGGGCACAGCTCCAGACACCGGACACACTACGGGCTTGCAGGGGGAGGGGAGGAGCCGAGTAAAGAGGGGTGGAGCCCTTTACAAAATGCTGCATGTGGCTCTTCTGATTGATCCTCCGCTGTGGCCAATTGGGAGGGAATAGGAGTGGGCAGAAAGCTTGTGCGAGCCGCTCTCTCTTCTCCCGCACTGCCGACAGGAGAGGGGGGGGGCGAGCGAGAGAAACACTGACAGCCTGCAACTCGCCTCTCCCCTGGGCGGGTCTGGGTAGAAGTCCCGCCCATACCCGACATCACACCTTGAATTTGACAGCTTCACTCTCTGCAGCCTCAGAGAGCGCACACTCAGCGGTTTACTCACCAATCCCTGCTTCTGCTCGATGTTCACACTTGTATTGGAAGTTACAATCACAATGTAATTAACAAATGAAGTCAGTGATGCGGGACAAAGCCCTTGTACAGCGGGACTGCGGGACAGAGGTATAAATGCGGGACAGTCCCGCCCAATCTGGGACTGTTGGGAGGTATGGGTAATGAGTGGTTGCAGGATGGGATCAATCAGAAATGTAGTAAAGGAACACGCCAATGGTTGGTAACGAGTGGTTGCAGGTAGGGATCAAGCAGAAGCATAGTTGAGGAACAAGCCAAAGGTCAGTAATGAGCAAAAGTGAAAATATGGAATACAGCAGGAGAGGCTAGAGTGATATATTGACAGGAAGGAGCCCAATAATCAAGCAAACAGGAAGTGCAAAGGCGTGGCTATAATAGGACGTTCATGGGAGGAGCAAGCAATTCAAATTTCAAGACAAACAAGGTTCAAGGCAGGATCATACAAGGAATTGTCCAGGGATCTGTCCAGCATCCTAGGTAGCTTAGCAAGAAGAGACAGTGCCAGTTCATAGGTTCAGAACCAGTCCCTGACAAAAAGTCACAATTTCAGCAGAATTTTCCTATACCTGGAACTTGGAAGCTCACTTGTGGATTTTCATAAGCAAACCCTGAAACCTACAGCACCTTCCAATCTAAAAAAATTCTGAATTAACAAGGTGACAGCACTATCTGATAATAAATACAGAGGATGTTGTGTGATCACCTGTGACAAGAGAGCAGACACACCTCCCTGGCTATAGTGTCACTATTACCTGTACAGGGAAGTCACTCCATAGAGATCACAAAGATCACAACCTGCTGCTCTATCACCATTCTCTTATATCCTATAATGGTGAGACACTGGAAGGTCCTCCTCCTCCTGAGTACTGGGGTGGCATGTTACCTCTTGTTTCATAATCTTCAGATCCAGCATGGACCTGGACACTACAGGTAAGTCTCTGCAGTTATAATACTGAGGATGGGGGGGAAAGAAGAGGGGAAGAAAGGAAGAATGGAAGGAAGGATGGGAAGGTGAGGAGAAAAGAGAAGTGGATAGAAGAGGGGAAAGGAGAAGAGGGAGAGGGGTAAAATAAAAAGGGGAGGGAGAGAAGAGAAGTGGATAGAAGATGGGAAAGGAGAAGAGGGAGAGGGGTAAAATAAAAAGGGGAGGGAGAGAAGAGAAGTGGATAGAAGATGGGAAAGGAGAAGAGGGAGAGGGGTAAAATAAAAAGGGGAGGGAGAGAAGAGAAGTGGATAGAAGATGGGAAAGGAGAAGAGGGAGAAATATACAATAAAAAGAGGAGAGGAGAGGAGAGGAGAGGAGATAAAAGAGAGGTAAGAAAAGGTGAGGAGAAAAGTGGGGAGATGAGAGAAGAAGATGGGAGAGTGGGAGAAGGGAGGAAGAGAATAAATGGAAGAAGGCAGGAGAGGCAAGGAGAGGAAAGAGGAGAAAGAAAGGATAGAAAAGTGGAAAGAAGAGGTGAAGGGAAAAATAGGGACGAGCATGAGAGGTGAAACAGAGTACAGTAATCCCCCGCTCCATCGCGGTTCAGTTTTTGCGGTCCCGGTAATTCGCGGATTTTTTTGTAATGTTATTTTACTATATAAATCATTAAAAATGAAATATTTTTGTGTTTTCCATAGCTCTTGCTATGTCTCTTAGTATCTTTTATGTGTTTAAATGAGTTTCTATTGTTTTAAAAGTGTGTTTAAAGACCTTAAAATGCTTTTACACGTACACTGACAGTAAAATAAACATGCCTACAATGCATTTTAATAGGGTTTTTCTATTTTGCGGAATTTCACTTTTCGCGGCTGGGTCCGGAACGTAATCCCCGCAATGGAGGGGGGTGTACTGTAATAGAAGACAATAAAGAAGACAGGAATGTAGAGGTAAGAAGAGAAGGGGTGAGAAGGAAGAGGACAGAAGAGAAGTGTCAAGGAGAGAAGGAAGAGGACAGGAGAGGAGTGACAAGGAGAGAAGAGGAAAGAAGGAAGAAGACAGGAGAGGAGTGACAAGGAGAGAAGAGGAAAGAAGGAAGAAGACAGGAGAGGAGTGAAAAGGAGAGAAGAGGAGATAAGGAAGAAGACAGGAGAGGAGTAACAAGGAGAGAAGAGGAGAGAAGGAAGAAGACAGGAGAGGAGTGACAGGGAGAGAAGAGGAGAGAAGGCAGAAGACAGGAGAGGAGTGATGAGGAGAGAAGGAAGAAGATAGGAGAGGAGTGACAAGGAGAGAAGAGGAAAGAAGGAAGAAGACAGGAGAGGAGTGACAAGGAGAGAAGAGGAGATAAGGAAGAAGACAGGAGAGGAGTAACAAGGAGAGAAGAGGAGAGAAAGAAGAAGACAGGTGAGGAGTGACAGGGAGAGAAGAGGAGAGAAGGCAGAAGACAGGAGAGGAGTGACAGGGAGAGAAGAGGAGAGAAGGCAGAAGACAGGAGAGGAGTGATGAGGAGAGAAGGAAGAAAATAGGAGAGGAGTGACAAGGAGAGAAGAGGAGATAAGGAAGAAGACAGGAGAGGAGTGACAAGGAGAGAAGAGGAAAGAAGGAAGAAGACAGGAGAGGAGTGACAAGGAGAGAAGAGGAAAGAAGGAAGAAGACAGGAGAGGAGTGACAAGGAGAGAAGAGGAAAGAAGGAAGAAGACAGGAGAGGAGTGAAAAGGAGAGAAGAGGAGATAAGGAAGAAGACAGGAGAGGAGTAACAAGGAGAGAAGAGGAGAGAAGGAAGAAGACAGGAGAGGAGTGACAGGGAGAGAAGAGGAGAGAAGGCAGAAGACAGGAGAGGAGTGATGAGGAGAGAAGGAAGAAGATAGGAGAGGAGTGACAAGGAGAGAAGAGGAAAGAAGGAAGAAGACAGGAGAGGAGTGACAAGGAGAGAAGAGGAGATAAGGAAGAAGACAGGAGAGGAGTAACAAGGAGAGAAGAGGAGAGAAAGAAGAAGACAGGTGAGGAGTGACAGGGAGAGAAGAGGAGAGAAGGCAGAAGACAGGAGAGGAGTGACAGGGAGAGAAGAGGAGAGAAGGCAGAAGACAGGAGATGAGTGATGAGGAGAGAAGGAAGAAGATAGGAGAGGAGTGACAAGGAGAGAAGAGGAGATAAGGAAGAAGACAGGAGAGGAGTGACAAGGAGAGAAGAGGAAAGAAGGAAGAAGACAGGAGAGGAGTGACAAGGAGAGAAGAGGAAAGAAAGAAGAAGACAGGAGAGGAGTGACAAGGAGAGAAGAGGAAAGAAGGAAGAAGACAGGAGAGGAGTGAAAAGGAGAGAAGAGGAGATAAGGAAGAAGACAGGAGAAGAGTAACAAGGAGAGAAGAGGAGAGAAGGAAGAAGACAGGAGAGGAGTGACAGGGAGAGAAGAGGAGAGAAGGCAGAAGACAGGAGAGGAGTGATGAGGAGAGAAGGAAGAAGATAGGAGAGGAGTGACAAGGAGAGAAGAGGAAAGAAGGAAGAAGACAGGAGAGGAGTGACAAGGAGAGAAGAGGAGATAAGGAAGAAGACAGGAGAGGAGTAACAAGGAGAGAAGAGGAGAGAAAGAAGAAGACAGGTGAGGAGTGACAGGGAGAGAAGAGGAGAGAAGGCAGAAGACAGGAGAGGAGTGACAGGGAGAGAAGAGGAGAGAAGGCAGAAGACAGGAGAGGAGTGATGAGGAGAGAAGGAAGAAGATAGGAGAGGAGTGACAAGGAGAGAAGAGGAGATAAGGAAGAAGACAGGAGAGGAGTGACAGGGAGAGAAGAGGAGAGAAGGCAGAAGACAGGAGAGGAGTGGCTGGGATAGAAGAGGATAGAAGGCAGAAGACAGGAGAGGAGTGACAGGGAGAGAAGAGGAGAGAAGGAAGAAGACTGGAGAGGCGTCACAATGAGAGAAGAGGATAGAATGAAGAAGACAGGAGGGGAGTGACAAGGAGAGAAGGAAGAAGATAGGAAAGGAGTGACAAGGAGAGAAGAGGAAAGAAGGAAGAAGACAGGAGAGGAGTGACAAGGAGAGGAGATAAGGAAGAAGACAGGAGAGGAGTAACAAGGAGAGAAGAGGAGATAAGGAAGAAGACAGGAGAGGAGTAACAAGGAGAGAAGAGGAGAGAAAGAAGAAGACAGGTGAGGAGTGACAGGGAGAGAAGAGGAGAGAAGGCAGAAGACAGGAGAGGAGTGACAGGGAGAGAAGAGGAGAGAAGGCAGAAGACAGGAGAGGAGTGATGAGGAGAGAAGGAAGAAGATAGGAGAGGAGTGACAAGGAGAGAAGAGGAGATAAGGAAGAAGACAGGAGAGGAGTGACAGGGAGAGAAGAGGAGAGAAGGCAGAAGACAGGAGAGGAGTGGCTGGGATAGAAGAGGATAGAAGGCAGAAGACAGGAGAGGAGTGACAGGGAGAGAAGAGGAGAGAAGGAAGAAGACTGGAGAGGCGTCACAATGAGAGAAGAGGATAGAATGAAGAAGACAGGAGGGGAGTGACAAGGAGAGAAGGAAGAAGATAGGAAAGGAGTGACAAGGAGAGAAGAGGAAAGAAGGAAGAAGACAGGAGAGGAGTGACAAGGAGAGGAGATAAGGAAGAAGACAGGAGAGGAGTAACAAGGAGAGAAGAGGGGAGAAGGAAGAAGACAGGAGAGGAGTGACAGGGAGAGAAGAGGACAGAAGGCAGAAGACAGGGGAGGAGTGACAGGGAGAGAAGAGGAGAGAAGGCAGAAGACAGGAGAGGAGTGATGAGGAGAGAAGGAAGAATAAAGGAGAGGAGTGACAAGGAGAGAAGAGGAAAGAAGGAAGAATACAGGAGAGGAGTGACAAGGAGAGAAGGAAGAACACAGGAGAGGAGTGACAGGGAGAGAAGAGGAGCGAAGGCAGAAGACAGGAGAGGAGTGACAGGGAGAGAAGAGGAGAGAAGGCAGAAGACAGGAGAGGAGTGATGAGGAGAGAAGGAAGAAGATAGGAGAGGAGTGACAAGGAGAGAAGAGGAAAGAAGGAAGAAGACAGGAGAGGAGTGACAAGGAGAGAAGAGGAGATAAGGAAGAAGACAGTAGAGGAGTAACACGGAGAGAAGAGGAGAGAAAGAAGAAGACAGGTGAGGAGTGACAGGGAGAGAAGAGGAGAGAAAGAAGAAGACAGGAGAGGAGTGGCAGGGATAGAAGAGGATAGAAGGCAGAAGACAGGAGAGGAGTGACAGGGAGGGAAGAGGAGAGAAGGCAGAAGACTGGAGAGGCGTCACAATGAGAGAAGAGGATAGAAGGAAGAAAACAGGAGGGGAGTGGCAGGGAGAGAAGAGAAGGAAGAAGACAGGGGAGGAGTGACAAGGAGAGAAGGAAGAAGACAGGAGAGGAGTTACAAAGAGACGTGAAGAGATAAGGAAAAGGAGAGAAGGAAGAAGCCTGTAGAAGCATCACAAGGAGAGGAGTGACAAGGAGAGGGGAGAAGAGAAGAAAGAATACAGAAAGGGGGAGGCAGGAAGAGAACAGATGGGAGAGAAAAGGAGAGGAGATGCATTTTGAAGAAAAGAGAAAGACATGGGGAACATATTTGTTTTGACACGTTTTTTTTTTTTTTTTAAATATTCCTTATTAAAGGTCAAAGAAAACGAAAACGACCTTGCCACCAGATAAATGTTCCCATCTAAAGTCCCTCATATTGAATTCTGTAATGAAAATGTAAGTAATATATTGCTTAAAGTGTATAAGAGAAAATAATTTGGTTATGAAGAGCTGAGAACATGGTCAGGACATACTCTTACTATACTATACTGTGTGGTTATTGCTAGCAGGTATTGAAGTTCACTAAAGTGTGATCACATCATCTCCATTTTTTTTGTATCTGCATAAAACTCAAAGCATGGATACTGAGTTTATGACAGATAAGTAGCTGAATGTTCGTCTTCTTAATTGTTGTCAATGAGCACATACGTGATCTTCCATGTCCTGACAGGATAGGCTAGAGAGACCAATACATGGTATCTTGTTACCAAACTCAATTACCATTTTAATAAAGATTTTCTTTATTTATGTAAGGAGTAAGGATGAGCTGAACATACCTGGGTTTGGTTTGAGGTGGGTTCAGTGAACTTTAATGAGGTTCAAGTGCAGAGTCCGGTCCCCATTAAAGCCAATAGGAGATGTATGTTAAAAAGAGTAAGGGCCAATTTTTTAGGCTAATAGCAAAAGATTGTCAAACAAATGGCAATTAAAAAAAAAAAAGCTGTTGGGGTGTAGAAATTAGCTCAAGTTGTGGTCCGAAAACAAGTTCAGACCAAACTTTGGCTGTTCGGACATTCGTCTGAATGCTGGATACTTAGCCTGTTTAAAATGAGATGAACATCATATATATTAGCTGTATTTCTACCGCTACTACCTTTCTACCTTTGATAGCTTCCTATCGGTCAATTAGCAACCAATGGCATCACCTGGCTCCATTCATTTGCTGGCAGGGAATCTCTGCCTATGTAAACAAAGAGGCAGGGATAGCATGACACCATTGACCAAATATGACACAATTGTTAAAGGTGGATTTCAGATTCCATTAAGCCCACCATCCTCTGACCCCCACAGGCCCGGACTGGCCATACAGCATACTGGGCACTTGCCCGGTGGGCCCGGGCCACAATCCCTAACAGGAGTGCCTGTTGATGACTGGGCCACACAGGGGAAGGTAAGCCACTTGCCTCCTCCTATGCGGTCATGCCTGTCTCTCCTCTCCTGCCCACAATGTCATCCTCGGTCATTGATGACAGAGAAGGAGGAGGAAGGCTACCGGACCAGCGGCGATGTCAGTGTCCAAATGTACAGGGAGGGGGGGGGGGTGGTAGGGGGTTGACACACATGGTCATCCAATCATCTGGCTGGCTTTGTGCAATTTTCTTTCAGCCTGGCCACTGATCCTCCCGCTGACAGAATACTGAGGAGCAGCAGATGTCTAGAGAGATGTCTAGAGAGCCACAAGCCCCGCCCCATGTACGGGATTAGAAAAGTCATAAGCCCCACCCCCTGTGTCTAATCACTGCGATTAAATAGAGGGGCGAAGCGCCGAGCTGGATCCCAATGTGATATACACCAGTTTACAAGGCCCCGGGTGACATGCATTAGAGGTACAGGGAAGGTGATTTCATGGGCAGGAGCCGAACAGGGTCTGTGCCAGTCTGGGGGGGGGGGTCAGAAGTTGAGTGTAGGAGGTGTTAGTGTCTCAAGGAGTGTGTGTCTTTCAGTCTGGGGGATGGGGATGTCAGTTTGTGGTAAGGGAAGTCAGTCTGGGGTAGATGGGGGGTCAGTCTCAAGTAGATGGGGGTGAGGGGGGTCAGTCTCAAGGAATTGAGGGTGAGGGGAGTCAGTCTGGGGTAGGTGGGTGGTCAGTCTCAAGGAGATGTGGGTGTGGGGGTCAGTCTGGGGTAGGTGGGGGTGTCAGTCAAAAGTGGATGGGGGTGGTCAGTCTGGGGGAGGTGGGGGGGTCAGTCACAATTGGATGGGGATGGGAACAGTCAGTCTGGGGTGGTCAGTCTCGAGTAGATGAGGGTGAGGGGTGTCAGTCTGGAGAAGATGGGGTGTGTTAAGTCAGTCTCAAGTAGATGGGGGTGAGGGGGCAGTCTTAGGTAGATGGGGGTGGTCAGTCTCGAGTAGATGGGGGTGATGGGGGAGCAGTCTGAGGTAGATGGGGGTGGTCAACCTTGAGTAGATGGAGGTGGGGGGGTCAGTCTGGGGTATATGAGGGTAGGGGGGTCAGTCTGGGGTAGGGGCGGTCACTTTGGCGTATAAATTGACGCACCTAACGTCATGACGCACAAGGTATATTTTCGGCATGACGTAAATGACATCATTACGCACGTGTGTGACGCATGACATAGTCACGCTCCATATCTTACATTATAAATAGATCTGACCATTGCAAACGTCAGCTATTTGCCATGTGCTCTGTTTAACATAACATTATACTTTGCACCCCTGATGAAGCCTCATTTACAGGCGAAATATGTTGGGTTTAGGGATTTTGTTTTATTTTTTATTTTTAGTTTGTCATTTTCTTTGAATAAGTATTAATCTTTTTGGGGTAAGCCTGGCTATTATGCAGGAGGCTTAAGGGAGATACATGTGTGCTGGCAGAGGTAATGTTGTAATAGAATAGCATTGCTACCAGGCTGTGTTGGACTTTAGGCAGGCATCATGTGCTGTGGGGTGGGGATTTGTGTTGGGAGGAGGAATTTGTATTATTTAATTTATGTTGGGAGAGGGGTGGGAGAAGAGGATTTGTGATAGGAGGGTCGATATGGTGATATGATAATATGGTAGAGGGGGAAGGGATTTGTGTTGGGAGGATGAATTTAGGGAGTAGCAGGATGTAAGAATTGTTCAAGGAGGGGATATTTGATGATGTATGCTATGAATGGCGACTTAGGGGGATTTGTGTTGGGAGGGGGTGGTAGAAGAGGATTTGTGGTAGGAGGGTTGATTTTGGGGGGGGGGGGTTGTGCTAGAAGAGGTGATATGTCAGAGGGGGGAGGGGATTTTTGATGGGAGGAGAAATTTAGGGGGCAGCAGGATGTAAGAATTGTTCTACGAGGGGAAATGTGTATGTGTGTGCTAGGAGTGGTGACTTAGAGGGATTTGTGTCGGGAGGGCGATGGGAGAAGAAGAGGATTTGTGCTAGGAGGGTGCTAAGAGGTAATATGGTAGAGGGTAGGGAGTTTGTGCTTTTTTTTTGGGGGGGGGGGGTTTGTGCTAGTAGGGCAGATTGTGGGGTGTTTGTGCTAGGAGGGGGATGGGGGGGATATTTGTGCTAGGAGGGGGATTTGGAATAGGGGGGAATTGTTTACTTGGAGCGGTAATTTGAGGATTGAAGTATTTGTGCTCGGAAGGGTGATTTTTTTTAGGGAGGGCAATTGTGCTGGGAGGATTTGGGGGATGGAGGGGGCAGAGATTTGTGTGCTGACAGGTGGAATTTCAGCAAGCAGCAGGTTTAACTGGGAGGAAAGGAAAATGTATGCCTAGGGGGTAACCATGCAGATAAGTGGTGAATTTTTTTTGGGGGGGGGGGGATTTTTGCTGATACATCTGACAAATCTTGAGGGAGGGGCGCAGTATGGCATGTTCACCCTTGTCTCAGCACTGGGAAAGAAAATACAAGGGTGAACAAGGTTGTAAGTTTATTCCCTTGGCCAGCAGGTGATTCATAAGTGCAATTCTATAGTTAATAATACATTGCTGGCTGGGAGAGAGATTTTTACAGTTTGTTGAGATCAGATAGTGCAGTGTATACCATAAAGTTTTATATATATATATATATATATATATATATATATATAGGCACTTCAGTTTATATCAGTTTATGTCAGTATTGCTGATAAAAAAATAACGTGGGGTCTCCCCCCCCCCATTCCATACCAGGCCCCTAGGGTCTAGTATGGATTTTAGGGGAACCCACACCAAAATTTAACAAAAAAAACGGCATTGTGGTTTCCCCTAAAATCCATACCAGACCCTTATCTGAGCACACAGCCTGGCTGGCCAGGATTGGGGTGGGGGCGAGGGAGTGCCCCCCCTCCTGAACAATACCAGGCCACATGCCCTCAACATGGGGGGTGGGTGCTTTGGGGCAGGGGGGGCTCTGTCCCCCCACCCCAAATCACCTTGCTCCCATGTTGATGGGGACATGGGTCTCTTCCTGACAACCGTGGGCTGTGGTTGTGGGGGTCTGTGGGGGGAGGCTTATTGGAATCTGGAAGCCCCTTTTAACAAGGGGGCCCCCAGATCCCAGGCCTCCCCCCATGTGAATGGATATCGGGTACATCGTACTCCTACCCATTCACCAAAAAAGTGTACAAGAAAAATAAAGACAAAAGCCAGTTTTGGAAAAGTCTTTTTTAAAAAAAAAAAAAAAAATAGTGTCCCCCGATCAGTCGTCCGCCCGAAAAATAGAAAAAAAAAAAAGAAGCTCCTGCTTCTACAGACGCTTCCCGCGCTGTGAGCTGCTTTCAGTTTGACTGACGTCACAAGGGATCTGATGTCACAAGCCACCCTACAATGCACTGTTCAGGTGCAGTGAATAAATTACTGACGTCATGTAATTTATTCACTGCACCTGAGTAGTGCATTGTGGGGCGGCTGGTGATGTCAGGTCCCTATAAAAGAGCTGTCAAAATCAAAACAGCTCAGAGCACGGGAATCATCCAGAGAAGCAGGAGCTTTTTTTTTTTTTTTTTTTTGTTATATTTTTCATGGGGTCACTATTTTTTTATTTTTTAATAAAGGACTTGTCCAAAACTTGCTTTTCTCTTTATTGTTTTTTTTGTACACTTTTTTGGTGAATGGGTAGGGGTACGATGTACCCGATATCCAGTCACATGGGGGGCGGGACCTGGGGGCCTCCTTGTTAAAGGGGGCTTCCAGATTCTGATAAGCCTCCCCCAGAGACCCCCACAACCACAGCCCACGGTTGTCCGGAAGAGACCCATGTCCCCATCAACATGGGTGTAAGGTGCTTTGACGTGGGGGGGCACCCCCCATGTTAAAGGGCATGTGGCCTGGTATGGTTCAGGGGGGGGGCAGTCGCTCGCCCCCACACCCCTCCTGGCCACCCAGGCTGTGTGCTCAGATAAGGGTCTGGTATGGATTTTAGGGGGGGACACCACACCGTTTTTTTTTTAAATTTTGGCGTGGGGTTCCCCTTAAAATCCATACCAGACCCGAGAGGCCTGGTATAAATTTTGGGGGGGCACGTTGTTTTTTTTCATTTTTTTTATCTGTATTGCCGGGAGCCGACAATAAATTACAGCCGCAAGCAAGTTTAAATGACATTTTTTCCTTTAGAAATGTCAGTATTGCTACAGCAGGCTCCATACATCGTACAAATGCACCACTTTACAGGCAAATTAAGGGGACCCCCCCCCCAGGCAGGATATTTAAAGGAATTTTTCATTTTTATTGTTTCACTTTAAGCATTATTAAAATCACTGCTCCTGTAAAAACGATTGTTTTAAAAAAAAAAAAAAAAATTACATTGATTCATGTCCCCCAGGGCAGTACCCGGGTCCCCATACACTTTTTGGGCCAATAACTTGCATTTAAGCCTTTAAAATTAGGACTTTTGATGTTTCATGTTCAAAGTTTCAAGTCCCATAGACTTTAATAGAGTTTGCATGTTCGCTAGAACATTTCACCTGTTCGAGATGTTCTGGTGCGAACCGAACAGGGGGATGTTCGGCTCATTACTAATTAGGACTTTAGATGAAGCCCCTCACAACCAGTAATAAAAACATAGTACAAGTTTATTGAGTATATGCCAGCAATAAAACTGGGAAAAAGTGTCATATAATGCCAAACAGTTGACCGAAGTATACAAATCCATTACATTGGTACATACAGTAATCACATAGTACATAGTAAATGTGTCATTGCATCTGTGGTGACCCGATGCGTTTCGTGAGTTCGGCCTCACTCGTCAGGGATCAATGCATAGACATAATCTATAAAGTAAAATAATATAACATAGTAATGAACATGGAAATGTATCAGGTAGATTGGAATGTAGGAATCAGACTAAGGGATCCATACTCACAAAAATGCAGGATGCTGCATGCGAAAATCGCATCGGCAGCTACCGGAGATGTCTGACCCAGGAGCTGTGGGTAAAGCTTCAACAAAAATGGGCCGGCAACGCAAAGCAGGACAGATGGAAAAAGGGGCAAACAGAACTATCCAACATTACCTGCCAGGATGCCAGGACGGTGGCTAGAAAAAAAGGAGTGTAAATGGGTGGTGATGTGCACAATTAGAATGAATAAGATGAAAAATAATAGAAAGATAAAAAAACAATAATAAGAAAAATAAAACTAAAAAAAGCACTGTTCCTCTGTATACTCCTCTGTCTCAGACAATGGTATATGGTAACAGAAGGATTTATATCTGCTGATTGATGATATGATACATCTTTGAGATTGCCTTTGGATGAAGGGACTTTCCTTTATTATGGTACTTTGCCAGGCACTAGACCCAGCCTTCTCTATAGATAAGATTACACACCTGGCAGTTTTTGACTTCCTTATACTTTCTTTGATATGTGTTTTTTTTTTCAGATACTTAACCAGATCCTGCCCACCCTATAGCAGATTGACGGCGGGAATGTGGTTGTATTATCCTGACCGGACGGGGGGCGCGCAGAGCGGTGATCGGTGATGCGAGGTGTCAGTCTGACTCCCCGCATCTCCGATCTCGGTAAAGAGCCTACTGACGTAGGCTCTTTACCATGTGACCAGCCGTGTCCAATCACGGCTGGTCACATAGTAAACAGGAAGAGCCGTTGATCGGCTTTCCTCAGTACATGCCTGACAGGCACGATTAAAGGAGCGCCGATCGGCGGCTCCCCTGACAGGGGGGGGGGTCGGCACTGGTAATCAGATCATTGACTACCAGTGCAGACCCTCGGGAGGGGGGGTGCCACTAGAGTCACCAGGGATGCCCACCCATGACCCCAGGGTTGCCCACCCATGACCCCAGGGATGCCCACTATGACCACCAGGGATGGCAATCAGGGCTCAGGGACATCAGTGCTGCCCACCAGTGCCCTCCCCATCAGTGCTGCCCACCAGTGCCCATCATTGGCATTTATCAGTGCTGCCCACCAGTGCCCATTATTGCCCACCAGTGCTGCCTATCAGTGCCCATTAGTGCCGCCCGTCAGTGCCAATCAGTGCCGCCTATCAGTGCCCATCAGTGCCCACCAGTGCCACCTATCAGTGCCCATCAGTGCCGCATATCAATGCCCAGCAGTGCCGCCTATCAGTGCCCACCAATGCTGCATATCAGTGCTACCTATCAGTGCTACATATCAGTGCCCATCAGTTCCGCCTATCAGTGCCGCATATCAGTGTCACCCCATCAGTGCCACCCCATCAGTGCCTCCTCATCAGTGCCTGTCAGTGCAGCCTCATCAGTGCTCATCAGTGCAGGAAAAAACTTATTTATTTACAAAATTGTATAACATAAACAAAAAAAAATTCTTTTTTTCAAACTTTTCGGTCTTTTTTTTATTTGTTTAGCAGTGATCAAATACCACCAAAAGAAAGCTCTATTTGTGGGGGGGGGGGGGGGGGGGGGATTACATAAATTTGGTTTCCGTACAGTGTTGCATGACCGTGCAATTGTCATTCAAAATGCAACAGTGCTAAAAGCTGAAAATTGGCCTTGGCAGGAAGGGGGTGAAAGTGCCCTGTATGGAAGTGGTTAATAACAAGTTATGTTTTAGGCCATGGTAGGTTTGATGCAAGGGTTCATTGCAGCCCCATTTGTTGACTATAAAGAATAGTTCAATATTATGGGCTGTAAAAAAAAAAAAAAAAAAGATCCATAACTATGGGCTATAAAATATACAATCCATGACTATGGACTGTAAAAAAAGATCCATATCTATGGGCTATAAAAAAGTATAAACTATCATAAAAAAAAAAATGGGCTGTAAAAAAGGGAGAAAAAAAACAGGTACGTAAGATTTATGAGTTAAATACATAAGCAAGCCTTAACTTAAATATAGGATGGGATGTAAATTGTTTTAATGACACCGAGTGAGACTTTTATAATGTGGTTGGACATTAACCACTTGCCTACCAGGCACTTAAACCCCTTTCCTGCCCAGGCCAATTCTCAGCTTTCAGCGCTGTCGCACTTTGAATGACAATTGCACGGTCATGCAACACTGTACTCAAACTACATTTTTATCATTTTTTTTCAAAAAAATAAAGCTTTCTTTTGGTGGTATTTAATCACTATTGGGGTTTTTATTTTTTGCTGAACAAACAAAAAAAAGACCGAAAGTTTTGAAGAAAAAAAAAACATTTTTTTATAGTTTGTTATAAAATTTTGCAAACAGGTAATTTTTCTCCTTTATTGATGTGCTCTGATGAGGCGGCACTGATGGGCACTAATAGGCAACACTGATGGGCACAGATAAAGCGGCACTGATGGGCACTGATAAGTAGAGATGTACCGAACTGTTCGCCGGCGGACAGTTCCCGGCGAACATCGCTTGTTCGCGTTCGCCGCTGCGGGCGAACATATGTGATGTTCGGTCCGCCCCCTATAATACATCATTGAGGCAAACTTTGACCCTGAACTTCACAGTCAGCAGACACATTCCAGCCGCCAATCAGCATACCTCCCTCCCACACCCTCCCACCTCCTATAAATAAGCAAGGGCAGCATCCATCTTAGATCATTCTGAAGCAGTGTGTTAGTGAGAGCAGGGAGAGAGCTGCTGCTGCTGTTAATAGCTAGGGACAGTTGTTAGTCAGTGTTCCTGGTCTTGCTAGTCAGTTTTCTTGGTCCACTACTGCTGTAAGGACAGCATCCTGACAGCACCCCAAAAAGCCCTTCTAAGGGCTGGTATTTGGGTAATTTTATATATATATATATATATATATATATATATATATATATATATATATATATATATATATAGTGTCCCCAAAAGCCCTTTTTAGGGCTGGTAATTGAGTGTGAGAGGCCACAGACCCACCACAGACTGTACTGTGTGCACACCACACTCATTTCGGGTGGCACAGGCACAGTACCTTGCATTTTAAAAAATATATTTTTTTTTTTCCTCTGTCATAATTGCAGTGAGTGCTGTGTCAGGTCCACAGAGTGCACTGTACCCACTGCAGTGCACTGCCCACCACTGATATATATACGGTGGCACAGCATCTTGTTGCAAATTGAAAAAAAAAAATATTTTTTATTATTGCAGTTGCCTGGGCTGCCAGTGACTGTCAGGTCCACAGAGTGTACTGTGCCCACTGCAGTGCCACTGCGTGCCCACCCACCACTGATATATATACGGTGGCACAGCAGCTTGCAAAGTAAAAATATATATATTTTTTTTATAATTGCAGTTGCCTGGGTGCCAGTGACTGTCAGGTCCACAGAGTGTACTGTGTCCACTGCAGTGCCACTGCGTGCCCACCCACCACTGATATATATGGTGGCACAGCAGGCAGCAGCTTGCAAATTAAAAATATATATATTTTTTTATAATTGCAGTTGCCTGGGCTGCCAGTGACTGTCAGGTCCACAGAGAGTGTACTGTGCCACTGCCCACCCACCACTGATATATACGGTGGCACAGCAGCTTGCAAATTAAAAATATATATATTTTTTTATAATTGCAGTTGCCTGGGCTGCCAGTGACTGTCAGGTCCACAGAGAGTGTACTGTGCCACTGCCCACCCACCACTGATATATATACGGTGGCACAGCAGCTTGCAAATTAAAAATATATATATTTTTTTATAATTGCAGTTGCCTGGGCTGCCAGTGACTGTCAGGTCCACAGAGTGTACTGTACCCACTGCCCAACACTCCTATAGGGTGGCACAGCACCTTGCACTCATAGTACAACACATTAAAAAAAAAATGACAGGCAGAGGCAGGCCACCCCGCAAGGGCCGTCGTGGTCGTGGTGCTGTGATTTCCTTAGGCCCTAGAATAATGCCCAGTGTTCAGAGGCCACCACAGACCCTGAACTCAAAAAATTCTGAGGCCATAGTTGACTGGCTTACACAGGACACCCAATCGTCTACAGCTTCCGCTCGGAACCTTAATGCACCATCCTCCTCCAGCTCAGCTTCGGGCACCTCTCAATTTACCACTCGCCCGCCCGCCGGCACCACCACCAACACTAGCACCACAGCCGCTTCACTTGATCCGTCAGAGGAGTTATTTTCACATCAGTTGGAAGAAATAAGTGATGTGCAACTATTAGTGCCAGAGGATGTCGATAACGGGGATATGTCTCAGTCAGGCAGCATTATACACATGGATGTACATTGTGATGATGATGTTGTACCTGCTGCTGCTGCCTTTGCTGAGTTGTCAAGTGAAGCGGCTGATGATGACGATGTGTCTGTGGATGTCACCTGGGTGCCTGCTCGAAGAGCAGAAGAAGAGGGGGAAAGTTCAGATGGGGAGACAGAGAGGAGGAGGAGAAGAGTTGGAAGCAGGGGGAGGAGGTCATCGCAAGGAGCTAGTGGCGCAGTCAGACAGCATGTAGATTCGGCACCCGGGGTCAGCCAGACAGCACGCCAATCAACGCAAGCTGTTGCCACCACCAGAATGCCGTCCTTGCAAAGCTCAGCAGTGTGGCATTTTTTTTGTGTGTCTGCCTCTGATATCAGCGATACCATTAGTAACCTGTGCCAAAAGAAACTGAGTCGTGGGAAGTCCAACACCCACCTAGGTACAACTGCTCTGCGAAGGCACATGATCTCACATCACAAACACCTATGGGATCAACACATGAGTAAAAGCAGCACACAAACTGAAAGCCACCATCCTCCTCCTGGTCCAGCATCTTCAGCCACGTCAACCACTGCTGTCCTCCATGCCCCCTATCAACAACTCGCCCCTCCGCCTCTCACCTTCAGCAGTTCCTGCTCATCTGCCCACAGTCAGGTGTCTGTCAAGGAAATGTTTGAGCATAAGAAGCCAATCTCACAGAGTCACCCCCTTGCCCGGCGTCTGACAGCTGGCTTGTCGGAACTCTTAGCCCGCCAGCTTTTACCATACAAGCTGGTGGAGTCTGAGGCCTTCAAAAAATTTGTCGCTATTGGGACACCGCAGTGGAAGGTACCCGGCCGAAATTATTTTTCACAAAAGGCAATCCCCAACCTGTACTCTATTGTGGAAAAGGAAGTCATGTCACGTCTGGCACACAGTGTTGGGGCAAGGGTCCATCTGACCACTGATAGCTGGTCTGCAAAGCACGGTCAGGGCAGGTATATCACTTACACTGCGCATTGGGTAAACCTGCTGGTGGCTGCCAAGCATGGAATGCGTGTCTCTGCTGCAGAGGAGTTGGTGACACCGCCACGACTTGCAGGCAGGCCTGCTGCCACCTCCTCTACTCCTCCTACTCCATCCTCTTTGCTAACCTCCTCAGGCTGAGTCCTCTTCTGCTGTTGCGTCTTGCTCCACACCAACTGCACCCCCCCAGCTCCCCAGGGGCTATTCCACATGCTGGATACGACAGTGTCACGCTGTCTTGGGAGTCACACCGGACCAGCACTACTGTCCGCCCTGAACGCACAGGTGGATCAGTGGCTGACCCCGCACCAACTGGAGATCGGCAAAGTGGTGTGTGACAACGGAAGCAATTTGTTGGCGGCATTGAATTTGGGCAAGTTGACACATGTGCCGTGCATGGCACATGTGTTGAGTCTGATTGTACAACGCTTTGTGCAGAAGTACCCAGGCTTACAGGACGTCCTCAAGCAGGCCAGGAAGGTGTGTGGCCATTTCAGGCGTTCCTACACGGCCATGGCGCACTTTGCAGATATTCAGCGGCGAAACAACATGCCAGTGAGGCGCTTGATTTGCGACAGCCCGGCATGTTGGAATTCAACACTGCTAATGTTCGACCTCCTGCTCCAACAAGAAAAAGCGGTCAACGAGTATTTGTATGACCGAGGTGCTAGGACAGCCTCTGCGGAGCTGGGTATTTTTTTGCCACGTTACTGGACGCTCATGCGCAATGCCTGTAGGCTCATGCGTCCTTTTGAGGAAGTGACAAACCTAGTCAGTCGTACCGAAGGCACCATCAGCGACATCATCCCATATGTTTTCTTCCTGGAGCGTGCCCTGCGAAGAGTGCTGGATCAGGCCGTAGATGAGCGTGAAGAGGAAGAGGAAGAGTTGTGGTCACCATCACCACCAGAAACAGCCTTACCATCGCTTGCTGGACCTGCGGCAACACTGGAAGCGGAGTCTGAGGAAGAGGAGTCAGAGGAGGAATGTGGCTTTGAGGAGGAGGAACACCAACCACAGCAGGCATCCCAGGGTGCTCGTTGTCACCTATCTGGTACCCGTGGTGTTGTACGTGGCTGGGGGGGAAGAACACACCTTCAATGACATCAGTGAGGACGAGGAATTGGACATGAGTAGCTTGGCATCCAACCTTGTGCAAATGGGGTCTTTCATGCTGTCATGCCTGTTGAGGGACCCTCGTATAAAAAGGCTGAAGGAGAAAGACCTGTACTGGGTGGCCACGCTACTAGACCCCCGGTATAAGCAGAAAGTCTCTGATATGTTACCCAATTACCAGCAGTCGCAAAGGATGCAGCAGCTACAAAATAAGTTGAAAAGTATGCTTTACACAGCATATAAGGGTGATGTCACAGCACAACGGGAATCCAACAGGGGAAGAGGTGAAAGTAATCCTCCTCCTACCACTACCACAACCACGCCGGCAAGGACAGGGCGCTTTACAGACGTCTTGTTGATGGAGGACATGCGGAGCTTTTTTAGTCCTACGCATCGCCACAGCACTTCGGGGTCCACCCTCAGAGAACGACTCGACCGACAGGTAGCAGACTACCTTGCCTTAACTGCAGATATCGACACTCTGAGGAGCGATGAACCCCTTGACTACTGGGTGTGCAGGCTTGACCTGTGGCCTGAGCTATCCCAATTTGCCATTGAACTTCTGGCCTGCCCCGCTTCAAGTGTGCTGTCAGAAAGGACCTTCAGCGCAGCAGGAGGTATTGTCACTGAGAAGAGAAGTCGCCTAGGTCAAAAAAGTCTTGATTACCTCATGTTTATTAAAGAGGAAGTAAACCCTCCTCTACAACTTGTACCTATAGGTAAGCCTATAATAAGGCTTACCTATAGGTACTGTAAATATCTCCTAAACATGCACCGTTTAGGAGATATTTACCTTACATGCATCCAGTGACGTCACTGGCGCATGCGCTCTGAAGGAACGGCCGCTCGTGCCGTTCCTTCAGAGTCCCGTGCCGTGACTGTCGGCTCCCGCGCGCGTGCGCGGGAGTGACGTCACCACGGCTCCGGCCAATCAGATGGCCGGATGCCGCGACCCCGGAAGACGAGCGACTGGACATGTCGCCCGTCATAGAGGTGAGTGAGCGGCACGGCGGGGGCTCGTTCTAAGGTAAGTATTGCATAATGAGCTAGTATGCGATGCATACTAGCTCATTATGTCTTTCTCTTGCAGGGTGAAAAAAAGAAAAAAAAATTTGAGTTTACAACCTCTTTAAGATGAATGAGGCATGGATCCCGAAGGGACTGACAGTGGGGGATGCATTTGACTAAAAAAGGCCTGGTGATGACTGAGATGCCTTGGGCTAAAAATGGTCCACACTCTGCTGTATTTAATCATTTTCTGCATGCCGGATGACTTACGTGACGTCTCCGCCACCAACTACGGTTCAAGCCGCAATGTTTTAGTGCACTTTCTGCCTTGAAAACCTCAATTTTTCAGGCCGCTGCTACAGCAGCGGCTGCAACAATACCTGCTTTTTCATGCATGTGTACATGCCTAATTTTTCTGGCCTCTGGTGCTACAATGTGGCTGCAAAAAAACAAAAAAAAAAGGCACATACATGTGTCAATTCCCCTTCGTGATCGTTACCTTGTCGTGGTGAAGGGGCTTGCGTATCACAATGAAGCGATCACCTCTAGGAGTGTGTTGGCACACCCCAGATGATAAGGTCGTTGCTTCATTGTGAACAGACCAAAAGCGATCCGCGGGATAATTTCTCATAGAAAAAACATTAATTTTCTTTCATTCTTTCTGCGGAGCTGGGTATTTTTTGGCCGCGTTACTGAATGCTCATGCACAATGGCTGTAGGCTCATGCGTCCTTTTGCAGAGGTGACAAACCTGGTGGTCAGTCGAACCCAAGGCAACATCATCGACCTCATCCCATATGCGTTTTTTCTGGAGCGTGCCCTGCGAAGAGTGCTGGATCAGGCCGTAGATGAGCATGAAGAGGAAGAGTTGTGGTCCCCATCACCACCAGAAGCAGCCTTGTCGTTGTCAATTGCTGGACCTGTGGCAACGCAGAGAGAGGAGTCTGAAGAAGAGAAGTCAGAGGAGGAAGGTGGCTTTGAGGAGGTGGAATACCAGCCACAGCAGGCGTCCCAGGGGGCTTGTTGTCACCTTTCGGGGACCCTTGGTGTTGTACGTGGCTGGGTGGAGGAAGAGACCTTCAATGATGTCAGTGAGGACAAGGAACGGGACATGGCTAGCTTGGTATCCAACCTTTTGCAAATGGGGAGTTTGCGGTTGTGCAAATGGACTGACTGACTGACTGTTAAAACAGAGAGTTTGGTCTGTCAGAGTTTGGTCTGTCACTGTGAAGCGGGCGTAACCCTTACACTACTTGATCGATACAACATCATACCTGATCGTATTCACACACTGGATGTTTTAAAGCACGTTATTCCAAACAATTTAGGAATGTTAGGTGATTTATGCCCTTTATGGATCAAAACCCGACTCTGCGTCAACTACGTAATTTTCCATGGGAGTTTTGCCATGGATCCCCCTCCGGCATGCCACAGTCCAGGTGTTAGTCCCCTTGAAACAACTTTTCCATCACTATTGTGGCCAGAAAGAGTCCCTGTGTGTTTTAAAATTTGCCTGCCTATTGAAGTCTATGGCGGTTCGCCCGGTTCGCCGGTTCGCGAACATTTAACGATGTTCACGTTCGCGAATGGCGAATTTTAGGTTCGCGACATCACTACTGATAAGGTGGCACTGATAAGGCGGCACTGGTGGGCACTAAAAGGTGGTACTGATGGGTGGCACCGATGGGCACTAATGGACAGCACTGAAGGGCGCTGGGGGGTGGCACTAAAGGGCACTGATAGGTGACACTGATAGGTAGCACTCATGGGCACTGATGGGCACTATTAGATGGCACTGATAGGTGGCACTGATGGGCAATGGTAGGTGACACTGATAGGCATCACTGATGATGGGGCATTGGTAGGCATTGATAGGTGACACTGGTGGGCATTGATAGGTGGCACTGATAGGTGGCGCTGGTGGGCACTGTTGGGCACTGGTAGGTGGCAATGGGGCACAGATGCTCCTCTTCGGGTTTGATGGCAATTGGCTATTTTTCTCCTCACGCGAGAAAAAAAAAAGCTGATCTCCTGCTGCTGTTGACATCACGATATCAGCTGTCATTGGCTGACAGCTGATCACGTGGTAAGGGGCATGGACTCAGTAATCACAGAGCGAGCCGTGCGCACTTCACAGGGAGCACGCAGGCAACTCATGCACAGGGGAACATAAATGGATGCCCTCCCGGCAATTAAGGTCCGTGCAGTAGCCGTCTTTCGGCTATAGCGCAGACAGGAAGAGTTTAATAATGGAACTTTTTATTAGTAGGAACATTTAGGGGGTCTATTTCAGCAAACTTTGACAACAATATGACCAGTAGATGGTTCTGGCCATCATAGGAAATATAAATGTAGCCAGGGGCTGGCAAACCTAGGTGGGACATTCGTTAACACCAGCTGCAGTGAGCCTGTCTCCCTCTAGTGTTCACCCTGGACACTGTGTCATCATTTCCTAAATGCAGAGCAAGCAGAGGTCACAGCTGAGAGCAAGCGACCTTGGGATATGTGGTCCAAGAAGCCAGGATTTGCCTTGGAGTCAAACTGCTGCAGACTACAATCTCCAGAGAAGAGTGTTGGGTGAGGACATAAATAGCCTGGTCCGGGGACAAGTCTTTCTCCTGGGACTATGGCCTTCAGCTGAGAGCAGGGACCCGGCCGTTTTAGGGAACGTGAGCAGGCGCTGTTGCCTAGGCGGTATGAAGAGCGAGTGAGTGAGCATATCTACCTGTAGCACTGCCCCCTAGTGTGGATTCCCCTGGGTTACCCATAGCAACAGTCTGTAAAACGTATCACTTTAAGACTTGGCTCAGACAATGAACAGTCCAGGGGATTTGGTTTTTGTGTTTTATTTTAGAACTTGGATGGGAGAAGGGATGAGTGGGATACTCCAACTTGAACTATGCACAATTTCTGCACAATTTCTGCACAATTTCTGAGGTCAACTAATTGTAGTGTGTGCAGCAAGGCCGCTACTTCACCTTGCCACTGAAGTGAAGTAAAAGCTATGTTCCTGAATGAATTCCTCTTCAGGGTCCTAACCCCCTTTCTCACTTCCCGTGCATGCTAGCCCTTGTCCACTGACTCTCCACTGAAGTGGTCCCCTTCCTGGGCAGATCCCTGGCAAGCTTCTCGGTACTCACGGACACTGTTTTTCCCTGGGTTGCTCTGCCTTCAGTTCCACTAGTCAGTATCCTGGACCTCCTAGCTCAGCATCACATAGTTGGTCCACTAGACCGACCGCCTGTGACCACCTTCCTTGCTGACAGGAGGAGAGACAGCCATCACCCTCCTCCTGGGACCTGGCTTCCCGCCCAAAGACACCCTGTCACATGTGCCCCCTGCTTTTATGATCTGTCCCAGAATGCACCACTGTTGTGCCAACCCACTGGGACAGCCACAAAAGCCTGTGTGTCACTGGCTGAGTTTCCTCCACTGTCCAACAGGCTCTCCCATTGGTTACAGTGGGGACACTCCCTCAGCCCAGATGAATCACACCCTAGATGCAACAGGCAGAACTAACAATCAGGCTCCCCTGATAAGCAGATAGTGCTGCTGAGCTTTTACCAACCTAGAACCTACCTACCCTGTTTCCCCGAAAATAAGACAGTGTCTTATATTAATTTTTGCTCCCAAAGATGCGCTAGGTCTTATTTTCAGAGGGTTTTCCTATTTTTCCATGAAGAAAAATACGGTACACATTTATTGTTGAACAAAAAAAAAGGAAATGTATTACCTGTATACGGTACAGTAGTAGTTGTCATCACAAACCAGCAAATTACATCCTCCTGTGTCATTTTATTCCCCCCCCCCCCTTCTGACTCTCCTGTGTCATTTTGATTGCCCCCTCTGATCCTCCTGTGTCATTTTAAGTGATCCCACTCCCCCTACCCCTGTCTCAGTGGACACCTTCACCAAACATCCACCCCACCCCTTTATCAGTCATTTCCCCCCTACCTCAGTCACCCCTGTGTGTCCACACAATGTGCCCAACTCCTGCCCCGCACAACTCACTGTCTAATTGTGAGTCAGTCAGACTCCATCAGGGCAGAACGAGCAGCAGGTGGAAGCTTGTCACTCTTATTGTCACCAGTACAGTTACAGCAGAATCCCAGCGTCCTTGGTGCACAGCCAGGCATCCTTCACTGGTTGCAGATTCTCCAAGAACCTGGTCCAGGACAATCTATTCCCTTGAGCTTTGGTATCATCAGAATTGGTGACCGGGAAGAAGCCCACCCTGTGTACACCCCACAAAGACACTGCATGCAGACACCTTTATCCCATCTCTTTACATTCTATTTCCTGTTGCTGGTCGCCATGGCACAGCAATTCTTCTGGGCCCTTGTTGAGCTAGCTGAAGACACTGAACATCTACACCACAAGGACTCCTCCACTCTTCTCTTCTCCACCCACTTAAAGGACTCTGTGCACAATGTCTGCACACTGTAAGGGGAACTTTACTCATAGAGTTATTGCGTTTCTTGTAACTTGTTGTTTTATAATTGTGTCACAAAGTCTGTTGGATCCGTGTCATCAGAATTTGAAGGCAGCAGTCTGACATTAAAGGTCATCCTCTTCCCTTTTATATCTGGGGTCATAGGTTCTTTTTAGGACCTACCCTACACTACTTGATTACCTTCGCATTGCATATCCTTTGCATGTTTACCAAGATTCAGAGTCTAACACTAAAAGATATCAGCCTAAGTTATTTGTGTTCTTATGTGCTTCAAGAATCTTAACTAAATTTATTTATTTTATTTATTTATTTCAGGTTCTTATATAGCGCTGTCAATTTACGCATCGCTTTACATATACATTGCACATTCACATCAGTCCCTGCCCTCAAGGAGCTTACAATCTAAGGTCCCTAACTCACATTCATACATACACAGTAGGGCCAATTTTATACAGGATCCAATTAACCTACCAGCATGCCTTTGGAGTGTGGGAGGAAACCGGAGTACCCAGAGGAAACCCACGCAGGCACAGGGAGAACATGCAAACTCCAGGCAGGTAGTGTCGTGGTTGGGATTCGAACCAGCGACCCTCTTGCTGCTAGGTGAAAGTGCTAACCACTACACCACTGTGCTGCCACTTGTTTACTTTGCTACAGTCTGGTGTCTATGTAATTGCATTATCACTTTGAAATACACTATATTACCAAAAGTATTGGGACGCCTGCCTTTACACACACATGAACTTTAATGGCATCCCAGTCTTAGTTTGTAGAGTTCAATATTGAGTTGGTCCACCCTTTGCAGCTATAACAGCTTCAACTCTTCTGGGAAGGCTGTCCACAAGGTTTAGGAGTGTGTCTATGGGAATGTTTGACCATTCTTCCAGAAGTGCATTTGTGAGGTCAGGCACTGATGTTGAAGAGAAGGCCTGGCTCACAGTCTCTGCTCTAATTCATCCCAAAGGTGTTCTATTGGGTTGAGATCAGGACTCTGGGCAGGCCACTCAAGTTCCTCATTAATGTCTTTATGGACCTTACTTTGTGCACTGGTGTGCAGTCATGTTTGAACAGGAAGGGCCATCCCCAAACTGTTCCTACAAAGTTGGAAGCATGAAATTGTCCAAAATGTCTTGGTATGCTGACACCTTAAGGATTCCCTTCACTGGAACTAAGGGGCCAAGCCCAACCCCTAAAAAAAAAAAACCCACACCATAATCCCCCCACCGCAAAATAATTTGGACCAGTGCACAAAGCAAGGTCCATAAAAACATGGATGAGCAAGTTTGGGGTGAAGGACTGGCCTGCCCAGAGTCATGACCTTTAACCCGATAAAACACCTTTGGGATGAATTAGAGAAGAGACAAGCCAGGCCTTCTTGTCCAACATCAGTGCCTGACCTCACAAATGCGCTTCTGGAAGAATGGTCAAACATTCCCATAGACACACTCCTAAACCTTGTGGACAGCCTTCCTAGAAGAGTTGAAGCTGTTATAGCTGCAAAGGGTGGGCCAACTCAATATTGAACCCTACAGACTAAAGCCTCGTACACACGAGTCGAAATTCGGCCGGGAATTTTCGTCCGACGACCGATCTGCTGATTTTGGGCTTCTTAGTATGATGCTTCCGACAACCGACTCCGACTTTTCGGCCGAAAAAATCCTGGTGTGCAGGCTATATAATTTTTGTCCACCATCAAAACACGTCCGATTTTCGTGCAGTCAGTACAGATTTTGACAGGGAAAAATCTTATGAGCAAGACTGGGCATGCTCAGAGAAGAAAGAACACAAAGAAAGCAAACCAACACATGACATCACTTCTGAAGTAGAATTCTGTCATGCGGGAAAATTCGTGTGCAGTCTAGGCACATTCCAACCAACAAAACACAACTCTGGACAAAAGACGGACGACCGGTCGGCAGAAATTTGTTGGGTGTGTACGAGGCTTAAGACTGGGATGCTAATAAAGTTCATGTGTGTGTAAAGGCAGGCCAGGTGTCCCAATACTTTTGGTACTATAGTGTATACTGCATTTTATAAATAAAAAATCTTGCGCTCATGTATATAAATAAAGCTGCAAACAAAAAGTGGGCTAAACCACTTTCAAATTATGTAAAAATGAATAAGCTCTTGACTCTCTACAACTTGTCGCCGGACTCGCCAGCCCCTTCCGGGGCGGAGGGGATCGATGCGATCCGTTCATACCTCTGCGCTTCAGGCCTCCCCTCCCTTCCTGTGGAGGAGGTAGAAAAGTTGGATGAACCTTTGCGGTCTGATGAACTATTGTCAGCTCTGAAGGCGACACAGCCGGGGAAGGCCCCGGGCCCGGATGGCTACTCCATCCAATACTACAAGTGCTTTCTGGACCTCCTTTCTCCTCATTTCCTCGCTGCATACAACGCTACGGGTGAAGGAGCGGTGTTCCCGACGGACTCGCTCAGAGCGCACATCTTGGTTCTCGCGAAGGAGGGAAAGGATCCCCTGGTCTGTGCCAGCTACAGGGCTATCTTGCTCTTAAACGTCGACTTGAAGCTCTTTACTAAGATCCTGGCCTCTAGGTTGGCCCCGCTGTTACCGCAATTGATCCATGACGACCAGGTGGGCTTTGTCGCTTCTCGGGAAGCCCGTGACAATACCACTAAAGTGCTTGACCTGGTTCACCTTGCCAGTACCCGCCGACTTCCGACCTTGCTTTTATCCACGGAGGCGGATAAGGCATTTGATCAGGTGAATTGGGAATTCCTTTTTGCTACGATGGAGAACGTGGGGGCAGGGGAGCGGCTTATGTCTTGGGTTCGAGCTATATACTCAGCCCCTTCGGCGAGAGTGCGGGTCAATGATTTTCTATCTGACCCCCTGGTAATCTCCAATGGGACTCGGCAGGGCTGCCCCCTCTCCCCGCTGATCTTCGTTCTGACCCTGGAGCCTTTCCTCCGCACGGTGAGGGCTAATGCTGATGTTGCTGGGGTATCGGTCTCCCCGACGCTCTCCCCTAAAGTGGCGGCGTGCGCGGATGACCTCCTCTTTTTTCTCACGAAACCTCTTACCTCTCTGCCCAATCTACTGCGGGAGTTCCGCATTTATGAATCCCTTTCGTTCTATAAAATAAATCAAACCAAGTCAGAGGCTCTGGCGGTGGTGATTTCGCCCGCTCTCTCCGCTCTCCTCCGGGCGGACTTCCCCTTTAAATAGGGGTCATCTCATATTCGATATCTGGGGATTTCTCTGCCAAACTCCCTAGACAGAGCTTTTGAATGTAACTTCCCCCCTTTACTGGCACAGATTAAGAAAGATCTCGATGACTGGCACGGGGGCAGGTTTTCATGGTTCGGGCGTTGCAATATCATAAAAATGAATGTGATGCCCCGCCTATTATATGTGTTCCAGGCTGTGCCGGTGGCCATCCCGTCCTCCTTCCTTCGGAAGGTGAACCGATTGTTCCGGGAGTTTCTGTGGCGTAGAGGTCCCCCCGAGGCTGGCATTACGTATCCTGCGCATGCCTAAATTGAGCGGCGGCATGGCTCTACCGGACGCCATGGCCTATTATGAGGCGTGTCACCTGTCCCGTATTCTTGACTGGTACCGCCATGGCCCCCTGAAGCAGTGGGTGCGGTTGGAGCGGAACTCGGTGGGGTCCCCACCCGAGTCCTCTATGTGGACTCCCTCCCCGTTCCTAGGGAACTGTCCAACCACCCGACCATTGGCCCCACCTTGCGGGTCGGTAGGCGACTGTGCCACGGGGGCACACTGGCTGATCTGCCGTCTCCTCTTCTCCCGGTGGTTGACAGCCCTGACTTCCCGCCGGGGATGGGCTATCCGGGATTTCGGTCCCTGAAGGAAGCCAGACACAGCCAGGCCCGTCACTTTGTGCGGGCCGGGGCCTGGGTCTCTAGGTCTCTCCTTCACTCTGATGCCACCTTCTCTATGCTGACCTTCTGGCAGCAGGTCCAACTTTCTAATTTTTTGCAGTCTCTGTTTACCAGACGTCTCACCTACTTTGAAGAACTTTGCTCTGACCCGTCTGCTTTACAACACACTATTTTCCTGCTGTACAGGGCTCTGGTCACCCCCGAAGCACCATTTCGACCTCCCTACATTGCACGTTGGGAGTGGGATCTCGGCCTGACCTTCACCGACCAACATGTTGAACGCCTACTGTTTTTCGCATACAAAACTTCGATCTGCTCTCGCTACCAGGAGGTGGGGTACAAATGTCTGACTCTGTGGCACTACACCCCGGTGCGGCTGAGTCGGATGTTCCCGACCTGTGCTGACACTTGCTGGAGATGCGGGAAGGAGAGGGGGACGTACCTCCACATTTTTTGGTCGTGTGAACGGGTGCAGCCATTTTGGGCCTCAGTACGCACCATCGCCCAAAAATTCACGGACCACTCTTTGACGCTGGACCCTGCTCTTTTCCTTCTCCACCATCACGAGTTTCCGAGGGCGTCCTATCAGAAATCCATCCTACCGTTGTTGTTCACGGCAGCGAAAAGTTGCATCTCCCCCCTCTGGAAGCAGACTCAGCCCCCGACCGTGGCCATGTGGCTTTGTAAAGTTAAATGCATTCATGAAATGGAAGATCTGATGGCGACGGAGCGGGAAACCAGAGAGAAATTTTCGAAGCGCTGGTACTACTGGCACAAATTTACATTTACTGCGGAATACCGTGACTTGCTGCTCTAACGATATGGGTGACGCCGGGCTGCGCGGTCCCCCCCCTCTCTTCTTTCCTTTCCTTTTCCTTCTTCGCTGTCTCCTCTATTTTTTGGTTTGCTCTTCAAGGCATATTTCCCTAGTTATATGTTGGATCCACGTCTTGCTCCCAGTCGGACATACTGATGCCAGTTCCCCCAGTGACTGAGGAGCGATTTGAGGGCCGTCAAGGAGCGGCCCCCCGCGCACCTGTTACCGGCCATATGTTAGATGCCGGTGGTGACGGGGGATTGCCCCAACATGGTCATTGGGCTCCTTGGTATACACTTGGTACCATGTCACTTTCTGTGCTAGGTTCTCAGGGGGTCGATGTAATTGTGCTGAGGTGTCGGGTGGTATTCGCCCTCATGTTCCAATCTGCTGTTATTCTGTTATTACATGCTAGCTGTGTTGACCGAGAGCTGTGTACTCTGTTTTTATATTGATACTGCTCACTGTATTTTTCCTGTGACTTGTCATATGCCTTTTTTTCTGTTTCAATAAACGAATTTACAAAATGAATATGCTATGCTATTTCAAAATTAACAATACCAATGAAATATATGTGGGAAACTTAAAGAATATCAGCAAAAACCATAATTGTGTAAAAAAAAAAAAAAACAAAAAAAAAAACAAAACTATTATGTGAGCCCTTGAACTCACGTAATACAATTTTTTTTTTTTTTTTTTTAATCAAACATGTTTCTAATTAACCTATTACTTATCAACCCTTAGTTTACCTAAATCAGCCCTAATTAACTCATTCTTCCTCTTCTTCCTTTATCTATTGTTTTTCTTCCTTTTAATTTTCCTTATTTTTTTTTTTTTTTTAGCAATTAACACAGTATTTACAGTAACATTTTGTTTTAATACATTTCCTTTGTTGTTTTTTTTTTAATATCACATTAAAAAAAAATATTGTAAATAACTTTTCAATGACTTGCACCATTTTACATAGCATTAACATTTTAGAGAAAAATCACTGAATAAAATCGAAACTTTTTATTTCCTTTTTTTTTTTCCGTAACATGATTTACTCTATAATTTCTTATTCACAATTCGTTTACATCAATTAGCCCAAATTAACTTCTTCCCCATTATTTTCTTCCTGATCTTTTATGTTTATTTTTCGAACCATTACTATTAAAACTTTTTTTTTTATTTGTTTTTCTACACATTTGAGAAAAAAAAGCTAGTTGTCAATAACTCTGTAATGGTTTGCAAAAAAATCAAAATACAGAAACACTATTTTTTAAACTAACACTAATCAAAGAATAAAGCGCTTTATTTATTTTATTATTACTTTTTTTTAATTAAAGATTTTGCCTTTGGATCACATATAAAATAAAACCATTTTTGCTTGATAATATCAGAAAAATAAAGCCTTTTTTGCCCTTAAAAATAGTACATGTATTGCTTTGTTATCTATGTAAGGACAATGTTATTGACAAATAAATAGGTCATATATGGGAAATGTAACAATTGGTTAAAGTCAAAATTCCGGGCAAAAGGCAAAACTTTTTTTGTTTTTTGCATGAAGTAGAGAACTATTAGAAAAGTTTTTTGTTGTGAATGGTGTGCCCATTGGCAGGATTTTCCCATGTAACAGCCTAATTATTATCATATAATTATTATTATTTAAGCATTGTAGCACTGGCGATCATACAAATATAATCAAAAAATGGAATTTTTGTAAAATCTTACCTGTAAAATTCCTTTCTCTGAGTCCTCCGACAGTCGCCGCCTCCTCTAAGTCATCACTATTGGGGTATTGTCCACCTATCCGTGGGAATAGCTAGGCATATAGACTTAGTCAAAAGACAAAAGACATTAGCATATACACACCCACGGGGGCTGTCCCATCTGGTCAATACCCCCCCTGCATCACAACTCCCAACTCAGTTTTGGTAGTATAGCAGTAGGTAATAAGAACCCCAAAAGAGGGGCGGGGGCGGCGACTGTCGGAGGACTCAGAGAAAGGAATTTTTACAGGTAAGATTTTACAAAAATTCCGTTTTCTCTTACGTCCTCCGACAGTCGCCGCCTCCTCTAAGTCATCACTATTGGGATGTCCCAAAGCAGTATAGACATGAGGGGTGGGAGACGCAACCGTAGAAAAGGCAACGCAGTACCCACATCAGAGAAAGGAATCTTACATGCACCGTAAGAACCAACTGGGCAACAGAAAAAAACAATGCTCAACAGGAGCAACAGCCCAGGAAAGCAAATGCCAACAGCCAGGGACCCAGAGAAAAAATGCAAGGGTCCATCATAGCACAGCCGCACTGAGAACTTTGCGGCCAAAAGAAGCATCAGCTGATGCCAGAACGTCTACTTTGTAGAACTTGGAAAAAGTGTGCACCGACGACCAAGTCGCCGCCTTGCACACCTGGGCCACCGAGGCCCAATGCCAACAGGCCCAGGAAGTACTCAAAGACCTGGTAGAGTGCGGCTTAACAGGGAAGGGCGGAACCCGTTCCTTCAAGGCATAGGCCTGCTCAATGGTCTGTCTGATCCACTTGGCAATAGTCGCTGCCGATGCAGCCATGCCCTTCCGAGGTCCCTCAGGAAGGACAAAGAGAGAGTCCGCCTTCCGAAAAGATTCCGTAGACTTCAGGTAAACACTGATCGCCCTGACAACATCCAAGGAATGCAAAGCAAACTCCTTCGGATGCTTAGGCTTCGTACAAAGCGAAGGCAGGACAATTTCCTCATTAAGGTGGAACTCAGTGATCACCTTGGGAAGAAAGGACGGGGTGTTCTCAACACCACCTTATCCTTGTGAATTATCAAGTAAGGGGAGCGGCAAGACAACACCGCCAGCTCCGACACTCTGCGAGCCGAAGTGATCGCCACAAGAAAAGCAACCTTTTTCGACAGCAGAGGCAACGATATCTCCCTGATATTTTCAAAAGGAGCACGCTGCAATGCGGACAGGACCAAGTTCAAGTCCCATGGAGGTAAAGGCTCCTTCCTAGGAGGAGCCAAATGTCGCACACCTTGAATGAATGTGCGCACCAAGGAATGAGACGCCACAGGGCGTTGGAAAAGGACCGCCAGTGCTGACACCTGGCCATTTATCGTGGCCAGCGCCAGGCGCTGATCCACTCCAGACTGGAGGAAAGCCAAGATTCTCGACACCGAGTAAGAACGAGGGGAAAACCCCCTAGACTCACACCAGGTGAAGTAGGCTTTCCAGGTACGGTAATAGATCTTACCAGAGGAAGATTTCCTAGCCTTGATCAGGGTAGGGATAACCTCAGAGGATAGACCCTTGTCCTTCAAGACCTGGGTCTCAACAGCCAGACCGTTAAAGCCAGCGACTGTAAAGCAGGATGGAAGATCGGACCCTGAGACAGGAGATCTTCCCGCAGAGGCAGACGCCACGGAGGCGCCACTGCCAGGTGAACAACGTCGGCGTACCAAGACCGGCGAGGCCAGTCCGGCGCCACCAGAATCACCATGTGCGGTTCCGAGATCAATCTGCGAAGGAACCGGGATAGTAACTGAATCGGAGGAAAGGCGTACATCAGACGACACTGATGCCAAGGGGCCACCAACGCATCCGAGGCATCCGCTAACGGGTCGCGCGTTCTTGCCACGAACCTTTCCACCTTTCGGTTTAGCCGGGATGCGAACAGATCCACGTCTGGGGATCCCCACTTCGCACACAGCATCTGAAAGACCTCCGGGTGTAGGGACCATTCCCCTTGGTCCAGGGTCTGGCGGCTCAGAACCATACCCAGATAGGGAAGGCGAAGCGACGGAGACAACGCTGATTTTTGAACGTTGATGGTCCACCCGAACTCCTGGAGCGTCTGTACCGTGATGGACAGATTGCGCACAAGGTCCTGACTGGCATGCGATCTCAGAAGCAGATCATCCAGGTACCCCAGGACCGCAATGCCCTGGGCCCGCAGCAGGCCCAGAACCGGTGCCAACACCTTGGTAAATACCCTGGGTGCCGAAGCGTGACCGAACGGTAACGCCACAAACTGGCAGTGGTCCTCTGCGATAGCGAACCGAAGGTACCGCTGATGACCCTCGAAAATGGGGATGTGCAGGTACGCATCCTTCAGATCTATCGAAGCCAGGAATTCTCCTGGACTCAAGGAGGCCACAACCGAACGGAGAGACTCCATTCGAAACTTCCGAACACGCACGAAGCGGTTCAGCGCTTTCAGGTCCAGAATAGGAAGCACTTTGCCATCCTTCCTGGGCACAGTGAACAGATTCAAATAAAACCCCCGAAACCTGTCCCGATGAGGCACCGGGACAATCACCCCCTGAGCAAGCATGTCCTGCACCGCTTGATGCAAGTCCTGCAGACGCCCCGGAAGCAGATGGAGATTGGAGGGAAAGAATCTGTCCGCCGGCCTGGAAAGGAATTCGATCTTGTAACCTGATCGAACGAATTCCTGGACCCACCTGTCCGAGATCCGGAGCAGCCAAGGTTGGAGGAAACCGCGCAAACGTCCCCCCACCCCAAAAATGGGTGAGGGCGCCCCTTCAGGCAGAGGCGGAGTGTCCCGCCGAACCAGCATTGCCGGTCTTCTGCTTACCCGCCCAGGGTTTCTTCTGGCTGCCCTGGGCCTTGAAGGGCTTGCCCTTGGATTGGTTCCGAAAGGCACGAAAGGACCCCTGATTAGATCTAGGCGCAGAACCCCGCTTGCCACGGAAAGACTTGTTCTTCGGGTTCTGGGGTAGCATAGTGCTCTTGCACCCCGTGACGCCTTTTACCAGGGCATCCAACACCTCGCCAAAAAGGCGAGAGCCAGCATAGGGAAAATCAGCAACAGTTTTCCACGAGGACTGGTCGGCCGACCAGCTCTTCAGCCATATCAGTCGCCGGTTAAGTACCGCGACACTCGAGAGGCGAGCCACCAAGGGGGCATCATTTAGGGCTGCATCACACAGATACATGACTCCTTGGTGGATCTGGTCCACCATTTCCAGTCGCACAGGCGGCACGTCATCGGACACAAGGTTGCTTCTGAGCACCTTAATCCAATCAGCCACTGCCTGAGCCACCATAACGGATGCGAAAACGGGTCTGAGCAACGAACCCGCCACCGTATAGGAATGGCGGGCTAGAGACTCCAACCGCCGGTCCGTGGGATCCCGGAAAACCAGGGTATCCTCAGTAGGAACCAAGGTAGCCTTGTTCAGCACGGCCACAGTGTGATCTACCTGTGGAGGCACACACCATCGCGATTCTGTAGCCGGCGCAAAAGGATAAAGCAATTTGAACCGACTAGGTACCAGGAATGGACGTTTTAACGTGCGCTACATTTCATTAACAGTGTAATGGAATTCCGCTGGGCAGGGAAAAACCTGCGCAGACTTGCGTGTCCCGTGCCTCCCAAAAGAGGACACAACGCCTGGAGGACTGGCTCGTCCTCCAAATGTAAGGTATCCTTAACCGAAATAATCAACTCATCCATGGTCGCCCATTCTTAGGGTGACCCTGGGGAGGATGTATCAACACCCTCCACCTCAGCCTCCCCCTCAGACCCCGGGGGGTCTAAGGATGAGCGGGACCCTGAAAAGGGCACGCTCGCAGCAGCAGCAGCATCCATATCCCCATCTGAATCAGAAGAGAGAGACAGCCTGGACCGTTTTCTCGCAGCCCGTTCAGACATCAGCATTTCCATATTTGCCACTAAAGTCGCAACCACAGCAGCCAGATCAGGTCGCAGCAGGGCCACAGGAGAACTAGGGCCCTCCACTAAAGCTGGAGGAAACTTGCTTTCCTGAGAATCCATGGCTCAAGATAATAAAAAACTACAGTGCAAAAAAGTAGTGTACTGTCCCCTTAAATAGCGCTGCGGAGTGCGCAGCCCACCTCTACTGTCACAGCTATGAAGACCCCCAAAAGGAGAAAGAAACTGAGCCAGAAGCAGTATGCAGAAGAAGACTGAGAGAGATAAACTGCAGAGCCCGCAGATCGTTGCTACCTGTGTCCTTGCTGTCTGAGAGGAAAAGGAAATGCTGCTGGAGGGGGCTGGCCATAAGCCAGACCCAAGGGGAAAATGGCTGCCCCATAGGGATGCATAGGAGGCTACGCCAAGATGGCCGCCAAAATGCGGCCCAAATGATCGTTCCACCGCCCACAAAATGGCGGCGGATGGCGCCAAAATGAGCTGTATACTCGCCCCAGAGGGGCTATACACGTGTGCATAGTAAAAACATGGCGGACTGCGTGATTTTACCCCCGCAGCGGTCGCCGCACAACACACAAGTCTGTACCCCCAAACATGCACCTAAGGTGACACAGGGACAGGGACCCCCGGCAAACATACAGATCTGCACACAGCGAACCCCGCAGGGATCGCACAGGGAGTCACACAGGCACAGACATGGGGACACACAGCAACACAGACTGCCACCCCAGGCAGAGGCCCCACACAGAAAAGCACTTACCTGTACCCGATGGCGTGGGGGAGCCTCTATGCACGGATAAACCTCTGTCCTCATCTGACAGGGAGTGCCGTGAGCCAGGGACATGACGCTGCAGTACCGCAGACAAGTCCTGTGAGGTAGCCACCTCACGGCTGCATCCCTGCAGCGAACAGGGATGGGTCGTTCTTAATGCCAGGGCGAACCATAGCTGAACGCTCGATGGCGGGCTAGGGGTCCATCTGACCCTCTGTGCCCTGGAGAACCAGGGCGGCCAGTCCGAATCCCAGCACCGCATGATCCATCTTCATCCGAAGAATAAACTAACACTAAAGCTGACAAAATAAACAGCTAGTAAAGTGAGAGAAAAAAAATGACATTTAAAAAGAAAATCAAATAAAAGATTTAGGAAGGCTGAGACTGAAGCCCCAGCACAAGGTAAGCCTGACTATTCCTGATGCTAGGCAAACTAAAACTGAGTTGGGAGTGGTGATGCAGGGGGGGTATTGACCAGATGGGACAGCCCCCGTGGGTGTGTATATGCTAATGCCTTTTGTCTTTTGACTAAGTCTATATGCCTAGCTATTCCTACGGATAGGTGGACAATACCCCAATAGTGATGACTTAGAGGAGGCGGCGACTGTCGGAGGACGTAAGAGAAATAGTAATTTAGTTAGTTAAATAATCAGGAGAAGGTGATTTTTAAGTGTGTATTGTTTATATATACATTGCTTAAAAATATTAAAGAAACACTTTGAAAACACATCAGATCTCAATGGGGAAAAATATGCTGGATATCTATACTGGTATGGACTGGGTAATGTGTTAGGATCTATACTGGTATGGACTGGGTAATGTGTTAGGATCTATACTGGTATGGACTGGGTAATGTGTTAGGATCTATACTGGTATGGACTGGGTAATGTGTTAGGATCTATACTGGTATGGACTGGGTAATGTGTTAGGATCTATACTAGTATGGACTGGGTAATGCGTTAGGATCTATACTAGTATGGACTGGGTAATGCGTTAGGATCTATACTGGTATGGACTGGGTAATGTATTGGGATCTATACTGGTATGGACTAAGTAATGTGTTAGGATCTATACTGGTATGGGCTGGGTAATGTGTCAGGATCTATACTAGTATGGACTGGGTAATGTGTTAGGATCTATACTGGTATGGACTGGGTAGTGTGTTAGGATCTATACTGGTATGGACTGGGTAATGTGTTAGGATCTATAGTGGTATGGACTGGGTAATGTGTTAGGATCTATACTGGTATGGACTGGGTAATGTGTTAGGATCTATACTGGTATGGACTGGGTAATGCGTTAGGATCTATACTGGTATGGACTGGGTAATGTATTAGGATCTATACTGGTATGGACTAAGTAATGTGTTAGGATCTATACTGGTATGGGCTGGGTAATGTGTCAGGATCTATACTAGTATGGACTGGGAAATGTGTTAGGATCTATACTGGTATGGACTGGGTAATGTATTAGGATCTATACTGGTATGGACTAAGTAATGTGTTAGGATCTATACTGGTATGGGCTGGGTAATGTGTCAGGATCTATACTAGTATGGACTGGGAAATGTGTTAGGATCTATACTGGTATGGACTCGGTAGTGTGTTAGGATCTATACTGGTATGGACTGGGTAATGTGTTAGGATCTATACTAGTATGGACTGGGTAATGCGTTAGGATCTATACTGGTATGGACTGGGTAATGTATTAGGATCTATACTGGTATGGACTGGGTAATGTATTAGTAAGGAAAGGATACCACATAATTTAATGGAAATTAAAATGATCACCCTACAGAGGGCCGAATTCAAGGATACCCTGAAAATCAAAGTAAAGAAATGATGCAGCAGGCTGGTCAATTTTGCTAAAATTTCATTGCAGCAACTCTGAATGGTCCTCAGTAGTTTGTATGGCCCCCATGTGCTTGTATGAAAGCCTGACAACGTGGGGGCATGCTCAGTGGTGGGATTCAAAAATTTTAGTAACCAATTCCGACTTTCCCAGCAGAATGACCAGCGTGCCCCCTTTCAAACCACAGTGACCAGCGTGCCCCCTTTCAATGCACAGTGACCAGCGTGCCCCCTTTCAATGCACAATGACCACAGCATTGCCCCCAATCATTGCAGAGTGCCACAGCATTGCCCCCAATCATTGCAGAGTGCCAGCCACAGCATTGCCCCCAAACATTGCAGAGTGCCACAGCATTGCCCCCAATCATTGCAGAGTTCCACAGCATTGCCCCCAATCATTGCAGAGTGCCGGCCACAGCATTGCCCCCAATCATTGCAGAGTGCCGGCCACAGCATTGCCCCCAATGATTGCAGAGTGCCAGCCACAGCATTGCCCCCAATGATTGCAGAGTGCCAGCCACAGCATTGCCCCCAATAAATTGCAGAGTGCCAGCCACACATTGCCCCCAATGATTGCAGAGTGCCAGCCACACATTGCCCCAAATGATCGCAGAGTGCCAGCCACACATTGCCCCCAATGATCGCAGAGTGCCAGCCACACATTGCCCCCAATGATCGCAGAGTGCCAGCCACACATTGCCCCCAATGATTGCAGAGTGCCAGCCACAGCATTGTCCCCAATGATTGCAGAGTGCCAGCCACAGCATTGCCCCCAATGATTGCAGAGTGCCAGCCACAGCATTGCCCCCCAATGATTGCAGAGTGCCAGCCACAGCATTGCCCCCCAATGATTGCAGAGTGCCAGCCACAGAATTGCCCCCCAATGATTGCAGAGTGCCAGCCACAGCATTGCCCTCAATGATTGCAGAGTGCCAGCCACAGCATTGCCCTCAATGCTTGCAGAGTGCCAGCCACAGCATTGCCCTCAATGCTTGCAGAGTGCCAGCCACACATTGCCCCCAATGATCGCAGAGTGCCAGCCACACATTGCCCCCAATGATCGCAGAGTGCCAGCCACACATTGCCCCCAATGATTTCAGAGTGCCAGCCACACATTGCCCCCAATGATTGCAGAGTGCCAGCCACAGCATTGTCCCCAATGATTGCAGAGTGCCAGCCACAGCATTGCCCCCAATGATTGCAGAGTGCCAGCCACAGCATTGCCCACCAATGATTGCAAAGTGCCAACCACAGCAATGCCCCCCAATGATTGCAGAGTGCCAGCCACAGCATTGCCCCCCAATGATTGCAGAGTGCCAGCCACAGCATTGCCCCCCAATGATTGCAGAGTGCCAGCCACAGCATTGCCCTCAATGCTTGCAGAGTGCCAGCCACAGCATTGCCCTCAATGCTTGCAGAGTGCCAGCCACAGCATTGCCCCCAATGATTGCAGAGTGCCAGCCACAGCATTGCCCCCAATGATTGCAGAGTGCCAGCCACAGCATTGCCCCCAATGATTGCAGAGTGCCAGCCACAGCATTGCCCCCAATGTTTGCAGAGTGCCAGCCACAGCATTGCCCCCAATGATTGCAGAGTGCCAGCCACAGCATTGCCCCCAATGATTGCAGAGTGCCAGCCACACATTGCCCATAATCATTGCAGAGTGCCAGCCACACATTGCCCCCAATGATTGCAGAGTGCCAGCCACACATTGCCCCCAATGATTGCAGAGTGCCAGCCACAACATTACCCCCAATTATTGCAGAGTGCCAGCCACAACATTGCCGCCAACGATTGCAGAGTGCCAGCCACAGCATTGCCCCCAATGATTGCAGAGTGCCAGCCACACATTGCCCCCAATGATTGCAGAGTGCCAGCCACACATTGCCCCCAATGATTGCAGAGTGCCAGCCACACATTGCCCCCAATCATTGCAGAGTGCCACAGCATTGCCCCCAATGATTGCAGAGTGCCAGCCACACATTGCCCCCAATGATTGCAGAGTGCCAGCCACACATTGCCCCCAATCATTGCAGAGTGCCAGCCACACATTGCCCCCAATCATTGCAGAGTGCCACAGCATTGCCCCCAATGATTGCAGAGTGCCAGCCACACATTGCCCCCAATGATCGCAGAGTGCCAGCCACACATTGCCCCCAATGATCGCAGAGTGCCAGCCACACATTTCCCCCAATGATCGCAGAGTGCCAGCCACACATTGCCCCCAATGATCGCAGAGTGCCAGCCACACATTGCCCTCAATGATTGCAGAGTGCCAGCCACACATTGTCCCCAATGATTGCAGAGTGCCAGCCACACATTGCCCCCAATGATCGCAGAGTGCCAGCCACACATTGCCCCAATGATCGCAGAGTGCCAGCCACACATTGCCCCCAATGATTGCAGAGTGCCAGCC